>NW_008795373.1:590668-615149 GCF_000699145.1 Aptenodytes forsteri | reverse complement strand
TCTTATCTCAACCCATGAGTTTTCTCACTTCTACTCTTACGATTCTCTCCCCCATCCCACCGTGGGGGGCGCCAGGAGTGAGTGAGCAGCTGTGTGGTGCTCAGTTGCCGACTGAGGTTAAACCACGACATTGGGTTTTTTTGGTGGTTGTTTTTAAGTGATGCTGTGCTCCCATAGTTGAGGCACACAGAATTTGTGAAGGCATTCATGCAGTAGTTCCGTTTGTTTGGTATTTTTTCTTTTGTTTGCCTTCAAATAGGTTTCAACTGAATCTTTTCAGTGGACAGTGTGAATAATAAATTTAAAAGTATTTGCCTTTAAGGTAGAATAGATCTTATTGTCCAGTTCATCACCATATATTTCTCTGACAAAAACTGAAAGGTGCTTTCTCTCAGTAGTAACATGTATCAACTTCTACAACCTATTCAAACATCAAATATTGAATTGGACCTCTGTTTACTGGAGATGACAGCTGTTTGGGGAGGGTGGTTTGGGTTTTTTTAACAGTTATTCTATGGGAAGGTATAATAGCAGAGACAGCTATGTACATATTCGCTGATCTGTTGTAACAGTATCATATTCTGTCTAACAGCAAACATGAAGTTAGCATCAGAAGAGCCAGTCCCGTTACATGAAGAATTTATCTACTGTTGTGGAGCTGCTACACATGTCTTAAAGTGTGGGCCCTGGAAAGACCTCTCAAAAGATGAAAGTAAAAATCTACCCAGGCTGTTATTCATGATTATTCCTGGTAAGGGTCTTTTTTTTTTTTTTGTTGCAAGTCTAGAAATGCGATGATTGGAAAGGGTATATTCCATTTCGAAAATCTCACTAGATAAGTGGTAGAATTTTGGCCTGTGTGTATGGCCAAAACATCAATAGTATTACAATGGGGAAAATTCTTTGTTATGTTTGATTACTACTGTTATCTGTATTCATAATGGTGCCGTAAGGTAAAACTGAGAAATTAGGATGTCTCACTCATTTACTCTGTGGTGGTGGTTGGCTGACAGCATTTAATTTTTTTTATTTCCCATTTCTCTCTTTCCATTTATTTCTTGCACATTAAAGTGGTACTGCAATGTCAGCTGTGTGCCAACTGAAAGATGAAAGTTACAGTATTTGAGGGAAAATTCTGGATACAGTAGGTTTTTTTCAGTTTTTTTATAGTAAATTTTTTAACTTAGATTTTTGCACATGAATTTTTATGATAAGCCTCTTGAACTCAATGAGCATTGTATAGTTCTGAGTTATATTTAAATCTGGTCATCTTAAAATGAAAGCTCTAAACTTTCGTTTAGCATATGTTAGAATTAGTGGAGAAGTCCTAAATTCATTGAAGTCTGCCAATGAACTGTAGGAGTTCTGCCACTAGCAACAGTAGAGCTTGAGCCCGCTCAAGCACAGCTATTGTGACTCTTTCACTGCCTTAGAGTTTGCAGATTTCTAATGCTTCCTATAGTTTATTTGAATGTTTTGGATGCTATTGTTACTTCCCTAAAATTAGTGGTACTAATAATGGCTCTTCTGATTATCCAGATTTTTGGCTTACTGTTTCTGTTAAAGTATACTCTGTTGCTGTTTATGGGCCAGTGTGTGGCTTAGTCCTTAGTGGTGAAAGAGAGCACAGGTTCCATTTTCAGGTTTTTTGCAAGTTTTGGAAGCCCCATGGAATATTTTATGTTAGTTTCTTTGGGCACAATGATTTTATGCCCTTGCCTCCTGGAGTTGAATAATAGTGTAAGTTTTAACCCAGTGACAGTGAAGTTTAAATTCTCTCCTGAGCTGAAAAGAAGAAATAAGCCTCCTATGATTACATCTTGCTGCTGTTCCGTGGGAACAACTTTTTAAGCCAGATACCGTATAGTGTAACTTTTTAGTAAAAGACTATCTGTATGGATCCAAATTGTCAAACAGTTTTCTGGAGGTACAAGCCTGATTTGATGCTTTTCAATTGCTGCTTTCTTCCAGTTAAGGCAACTCAGCTGTTCATTTAAGCCTTCCAGAAATAAGTGTTTCTTTTTCCCCCAAGTTCTGGAGCTTTCGTCTGTCTTCAGGTTGTGATACACTGGTGTTTGGGTTGGTGGTAGAGCCTGTAACTAGGGTAAATCTGTAAAGCTAACATATCAGTAGAAAGATTTGTAGGGGAAGAACACAAAAGTCAAACATTAGCATCCAAGGCAAGGTACCTCTGCAAGGCGTGTGAGTTATTCTGCTCGAAATATACCAAGTCACACAGACTTTATGGGCTTTATATTCATCACAGGAAACTTTTCATGCAAGAAAATGTAGTGGCAGGACTACATGGAGCTTATTTGCTGCAGAACAGTTCTGTGGAGACTCCTTAATAACAGCATCTTACTTTTACTAGATAGGCGTCCAGAAGTATACATCGGTGAAATATTCAGAGTGCTTCTGTCACGGTCTGCAAGCTTTTGCAAGCAGCTGATTTATGGTTTTGCTCTTACTTCAGAATTATGTTGGTAACAAACTGGAAGTTTTCTCACTGAGAAAACAATTAAAAAACACAGCAACCACAATAATGCTATCTTTGTTTTAGATACCCAAATTCAGTAGCAAATCAAGTTACCCAAGCTCCTTGCTGTGGCTGGCAGGGAGCTGACTAGGACCTGGCATAACATAATGCAGTTTTGCTTCTCATAAATCAAATGTTGGTTTGTTTGGTTTTTTTCCTACTGGTATATGCCTCATTTTTAGCTTTCAAGGGAAATTCTGTCTGCCAACACAAAAATACAGCCTTAGGAGAGATCTGGACATTTGGGTCATCTGGCAACATGTTTGTGTACCTAAACAGTTAAGATTAGATAGCATTCCCCTCCTGCTTTTGTAACTTCCCGAGTATCAAATGCGGAGCCCTTCTGGAGTCCAGCAATTTTCACACTTGAAAGGCATGTATCCCTAGTTGAGATTCTTTACGGAATAAAAGAGGGGCAAAATGATAGCTTCGTACAGCTCAAGGAAAGAAATACCCAGACAAGGGCAACTCTCACTCAAAAAGGAGAGTATGCACAGCCAAGTGTTCAGTGATCTGAACCGAGCATGATTAATCCTACTGCATGTGATACATTGTTCTGCGTATTAAACCGCTCTGGTACATACTTTTCCAGTCTTAATGAAATTCATGCCTATGATTTTGTTTATATGTAATCAAACAAAATGGGGTTGGGAGGGTGCATATAGAAGAGAAAGATGATAAAATTCTCAGCTTCTGCTGGAATCTAATTGTTGCAAGAGATTTGAGAATAAATCCTGTATACTTACTTTCTTTTTGGTTTTTCGTCAAATGTCTTCATAATGGGGAGGATTTCACTCTGGTCTGACTTATTTTTTTAAAAAAAGGGGAGAGGGGGAGGAAGCTGACTCCAAAACATTCTTCTACTCTGAAACCAATGGCAAAATTCCCATTGACTTTACATGAGGCAGGATTCTGCCTCCTGAGGACTGATAGCTCACTGTGCTTGGAGCAGTTGGAATACAGAATGTGCAGCAGAATTCAATCTCATTTAACTACAACACGCTAATGTTTTTATCGATGGCAGTCTGTGTAAACTTATTTGAATAAAGTTTTACTATATTAGTTGAAATGTTTAATGTGCAGTTTTTTGTTCTGTAACATTTTTCCTTGTGTAAGCAAAACCTCTGTATAGGAGCAATAATGTGTTTACTGAAGTAATTACTGTGTAAAAGGCCCAATTTTTCCTCAGTCCAGAATATATGCGGATTCTTGTTTGCCTTTCTTAATAAGAATTCTTTTCTATTAAAATCAATGAGATTTGCTCATGAGAGTAAAATTAAATGTGTACAGTTGAAGGATCAGATCCATGGTTTTCTGTAAACGTAGGCGTTGTGGAAAGGACAGGAATTACTTTTTTTCCCTCTTGTGTCATAAAGGTCTATTTTCCCTCTTGCAGTGTTTGCTTGGTGTAAAAATTAGCAGTGAAGTATAAAATCTACTACAGCAATATTTAACATTGCTTGGGTTCATTGGAAACCAGGATCCACAAAGTGTAATGGAATATTTTTTTTTTACTGTTTTAAGAGTATCTGTCTATTTGTGACTGTGTATTTATGAAACATTTAACTTTGTAAAGAAATACAGTACAAACTTTGAAACCACCGTGCTATTTAGCTCATGAAGTTTTGCTGTTCATCAAGTTTTTCTTGCATTACATTGCAGGAGTGCATTGCAATACCTTCATTCCAGGCTTCATAATTTTTGTTACCATTGCTGTAAACGATGCAATTTTGTTATTTGCAATCTTGTACTCGGGAAGCTTAGTTCACGGTTGATAATGTATACTGTAAATAACATTTTTTGTCGTAAAGCATGCTACACAGTTTCATTCATTAATATACAGAAATCACTTCAGAATTTGGTTCTTTGGCATGCATGCAGAGTACTTCCTATGCTTGCCAAGTTTCTTGATCTGCCTGCTTGCAGTTGGATTGCTGCTGGGTTATTGGATCATCTTATTGTTTTACCAACTCATGCAGTGACTTGATGTTTAAGGCCTATGAGGACTTAACCAGACACTTTTTTTAAAGTATAAAGATTTAATCTCCTGAGCTAATCCTCTGAATCAAGAGCTGCTTATAGTTTTCTGCACAACAGAAAGTGGGGGCTTGGATTCTGATCTTTTCCTAGGGGTAAGTTACATGTACTTACTTCAACAAGACTGTTGTCACTTGAAGACTACTTAACTATTTCTCAGCAGCGAAAATAGTGCAAACAATTTGCCTGAATTATGACAAGTCTTCAATGTGTTCTCCCTTGAAGTGAGACTTCCTGTTAGCTTTAAAGTCTTTGAAGTTCTATTTTTAACTGTAATGTAAGGACTCTGAAAAGCTTTCAGTACATTATCTGGCTTTGTCTTCACCTGCTGTTTTGGTATTTAACAATCATCACCCTCAACATTTGCATAAGAAAAGTTCTATTAAGAATCGCTATATAATAATACTTTGCACTAAAACTAATTGTATAGCCCTGAAGTCTAGTTGCTTTGTATTTTGGTTTTTTGGCTCCCACTAAAATAGGGGGGGGTTTAAGTTGTTAATCACTCCCTCTGCTCAGCAGTCACTGGAATGAATAGTTCTTTGGAGGTCTTCACAGGTTCTGCACTGTCACCACCAAGACCAAGGGGTTTGCTTAATAACAAGACTCTCTCTACTCATTCTACAAACCGTGTAAAGCATGTTTACTCCAATTCTCTTTAATTTGGTTTTAGAATGTGCTTTAATTTATACAAAATTTATGTGATTAAATGTGCTTGTTGGTACATAATCTGTACATTATAACCATTCGTTTGCAAGAACTGTATTGGATCTAGTGAGGACTCACAGTATGGGCAGATTAGGTTGCACTATGTATCTTCTGGCAACCTTGGCCAGAATGTAATCCAGAATCCTGATTGTGGATCTTGGTACTTAATGTGTGATTAAATCAATAAGAAGAAGATAGATCAGAATTGTTTATTTGTATTTGTAATACGGTATAGAATCATAGAATAGTTTGGGTTGGAAGGGACCTCTAAAGGTCATCTAGTCCAACCCCCCTGCCGTGGGCAGGGACATCTTCAACTAGATCAGGTTGCTCAGAGCCCCGTCCAGCCTGGTCTTGAATGTTTCCAGGGATGGGGCATCCACCACCTCTCTGGGCAACCTATGTGACTATGTGAAGCAAAATCTGATTTTGGAGTAGAGACCACTGAGTTACCTAAGGAAGGTACTTCCCTCGTCTCAGACACTACTTTTTAAGTCGGCAGCCAGTGTCTCCTCCCACAGGGCCCAGTAGTGTTCACTATTTACCTTTGAAATACAACTGGAGGAAAGGAGAATGCTGCTGGCAATGGACAGCCAGGTTAAGAGGAAAGATAACTTTTTACCTCCTGGGCAAGGGGACTTCTGGGTTCTAGGTCATGTTCATGTTCTGCTCCATATGCTTTCTGCTCACAGTCACTGAATGAGCTCCAGCAACAATTCTATGAACAAAGTCGAGAACCTGTTCTATCTGAATGCATTAGGTGGTAAAAGCTGCTTTTTTCTTCTTTCTGGTTTTGTGGTTTGTGGTTTTTTTGACTGAATAGTGCCAGAGCATCAGCAGTAGGAAAAAATGTCTGTCCAGCCTCACCTCATCTTTTACCTCTGCAGTTTTGTCACTATCAGCCTGGTTATGAGAGCTCTCCTGTGGTTTGTTTTGTTGGCTATTTTTTTTGGTTGGTGTTTGGGTTTTGTTTTTTTTTTTTCTTTGCAGGGTCAGGCTGGGTCTGTGTCACCTGGTTCAGAAAGGGACTGTAAGGCCCAATTTCATCCAGTCTAATATTAAACACCTAATTCAGATGTTAAAGTAAGGGGCATAAATTCCTAGGTACTTTGTGTAATCAGTAGCTAGGGATGGGCACTGCCTTGAGCATTTCTGCCTATTAGGAGGTTAGGTTGCCCTGAGATGTTGTGAAGTCTCCATCTGTGGAGATAGTCAAAACTTGACTGGGTGCAGACCTGGGCAACCTGCTCTAGCCAACCCAGTGTGAGCAGGGGGTGGGCTAGGAGATCTCAGGTGATCCCTTCTGACTTCAGTGATCCTGCGAATGTGACCCAGGGACTGGCCATCCAGGTGTCTTGTCCAGGTGTAGATTCTGATCTGGATTGATTTTTGGGGTACCCTCAAAAGGTAATAAAGATAAGTATATGGATAATCTTAGATAAATACCTGATTAGAATTAGCCACTCTTTCAAGAACTATAATTTAAGGTACCCTCTCCTTACCTTCACAGCCATACTGCATAGTAAATGCCTTAACGCTGAAATTGGGTTTGTTGAGTGTTAGAAACCAAATGGAATTAGAAGTTGGTAAGGAATGAAGTATGGTACTTAAACATAGCATGGAAAGAGTATGCCAGAAGAGGGAGCTGTTTTAAAGATTAGAAAAAAAATATAGTGTGTTTTGGAAAGCTTATTGCTGTAGTAGCCAGCTATACCATGTACTAGCAGGCTTCAGGGTATCATCTGAATGCATAGGTAAGCACTGACTGTTTCTCTACTATATGCATATCACAAAAAAAAAGAGTAGTTTTACAAGACCATTCATGTTACAGTGATTAATTGGTTATATTGGTTGTTGAGGAACATAAAAATGCCTTTTAGTTGCATTAGGAGGAGTGAAATAAAGGAAGTCTAGTTACAGCAGAGAATATAAGGGTTGGGGTGCTGGGGCTTTTGTTCCTAGCCTTTCCACTGGGTTGCTTTTCAACAGATGCCCAGTCATTGTCACAAATTGTGTACCAAACCACCAAGCAAATCTTCTTTGTTCACATTTGCAAAATTTATATAATCTATCACCCAAGTCTCTAAGCTAGCATTCAGTTACAATTAGCTAACAGTGAGTAAATAAATTAACAATAAAAGCATAGCTGCCTAGAGTGAGACAATAAATACTTCCTCTCCTGGAATGTTTAAATCATTGACCAACTCCACAGGCAGCTCCACTCTTAGTGATTATGTGAAATTCTTGTGCCAGGACATATCATCTTCCGATTGTACAGCAGTAAATACCCAAAGGACATAAAGGAAAATAACTAATCACATTTAAGTACTTCAGGTCTTTATTAAAGGAATCATTCATTTAACTTTGATTTTGGTGGTTTGAATTAAGTAATCCTTTCGGATGCAATGAGAATTTTTAGATTAAAGTCATAGTGTAATGTTGAAATAAGCTACATAAGACTCCTGTTTACACACTACCTTGCACTTTATTTTGCTTAATCCTATATCATGTAGTTTTGATGACCTGAAGCTGAGGCTGAAAGGCTGTTTCCGGTGTGGATGTGTATTTTCCATCATATGAACACTGTGCTTTATGTATTTATCTTCACTTACCTCTACTAGTGTAAGATACAGAGGTAAGATAGTAATAGGGTTCTATTACCTGTGCTTATTTTGACCATACCTCCCTAAGTAGAGCAGTGCTGCTATTGTCCATCCTCAGCTGAAGCAATGGAGCAGAGAAGAAGGGAAATTTAGGTGCTCAAAAATGAAGGTGGTGCTATTTAACACACTCGGTCTGGAGAATCATCTTAAGAACATTGTTTGGTTGGAGTCTTGGCTCCCTTGACAAGGCATGTGGAGGATTATGCAGCTCAGAATGGCATCTAGTCCAGCTGGCACACTTGAGTTACATATGGCTAATCAGCAGGAACCAAAAAAGTCTCAGTTTTGCATCTAAAAATTCTGTCCTGTGAAGTAGATGTTTATATCCAAACAGCTGAGCAGGATCTCCTCTCTGTGTGTACACAGATATTCACTCTATTTATTTAAGAAAGGTTCTTCTTTTACATATTAGCCTAGCAGCAGCGTTCGTCTGTTCTCTGGTATTTGCAGTGCTTGAAATTAAATTTAGTCCTGAAGATTGTTATGCTTGAGCAGAGTATTCACTGTAGAACATCATGCCTGGCTGCGAGTTGGCCAGGAGAGAATGGCAGTGAATCTGCAGCCCTTTCATGGAGAGAGGAAGAGAAACGCTATGCTCTTTTTATCATGGCCTCTCCTGCACAACTAAATCATAGGACTTGAAGCAACCACTTGATGCTTTCAATGTATTACTTGCCTGCTGGGCTGCTCTTCAGACTGGCTCTGGGAAAGCCAGCTGGTGTTCCTAAAATTTTCAAGAGCATCTTTCCCTGTATCCCACTTGTCTGTGTTATGACCTTACGTGATCAACATCACATAATCGGAGTCTTCCTGGAAAATCTCTACCATTCCCTGCTTTATTAGCAGGTGAGACTGAAGTAATTGAACCTCTGTTTGGATTTGGGCAGCCTGTAAGGAGACTGGGTGGCAGGACTGGGCTATTCATAGAGCTCTTGCCTTCAGGTAGCTTTTAGAACCTTCAAGCAAGGTATAAAGCAGACATTGCTAAGTCTAAAGTAGTGTGGAAGTTAGAAACTGTTTGTAGAGCATATATTAAGACCCACCAGGCACTGGAAATCTAGGAGCTTAGTCCTTGAAGCACTTAAAAAAACTTCCGAAGGCCATTATTTCACAATCCAAAATGTTTGTCAACAATACTGGCATAAGGTATTCCTGTTCCCATCACACTGTGCCACTCCACCCCTTGGTTATGCCAGAACAATAGTTTGAGAGATCATGCTGTGAATTAAATAAATACATACATTTATTTCTGGGGTCTTTTTAAAGCTGGAACAGTTCCCTGTTTGGGTTCACAGCGTGGCCCCACACAGTTGTGCCAGTGTAATTCAGGGGCTGGTGAGCCATGGTAGGGGGGTGGGAATGGCAGGCAGGGGAGAAGGTGGAAGTTCCTTCAGTTGGACTTGCTGCAGAACTTTCTGTTGTTAAATTATGGTGTCAGTCCACAGCACGCAGCACATACATGTGGGTTCACACGCTTAGTCTTGAGACTTCTCTGGAAGGAGTTGGTACCCCACCAGTCGCACCAGGTGGTAGTGGTTCGCTGAGAATGCCTCTCCCTTGTGGCTTCATCTTTTGTTTACACTGCAGTTCCAGATGAAGCTGCCAACTCTGTGCATTTGACCCAGAGTTCTCAGATTTTGACATGGAGAATTTGTATTTTACATTGCTTTGATTTTTCTGAATAAAAAATTTGACAGTGGGAATGGAGCTCAATCAATGAGAACAGACTACTCTGTAGAGTTTAAAGTTAGTGTAGTGTAGCAATCCAAGTAAAAGGGTCTACGCAGAGCAAGATAACATGTTTTCCCCTTTCCCTGTGATGACAAGTGGCCTTATCAGCAGATAAGGTAGTAAGAGCACAGCTTTCTATTTCAGTGAGACATAAACACAGCAGAACACTTATGATTCACGTGCTTGCATGGGATATATATTATACATGACCATGGTTTTTAAATTTGCAGTTGAACAGGAGCAAAAGCACACAAAAAAACCCCAACCCTATCTTCCTGGTACTTCGAAAGCCACTTCTTCCAACTTTTCCTAGCCACTTATTTATCTCTAGCGTGATTATTCATGGCTTAATTATGAGATCAGTCTTATTTTCAGCTGACCGTGTATTTTCTCAGATGACAGTGCACGTAAGGTACTGTTAACTGGTGGAGTTCTTAGTGGTTAGTAATGCTTTAATTTTCATGCATCGATTATTTGGTCTGTTTATTTCTCATTTATAAAATGGGCATAATGAAATCTGAAGTCAAGTGCTTGAGGGCTTGTCAATGAGATGTGCTGTCTTGACTCAGACCAAGGTTCTTTGAGGGCTCTCCCCTTTATTTCACTGAGCTAAATAGTTTGACTTCCTGAGAATATTATTCTTGGGGGATAACACTAATTTGTCTGTACCTATTTGATTTCTACTTTTAACCCCCATAAAACTTTGAATACATCAGTCAATTTTCCCCAAATTTTCTGAGAGATAGGGGACTCAAAATGATACCAAAAAAATAAGGGTTTGGCTAGAAGACATACATACTGGTAGAGTACCCCCTGAAGGAAAGGTGTAAGTATGTTCTATCCCATATTATATATTAGAAAATTCAATTCTTAGGACACTGCTCTCCATTATTTTTACTGCTTGTGGACTACTTGTTTGTGACTAATATTTTAAAATATGCTGACAGTTGTGCTTTGTTTACTGGGTCAGCCCACCAGCTTCTATTGTCTTTAGAAAAGAAAAAAAAATCTTTCATTAAAAATAAAAACTTCCTCATGCAAAGAGGAGCCTGTATGTCAGATCTAGGCTTGAAATATGCCACTTTTGTTGAACTTCTCAGTGCTCCACAAGTACCTCTGATGGGGGCTTGGCACACTTGAGCTTGTTAAGTTTGAGGAGGCACAGTAATGACAAGGATGGTTGAACATCCAACTGTGCTTTACAGTATTTCCCTCCACTAAATCTGGGTGGCAGATGTGACTTACTGAAGTGACTTACTGAAATGTCTCAATCTGCAGTCTTCTCTCGGTGTCTTCTCCCCGCTAATGAGGCGTCATTTTCAGCATGGATCCTTCCTGCCTGGCTGCGTGCAGCGTAATCGGGAGAGGAGGAAGTGATCCCTCTCCTGCAGCACGCAGAGGCTTGAGTTGGCCGGAGTTATGGAGAAGTTGCGTTCTAGGGTATTTTGCTTGATTTGACCATTTAAAAAAGGATCCGTTCCTCTTCATATGATGTCTGAGGCAGAAGGGAAGTACTGAAGTACCTACCTATGAAGGAAATCCAGTGTTGCCATGTGCATCGTGTACAAATAATGCAATTAAAATGTTTAAAGCTACAGCACCAGTGTATAATGTACTTCTTCCTTTCTGGCAGCTGCTGCCAGAAGTACCTGAGCAGATATGGATTTGCCTTGATGTTAAATATTTGACCTAGTTATCTCTGAAAATAATAAAAAATAAAGATCTCCTTTCAGATTCTAGTTAACACACGGCCTCATTTCTATCCCAATAGTAACTCCTATGGA
Organism: Aptenodytes forsteri; assembly: GCF_000699145.1. Lineage (NCBI taxonomy): Eukaryota > Metazoa > Chordata > Aves > Sphenisciformes > Spheniscidae > Aptenodytes > Aptenodytes forsteri. The sequence goes on along the minus strand of NW_008795373.1, from coordinate 603,690 downwards.
TCATTGAAGCTATATTAGAAATAAATTTGACCCATTATGTTCAATATCTACGGAAAACAGTAGAGCCAAAAATTCAGTAAGTTGTAGCTCTTGCTCTTGCTTTCCTGTTATGGGCATGATGGAAGATTTTGATCATTGTCCTGATTTCCATTTTTTTAAAAACAATCCTTTGTTATTCTTGATGGATTTAAAAACTCCCATAAGAGTAAATAAATATGTGGTAATACATACTTACATACTGCCTTCCACCTTTAAGTTTTAGATCTTTTATATCTGTTATCACAGCCTTCTCTTAAGAGGCAGAAGCTCTTCACAGTAGGTCTTAAATGGCTAAACATTTGTGCTTGTGAAGTGACTTGTGTTCATGAATGAGGAAAGTGTTTGCCTGAATGAAGTGTTTGGGTTGAAGTCTTCATGGAGCATCTACTCAGGACCAGTACTAATATCCGAACTACAAGGCCTTTTTCCTCAATTAGAGATACAGTGGTGTCAATGCAAAGATTTTTTTTCTAAGGTTGTGGATTGGTAAATCTTGGTTTATCCATATGCAGAACAGTTTGTTCTTTTGTCGTTCGTTTCTGAAGACTGATAACAAATGTAAATGCAAAATTTGTTTGCAAAATCACTTTAGGGTGTTGCTTTCAAATATTACAGTCCCTTGACAGTCTTCATACACAAAAATTGCAGAAACGCATTTTCAGTCTTTTTTCTGAAATTAGCTGTCTTCATGTTCCCTGTTGCTGCTTTTTTCCCGTCTGTCATTTTATTCTAAAAACTATCTTAAAAAACAAAAACAAACCCAAAAACCTAATAACCCCAAAGAGCCCCCAGACCTATGGGTTTTTTTTTTTTGTAACTCTGACCAATGGTACAGCATAGAGAAATCTGTGTTACAGATTTGAAAATGTACTTTCTGGTGCGTTTTGAATGTATTGTTTGCTTCCTCCTCGTATATTATTCAGAAGTGATCAAATCTGCAGAGCTGTTTATCTGCACAAAACAAATAATTTGTGGTTATCTTGGGTTTGAATTGTTTATTTTTCTTGTCTTTGTCTTTTTCCTGCTGATGTTGTCTCATCAGGGTGGTTGTTATTCAGATGTGTTTCATAGGCTTTCTTGTGAACCCATTTGACACCAAGTCTCATGTTCCTCTTCTGCACACTTCCTTTGTTCTCCCCTGTTCTTTCAGAAGGAGGTTTGTTTTCTCCTGGTCCAGTTCTGCTTCATCCCCTGAAGCCGACTGAAAAATTCTCGCTGGGAATTCTAGACCCAGTGCAGAGCTCACTGCAGCCTCTCTGCCAGCATCAGTTGTAGTACAGATTGGATCAGAGAGACCAGCCACATCGGGGCTGTTAAAAGTAGTTAAATCTGTCTTCATCTGCAGAAGCAGATGCTTAAGAGACTCTGTATGTGTAGGTGTGTACCAGGAGACCCAATTAGATGTGTTAACTTTTCATTTGCTGTGGAGAAAACGGAACAAAAATTATTTAATTGTATGTGCCAGAAAATCCTGGTTTCTACCTTTAAAAAAAGTAGGGAAAAATCCACTATTCCATTATGAACTCCATTTTTTCAGTTTTATGTCTCAATCTTAACTCCCTTCCAAGAGCCATTAGCTTACAGCCGTATTAAAAAAAAAAAAGATAAATCAAGTCTTTTTTGTATTTATGTACCTATCTTACCTGGCTGAGACATTAGAAGTAACTATTGAAACACATCTGTGGACTTTGTAACCCTTGCAATATCACTTAATGACAAAGTCCAGTGGGCAAAATCAGGATTTCAGACTTTGTATCTTATGTGCCTGGAGAGATGCTGTTAATTGTTCATATGAGGAGAGGCATGTGCTGTCCTGTCACAATTTCTAGCTGGGAATTTTTATTCACAGGCTTCAGGCACAATTGTCACTTGGGCAAAACCATCTGTGTTAGGTTAATGCAGGTTTATCAGGCTGTCCGTGGGATTTCTTTAGAGGTAAATGAACCCACATTTGTCCTGAAGGTAGAACAGTGTTAGAGAACAGCAGGCAAGCTTATTTGCTCTGCAAAATGCGTATAAAGAATGTGTATTATAAAATCCTATATGGAAGTTTTATAGCTGTGTCAAGCTAAAAACTCTGTGTGTGTGTATATATATATATATATGGAAAAAATGTGAAATGTTCTTGAAAAACCTCTCTAATAAGCTGTGTTACAGGCACCTGGCTGAATCCTTCTGAGATTCCCTATTTTCACAACCCAAGCAAATACATTAAGGTGCTTTCCAGCCAAATTCATGATTCCAGAGTTAGAGAGGATCAAACAGAGTTTTCACATGTGTTTCTGCGTAACGTCCTTGTAATTGTTTGCTCTTTGGCTGATGCTGCTCCCCTAGTGTACAGACTATAAACGGAATACAGCGCGAAGAATGCCAGTCCCCTCAATGTGTAAACAGGTGAAAGCTTAATTGACGTGACTTTGTGATGATCATTCAAATGTTATTTGACATGTTTTATTTGAAATCCCTTAACCCTGCATGTCAGAGGAACCTCTCTGTTTCCTTTTAAGGCCTGATCATCAGCCGTGGTGTCAGTTTCTGCAGTTTTCTCCCAAGTGTGAGAACATCATTGTGTTTTTTACATGCTCCATTTAAATCCTTCTGACATCTGCGTGGGCTGCTTTCCATTCATTAACATAGGGGAGTTGCATCTTCTTCCATGGTGGCTGGTCAGACGCCAAAGGCAGATTAAGTTTCCTTGAGTGAGGAACTTGTCATTTAGGCTCTTCGAGCTGGAGCCGGGAGCTTTGGCAGCTCTGCGAAGAGGCAGTGAGAATCATTGCCACAAAAATGATTTTTGTGTGGTCCTGCTGTGTGCCCCTGGATTTCAAATTTGATTTATGGCTGCTCATTTAAAAAAAAAAAAAAGTCTGCATTTAGTTTTGTTGCAGGAGATTATCATGTAAATACTGCAGCATACATACTTAATTCTGAAACTGTGGATTATTTCTAAAATTAAACTCATGGTAATTGCTGGCATATTTTCCAGTTCCTCAAAGTTCTCTGTAAACCCAGTGTTGGCTGTGTATTTCACTTCATCTATTCATGTAGCTGCCTTTATTCTTTATGGTCCTGCTGAGGTCCCAGAGCAGACAGAAAGCAACTGCTAGAGAAGTGCATGAAGCACCACAGCTGAATGCCAGCTACTGCTCCTGCAGATGGTCAGACTTCTGGAGACACGACTGAAAACACTGGGGAACATCTCACAGGGTGGTGCATAGAATCCAAAAGCTTGTTTCAAAACAAGGTGCAAGAAACCTCGTCGCTGTTTGGGACGATTTAGCTGCACATAAGTTTCTTCTCCTTCACTCCCTGCCACTCCTGGCACTTACTATAGACTGCTTAAAGAAATCCTTTTCAATTTAGATATCCCTTCCAGAACTGCTAAGAATTATTTTCGTTTTTGTGTTTTAGTCTTAATTTCATTTGAGTAAGCTGTATATATTTTCGACCTACCCCTTTCTGGACAGAAGGCTTTTCCTGTATGTTTTGCTGTATATCCTTGTTTCTAACCTGAAACATTTTGCTGTTGTGGTTTACATTGTACATTTCTCAGTAAGTCTGCAAATTACTTTTGCACAAGGTTATCTAATGCTAGTGCTCTCTTAATTATAGTTTACATTTTGCATTAATATTTTCTGCTGCAGAAGGATTTAAAATGCTTGACAATTTGTAAGCCACAAAAGCTGTCGTTGCTTGTGGGGAGTAGCTATGGTCTGTGACTTTTTAAATGAGTGTTATGTGTTTGTTGTTTTGCATTCAGAATTAAGCTGATTGAATTGCACTGATGGCATACTGTATATAAGTTTGAACTTCCTGAGTCTGAATAACTGAAGTGCAGCATCTCAAATATTAGGATGTATTTCATTTTAAGACAGGCCAAGTTATTCTTTATCAGTGATATCCTGGGGCAGATACTTAGTTTGTACAAATAGTTCTCTCTCCACTGCTAGCTGTCTTCGTAAGAAGGAAGTGGTTGGTATTTAAAATCTTGATTTGATGGAAAAAGCATTAACAAGAAAGTGTTTGAAAGTGAAAGGCAGGCAAATATATGTTTATAAGTAATTTTCATGTTTGTAGCTATGTGGAAAGCCTGTATCTGCAGTATATATAAGTGGAGAATATTTACCTCCTAATATAGCTCAAAGTTACACCTCTGCACATTCAGTTGTTCTGTACCATTTTGCTTTAGCTGTGGGTGGAACAGATCGGAAAAGGAAGAAGTGGATTCCCCTCTTCAAATTAAAAATAGAAAGACTTTGGGCTTAATGTAGAATAGCCGGATGAAATGCCGTGTATTACAGAGAAGAACAGAAAAGGTGCAGGAGTCCTTTGGTTATTGAAACTTATGAATTTCACCAAATAAAACAATAACAAACACCAAATAAAATGGCCCCACTGTGTTGTAATTCACTCTGCAAATTGTCCCTTTGACATACTCTTCCCATGAAATGCTTAGAAATCTTTTGCAAATTAAGGTAATATGCAGTGTATTGTAGTTTTGTGTCCTTTTCTATTATGGTCACCATTTACAGCTATTGTTTAAAAGACTTCTGAAACAACATAAACACTCTTGAAAATTAAGCACAGTTGAGAGTAACTGCTTAAGATGGGCTTCTTGGTTCAGATGATTGCAGCTTGAGATTTGCTGGCATGCATGAATGATTCAGGTGCCCTGAGGTGTCTGAGGATTGATGTGGTATTCAAATAACTGGAGTAACCTTCAAATCATGGAGGTTTACACTGCATTTACTTATGGTTTCCATTTTTTGACACTTAGTTGCTGAGTGAAAGAACATAGGCAGTTTTGGTTTGATGTACTGGGAAGTCCTTAAAATGCACAAATGAGCACTGCATTGCCTGGGTGCCTTCGTGATGAACCTGGTAGTTCTTTTTCTATAAAATAAAACAGTTTAATTGAACAATATTTCAGCCACAGTAGATGAGCCCAAAATATTGTTGGTTACAGACTGCTGTGCATATTAAGCCCCAGCTATTTCCATTAGCTGTTACTGTAACTCTGTTGTATGAAAAAAAAAATATATGTTCAGATTTTTTTGTTTGCTCCCCTTAAAGTATTTTGGCAGCCAGCAGCTAAAGTAAAAACATATAAAATGACTGAAGTCGCAGAGATGTGAGTTTGAGCTATATTAGGAGATAAACATTCTCCACTTATAAATATTGCAGATGCAAGCTTTCAAGAGCAGGGACTATTAATCTGCATTTACTTAAGTCAGTGCAAATCTGGAATAACTCCATTGAATTTGAAAGTTCAATAAAGAAGAAATTCATAGCTGCTTTACATGTGGTGATTTCCCTATAGAAATCTTCGCTGTTAAAATCTTTGTTGTTGATTTTCCTTTCCATTTGTGCCAGCGGTTCTCATTCATACCCCTTCAAGGCATTTTAAAGTATCAATAGCAGTTCTCGCAGCTGACCCCTCAGAATGTCTTTTACCATGAGCAGATGCTTATGAAGAGTGAGGAAAGGGGGTTTCTTTTGCATTTATGAATCTTCTCTTTTACCTGCCTAAAATACACATCACATTTATCACAGGATAAAAATCCCCTTTCCCTCAAAAAAGTATTAGAGTGCCTTGAGCTCTGTATAGTATTTGATGCAAAGCCTCACTGTTAATAAGCAGTTCTTACTTCAGTGCTCTTCAGCTAATGACTGAATCCTAAGAATATTTACATGTTCGGTTCACCTGGCTGATGATGGGAAAGAGCACTGAAATGTCTGACATAGCTGTTGCCATTTCTCCCCCTTTCCTTGTTTTGCATTATTAAAGGAGAGAAAAATGTAAAGAAAAAAGGCTGGTTTTGAGATTAATTTTGTGATTCTTTGATCTCAAAATACCTAACTGCATTATATTCCAGGACTAAGCGTAGTGCCAAAACATCGTGATCATTTGTACTACAAAAGACACTTTATTTTGGATTGCTGCTACTTTCATCTTCAACCTTGCTGAACGACAGGTTTCCTCTATGTAACATCAATTCAAGGAGCTTGACAGATGATGTCTAGATTTGATTTTATTGTCTCTGGGGCCCTCTATTATATATTTTTGACATATGAAAATGTGGTGCAGTTGTACGGAAGTGTGACCCCTGTGAATTTTAAATTGTTTTTCTGGAAATCAGTTTGAAAAAATTTGATCGTGCATTTTGGAGTTTATATATACAACAACTTTTTTTTTTTTAAATTCCCCTTTAATGTTAAGGTAACAAAGAGATGCTTAGAACATATAATAACTGATACTGTGGGGCTTGGGTTTTGGTATTTTGGGGTTGGTTGTTTTTTTTTTCCAAATCAGTGTGCTCCAATAAAAATAATGTTGTTTTAAGATCAGTAATTTTATTAAGATTTAAAAACCATCAGAGGCACTTTTTATGTGTAAGTGAGGGATGAAGCGTGTGTGATATATTACCTAGAGTGGAAGGCTTCCCTACTCTGCCACGTATCATCGCTGGTGTGAGCAATGGCATCAGCTCCTACGCAGGTGTCTGTGCTGGAGGTGGCTTAGGGTGCCTGCTGCACCGCTGCTCTGCAGGGAGTAGGCTGTGTTCTGGAAGGCCCGGACTGAGGGAATGCCTCTTGGGAGAGTGATGAACTTACTGTGTGTTACCTGAAGAGCAAAAGGGTTGAAGTAAAAGAAGGCAAAATGAAAATGCCCACTATAGAAAGGGAAGAAGTGGAATAAACCTGGTTGTTATCTCCACATGCGATTTCTACAAGTACTAATTTGATTACAGCTCTGATTCTTCTTTTCTGTCACTATCGATGCTTACATGCCTCAGCCTCTGTTACTACAATCAGACTGATATAAAGGAGTTTACACAATTTTAGTGAGGGTTTTTTTTTTCTCTCGTACCCTTTCAGTAATACATTTGTGTTATTTTGGGATGTCTTTGTCTTAAAAAGTGAATGCCTTTTTACACAATACTGCTCTTGCCGCCTTTTGATGTTGATGATATCCAAACGAAGAATTGCCTAGTATGTGAGTGAAGGATATGTAACTGAGCAATCCTGACCAAGATGGTGGGCTTTCTGGGTGTCTAAATGGTAATAAGAAATCAGTGGAACTACCCTGGAAAATAAATAAATAGAGAGAAATTATATGTTTTTATGTCTGTGTGGAATTTTTATGCATCCTATGGGAATCAGGAAACAAAATCTGCTTCATCTTCATCTGGATTTACTCTCCAATTTAAGTCCCTTGATACTGTCACTACTGATACCCAAAAGAGAGAGAAAAAAAGAAGGAATAGAGATCAGAGTTTTGTTTGGAAATCCTGAAATCCCTACCAGATATATATTTTTATCTTTGGGACAGTATTTCAATTTCCACTTCAGCAATGGTACCTGACTGTCGACATTGTCACTGTTAAACAATGGATTTAGAGCAAGGTGGTCTGCTCTCTCAGGGCAAGCCGGATTTGTTCAGCCACCAGCCTCTTCTGAGAAGTTCTCTCTAAAGCTGATGGGATGCAGGAGGGAGGACAGATTCTCCCGTGGTTCTGGAGCATGAGGGGTGAAAAGGAAAGAGCTTCTCAAGAGGCGTGGAAGAGGACAGAGAGAATACGAAGTTGCAAGCAGAAAAAATTAATTTAGGCCAATGAGTTTAAAATAAAATCATCCTCTCTTTTAGGGTCAGTACAGACCTTTGTATTGTCAGGATACCACATACCTATTTTGAAGCGGTAACACTGAGATATTCTGGAGGGCAGACATCTGGATCAAGTGATATACGCTGTAGTCTTTGTGATATTTTTGTAAGATCTGGGGGTTTCTTTGCCCAATTTTCATGTATCTGTAATTTGATGGGATAGCTAAGTAAGCTGGTTAACCTCTGATGGAAAAGGAGATTTTTCTTCTGTGTTGGGCTTTAATTTTAGGTTCTGCAGTTTCAAAGTAATTCTGTAAAATGCTTCTCATGGGTGCCATTGATCAATGGAATTAAACCAGTTCAATAGCGTAGCCCCTGAAATTGGGAAAATAAAAATTGGAAATGTACTAGAGAAAATAAATTAACAAATTGCTGTATAATGCTGTTTATTTTGCTTTGAAGCACATTGGTTGCTGTTGGAAGGTTAATATTGACTGTGCTTGTATGTTTTGTCTTTTGGCAGGTAACCCTGGACTGGCAGGTTATTACAGGACCTTTATACAGGCCTTATATTGTGGACTAAATCAGCAGTATCCCGTTTGGGTTGTGAGCCATGCCGGACATTGTAAACCTCCTAGTGGTATGGAAATGGTAGAAGGTACAATACTATAACTTGTACATACAAATATTTGTACCCCCCCGATTTCACTAGCAGAACTTGTGCCTATTAAAAACAGTATGACATGGTTTTTAAATGTCTCCGTTATATTTCCACAGAACGGTTGTATGAGAAGAGAGATTACTGAGGAAAAGAGTATTTTTAGGTAAATTAGATTTACCAGTCAAATAAGTGCTATTAAGAGAATAAGAGTTTGGTGACTGCAGTCTTTAGAGACAAGTTATAGAGAAGAAAGTCTAGAATATGTTTATATTGAGAAGAGTAGATTAGAAAAGTACATTTTTCAATGAAATGTCCAATTCAGAGATTGAGTACTTGAGGAGAGACTTAATTATCTCTGAATTCAAAAATGGTTGTACTAAATTAGCAAATTTCCAGGAAGCAAGTAAGTCTTTCTGAGACTGGGGTATGGGGCATTTGCAGGGTAGAGGTTGCTTGTTTATCTGTTAAAAGTCTTTTGATGTGCAAATCGCCAGCAAGATATGGTAGCCAACTGTAAGTGGATATTGTTAATGTACAGCATTGTAAGATGGGAGGAACCAATAGCGAATCCTGTCCTGAAAGCTGCTTAGTGTCAGAAGACCTCTGGACTTGGTCAAGCTGCAGTGATGTAGCAGTAAATCAGTATGATTCCTTAGGACCAAAAGGTTCAGCAATGTGAAGCAACCTGAACGTTTTGAAGAAGAAACTGTTTTAGCTGTTTATCATAACTTTCCTTCACTAACCTTTGCACCCGAGCTTTTAAGCCTTTTTATTGTTTTTTTAATCTCAAGTTTGAAACTGAAACACGAAACCTGTATTTCTTTGGTAAAATTCCTGCCAGTCACTGTGTTCAAGTGTCAAACTACCAAATGCTGGTACTTTCTCCCGATAGGTGAGAAATCCCTAGGTTTATAATTTCTGGTACAATGTTAACCATGGGATACAGGTAGAAGTCTGGCAACTGGATGAAGCTGAGTTTATTGCAGAGAACATTGGTAGGTCTCATACATAACCTGCCCTGGGATCATGTCTGCAGGTGTGTAGTTAGTGAAAAGAGCCTTTGATGGTGAGAGATGTTTGGTGGCTTGACATGGCTGAACTAGTTGAAATGGAGAGGTCTTTAGATGGGGCCAGCAGGGATGTTGTACAACTGTCCCACTTCCACTGTGACAGCCCCTGTGCTGCTAAGGAGAATGTAAATCTGTGGGAAGGAGAGCATCCAGCAGGAAAGAGGGAGCTGATATCTAAGTTGAAACCAAACCTCCAGCTGACTTCACGGTGTCCTTTTGCACTGACAATGCTCCTGTGAGAGAGGGGATTTTCAGGGATGTGGTAGCTTGTTAGGATGGATGTGAAGATGTGGAAGTGAAGTACCATAAGGATTGGTGCTGTGTCAAGTTCTATTCAATATATTCACCCATGACCTGCAGAATTAGAGTAAACAGTGAGATTTCTCAGTTTGTGGATGGTACTTCATATTAGATGTCAGGGAACTACAGAAGCATCTTACAAAATGTAATTTGTGGGCAAAAAGATGGTAGACAAGTGTCAGGGTAGATAAATATTAGTTAATTCATCTGACAGAAAACATCTCCTTTAACTGTGCCTGGGCGATCCTGAACTTGGAATTCATATGTAAAACTCAGGAAGGACACAGGCGTCATCACTGACAGTTCTGTAATATCATCTCTCATTGCACAGCAGCAGACAAAAATTAAGTCAACAAAACATTGGATATAACCAGTGTTACAGACAAGGCAGAAGGCATTGTTTTATTACTGTATATAACCATAGTGGACCTGCATCTTGAATATTAGAATGCAGTTCTGGTGGGCATCTCAAGGACAGCATTTCAAGAGTGAAGTTGGTGAGTGTATGGAGAAAAGCAACTAAAACAACGGGGAGGAAGCAGCTTCCTTGTTATGAGAGATTAAATGGCTCTTTGGTTTGGGGAACAGAATGCTTCTCAGGAGCATGACTGAGGTTTCCAAAATCATGACAGTAAATAAAGTAAATGCAGGATAAAATACACCAGATTCAGTAATGGAACTAATGGTCACTTAATGGTACTAGCAGGTTTAAAACAGATAAAGTATTGCTTTATGCAACAGGTAAAAAATTTAGGGAACTAGCAGCCAAAGCACTATACTGTGGGCAAATTATATTAGCGGACTTAAAGTGATAAAACAACCTCATGGACAACTGGTCCATAAATAGTTGCTGAAAGAGGCAGGTTCTTTGTTGTGCAGCTGCACTGCTGTCCTTGCTTTAGACACTGAGGTCCTTGCTTTGGACACTAACCTTCTCCGCACTTCCCTGTGCTGCTCCTGGTCCCAGTGCCATCTTGTGCCAGGGTTGTGAGCCTGAGAGATTCACTGCAAGGGGAAGGGATGCAGAAAGTGGCCGGGCTTGGTTTCTCTCACTGAATAGCATCTACTCTTGCCACTGCTGAGCTTGGGGGACTCACTTGCCTGACCCAATAAGGTGTTTTGTGTGTTCTCAATATCATGTGCCAGGATCTGTACTTACTGGTGCACTTACTGTAGCACCATGGAGCTAAGAAAAGCATAGAAAGCCACTGATGGATAGTTTAAAAAATAATGAAAAGACATTTATGAGGTTGTTTTCATTTTTATTTTATTAGGAGCACAGGAGCAGGAAGCTCACGTCCTGTCATTAGTATATGTTTAGACAGTATTCCAGAATATTCCATAGGGAGCCTTTTTCAAGCTAGTCTTCTAAGGAAACCCTGAAAAGTTTAGTGACCTTTGTAAATAATGATGTTACTACAGTTGCCATGGGTAATACACTGTGCTTTGCAGTAGCTTTGAATGTAACGAAAGAAATACGGTTCATTCAATACAAACTCAAGGGAAGGCACAAAGTGGCCGGAAGGCCTTATATTTTGCCATTTTATGACAATGTAGGTTGTCTGCAGTGGGAGAAGAGATTTGGGGTAGTTCTCCCTCATACTTATGACGCAAAAGAAATGAAAAGCAACTTTTAGATATTAGAAGCTGATTCCCTTTCTTCTATTTATTTATTTATTGCCAAAAATGTAATTTTCATTAATTGACTATAAAGGTGTGATCAAAATCACTAAACAAAAAATTGAGCATCTCTGCAGTTTCCCGGGTGACTGACTGATAGGAATAGGGAGTCATGGACTCATTGCTGATGTTCTGCTCCGGCATCCCACAGGAGTTCTTGACTGACATTTTGTGGCATTATAGCAAAAAAAAAACCAAACCAGAACTCCAAGGACTAACGGAAGCACATGCATAGGGACAGATAATTCTGTTCTCTGCAACTCTTCATTGCCTTCTAGGTTCTGGATTTCTAACGCAAAATTCCTGTGTCAAGGACCACTATATAGGATTGCGAAAACCATGTCAATTATTAATATGTTGCACAAAACCAGAAAAAGGGGATATTTTTGCAAAGAACTAGGCACGGAACTGTTACTGTAAAAATTCCATGTATTCTTTCATGCTTCTGACGGGCATTTCATAATTCTCTCATTTGAAATAGCCTACTGCAAATCCTCTGAGGAAGTTCAGTATTTCTTGATAAGAAGGATGAGGGCATAAATTGATGAAGACAACATTTCCATATCTGACACCATTGATTCTTGAGGTTTTTCTGGTTGGAATCTAGCAAATGAAAACAAGAAGGGGGGTGAGCTACTATGAAAGATGAATTCATACTGATTCATTTAGAACAGTGGTCCACAAGTTTTTTTGATCAAGCACTCCTATCAATAAATAATTTCTATCAGTAAAAAGTTTTTCAGCATGCACACCCAATATATCTTTTTTTAATTGATATAAATTGTATACATGTGTTACTGAATTTCTAATATTTTCTTCCTGCACTCCAATGTCCGTGCGCCCCACTTTGGAGACCACTGATTTTAGAGTGTGCAAGTATGTAGATAGTACACTTAACATATAAATGATGCTGCCTGTAAAGTAATAAAGGGTTTAAAATGAAAGAAACTGTGTTGGAATAATATTCCTGGTTATATTTAGATCAAGTAGATTTTGACACTCTCAGAAAGACTAAAGAAAGTTTTCCAACAGCAGCCATCAATCACAGACTACTTCCTAATTTACTGGAGGCATGTCACATAGTGATTTGAGAAATGAACAAAGCTACACCCTTCATTTTCACTTCTGTATGATATCCTTCTATTCAGAGAGCTCTTGCAAGCTATGCTCCACAGAGACACACAACATTAATTGAACATTTCATTGCTGTAATTCTGCTCCTAGCAATCAATCCACTGTGCAAAAAGATTTGAAACTTACTTTTACTCAGTGAACACAATAAAAAAATGTTGTGGTTTAACTTCTGCTGGCAACTAAGTACCACCCAGCTGCTTGCTCACTCCCCCCAGGTGGGATGGGGGAGAGAATCAGAAGAGTAAAAGTGAGAAAACTCGTGGGTTGAGATAAAGACAGTTTAATAGGTAAAGCAAAAGCCACGCACACAAGCAAAGCAAAACAAGGAATTCATTCACTCCTTCCCATCGGCAGGCAGGTGTTCAGCCATCTCCAGGAAAGCAGGGCTCCATCATGTGTAACGGTGACTTGGGAAGACAAATGCCATCACTTTGAACATCCCCCCCTTCCTTCCTCTTCCCCCAGCTTTATGAGGTGAGCATGACGTCATATGGTGTGGAATATCCCTTTGGTCAGTTGGGTTCAGCTGTCC
>NW_008795373.1:586076-587427 GCF_000699145.1 Aptenodytes forsteri | reverse complement strand
GTCATATGGTGTGGAATATCCCTCTGGTCAGTTGGGGTCAGCTGTCCCAGCTGTGTCCCCTCCCAGCTTCTTGTGCACCCCCAGCCTGCTCGCTGGTGGGGTGGGGTGAGAAGCAGAAAAGGCCTTGACTCTGTGTCAGCACTGCTCAGCAATAGCGAAAACATCCCTGTGTTATCAACACTGTTTCCAGCACAGATCCAAAACAGAGCCCCATGCTGGCTACTGTGAAGGAAATTAACTCTACCCCAGCCAAAACCAGCACAAAAAGTTATACCTCAATTTCAACTTCTTTATCCTCCTCCTTAGCTTTTAAAAAAGCAGTTGTTTTGAACACTGTTGGGACTGTAAAACAGGCCAACGTCAATCCTTAAGCGTAGGCAAAGTTATAAAAAGGAGAGTAGTTTTCTAGCTCTCTCATTTATTTTGTTTAAAACTGGCATAATCTATATATGCCTTATAAATGTTCATATAATCTTAACAGTGTTGCTTTTTTTCTTTTCAGTGCCTGATGCTGAGCCTTTGACTCGTAGTTTTTTTATTAAGTTCTGGAGCTTCTTTTAATATGTCACTCCATTGAAGAATTTGCATTACACTTCTTTTGAGATTTCTGATCTGATCAGAAGAAAATAAATTGCGTTGGATTTCTGTCTTTTAAATATATGATTTCCCTTAAACAGGAACAGAAAACAGTTTAAGGAAAGAATGAAAAAGTACTTTGGTGCTTTTTCAAGAAAATAAATCATTAAACAATGTTACTCTTAAATACTTTGTAAACTTCTTTATTTAAAAAAAAAAGGTAAAACTGAAAAATAAAATTAAGATGATAAATATTCCATATTTATTTACATTCAAATTATTCTGTCAAAATGCCAGTATAGCTGCTCAGCTTGCGGGAGTGGGCATTACAATACATTATGAATTGTGGAGACTGATGCTCTATACATTCTATTACAAAATCCAGTTGAGTAGAAATACTTAAGTACTGCAGGACTAAAGACTTGTGTTTAGGAGTAGCTCCTCTGATGGCAATGAATAGTAGCCAGTTGGAAGCTTTTTGACAGCCTTTCGACTTCTTTTGGTAGGAAACAAACTGCTAGTTAAAACTAACACATATCAATGAACAAATCCTGAAATTATTCATTGCTAATTTTATACTCATTGCTAATTCAAGTGCTGTGTTATGAATGTCCCACTTTAAAATAAGGACCAAAAGACTCTATCTCGCTGTCCTGGTTTCGGCAGGGATAGAGTTAATTTCCTTTCTAGTAGCTGGTACAGTGCTGTGTTTTGGGTTTAGGATGAGAACAAAGTTGATAACGCACCGATGTTTTAGTTGTTGCTAGGTAATGCT
>NW_008795373.1:562213-585983 GCF_000699145.1 Aptenodytes forsteri | reverse complement strand
TCGGCGGGTGGTGAGCAATTGTACTGTGCATCACTTGCTTTGTGTATTATTATTATTATATTATTATTATCATTTTATTTCAATTATTAAACTGTTTTTATCTCAACCCACGAGTTTTTCTCACTTGTGCTCTTCCAATGCTCTCCCCCATCCCACCGGGGCCGGGGGGGAGTGAGCGAGCGGCTGCGTGGTGCTTAGTTGCCGACTGAGATTAAACCACGACACTCGCCCAGAATTTCCTTAAAAGCTGTGGAAAATGGGAGATTAGATAGGAAACCCTTGACACCCAGTCCCTCTAACACATCCCTCGCCCCCCTTTTTTAGCACCCTGGTTGGCTTTTGCCAGTACAGGCTATATAGACAGCAGGTGTACATACATAGCCATGTCTTAAAATGGTCTAATTCTGTGGACATCTGCTGTGGTTTGATAAGAAATAAGAATTACAATTTCAGACAGAAATAAGAATAGAAGAATACAGGTTTGGTTTTGTTTCTCCTCAGGACTGCCAAGATAATTTTCTTTGTAGCAAAGTAAGATTGAGAAGTAAAGAAAAATGAAATCAGAATTAAATTATTTATTGATTTTTGGTAATATTCTATGTATGCCAAATGCTATAGAAATATGAAATCACGTGATTCGTATCTTAATTGATTAAAGAGACACAATTGATGCATTAAAATACCATATACCTAATAAATGTCTAGTCATCAGTTATGTCTTAATACAATATTTGGTCACATGATAAATTATATTAAAGATATATATCTAGAACTTTCTGAACTGTACAGATGAGTATTGAGCTATACACAATCATAATACAAATACTTTTTATTGTTTTAGCAAGGCATGTTTATCCTTTGGAACAGATTGTCTACTGAATTTTCTGTTTTTTTGTTTCTGAATCAGTATTAGGTAGCTTCTGAATGACAGGGAAGTCTGAGTGACGTTCTTAATAGCCAAGTTACAAGATAAAATTCTAGTTTGATCTTTTATGTCCCATGGACTGTAGAAGATAATAGTGTGTCCTTAAAATCTGTTAAACTATCCTTAGTTCATTTTCCATGATAAAAAGAGGTAGGTAAGGATTGATTTATAGTCCATCAAAAGAGTGTTTCCATTGCTTTTTCTTTATGCAGGGAGAGTAGGGCCTTCAGACCGTTCTGAAACTGAATTATATCCTTAAGAAGCAATATGGGAAAAAGCACAGAAGTGGTGGAGGGATAATAAATTATCTGTGAAGACACTGATTGTGTGATCCCAAAATGTTAATGTACCATCAGTGTGAAGTTTTGAAGTGAAATGAAGTTTTGTATTAAAAAAGATATTCTAGTGTTACAGAAAAATTTGGAAGGCATGTGCAGCTTGAATTTATTTGATATATTGCTTCTTAGCTGCTGTTACAATTCATCTGAATGGAGTTTGCCTTTCCAGCCCTCTGACTTCTAATGAAACTGCAGAATTGACTATGAGTGAGATGCTCTCTCTAGCTAAAGTGGTATAAATCTACAAAAAAAAAAAAGACTGAAATAATTTGGGTAAAACTGAACTTATACTTCAGCAAGTTAATCACCTCGTTCGTTGCTAGGTAGTTGTCCACCAAATGACAGATATAAGTGTGGGCATGATTAGCAGATGTGAGCCATAACTTTCTACCATCATATGCTGTGCTGGCAGGAAAAAACCTAAAATAGTAGCCTGAGCAAGACAAGGAGCATGGTGTGCTATAATAAGAGGGTTGTGAGTTATTTAGGACAGTGATTCCCAAACTGTGGTCTGTGGGCCACTGGTTGTTCCCAAGATGCTTGCTTGTGGTCCAGGAAGAGCTGGCTGATCAGATGGAGTAGTCTCTCTCACCGGTTTCCACTTGCTAAGCGGCATTAATGGTAGCTAAGAATACTTTTCCAATAATGCATTTTTTGTGTAAGCATTTGCTGCGGTGGCCTTAGAGGTGTTGTGCCACCATGAATGTGTGGTGATGGTGGGGAGCGGGACTGTGGTCTGCACTGCTGCAAACAGGAGAGGAGGAGATCATGAAAGTTAGGTGTTCCAAGAACTGCGCTCCTAAAAATAGGGAGTCAACCTTAGCTAACAGCCTTTGTCCTTGTTGTTGTGTGTAACCCCAAAGGAGAGAAGTTACACAAAGGCACAGGGAGTCAGTATGCATTTGGTAATTTTAGCTAGCTTGTGACTCTCATTTATTTTAAGTAGTACAGATGTTTTTAATGATTGCTGATGTTGGAGAATACCTACCCTGCTGAATCAGGTGAATCAGAGCTACTGGCAATCTGTTCAGTCAGTACAAAAACACCTCAAAATTAGTGTCTGTAGTGCTTAGAAGGTTTTTGACCAGTGAATCCTTATCCGGGCTTCAGCACTGTTCGGTTAGATATCAAACAGCAGTAGTAATGGTAGGTATCTGGCCACATTCAGGTACACAGTGATAGCCGTGTTTAAAAGGCATTTACATCTTGTATTATACAAGTAAAGGGAAAAAAGCAGAAGAAAGGCAGCTGAGCTGGCATCTCACATGCATACTTTAAGCCTATGTATACAGACATTTAATTCACATTACACACATTTAATTCACATTAATTTATATTCCAACAATATTTTCTGCTTCCTAGGCATATAAATTAAAATATCTGAGAGTCATTTAAAGTTGGATTATCTTTAATATAAGTTCTTTACAGGCTTAGTCAGTTACGTTTAAATATTACAGACTCTGAGAACTCTGTAGTCATGTTTGTATCCCAGAACACATAGCAGTGCTTAATTTTAATGCAGAATTATATGGCAAGGTGTCTCCCAGTCCAATAGTATCAGACTGTAGATACATTAAAAAGAACCAAGTTGTAAGCATGCCATCCAGGTAGAATTAAGCTAGTTTCATATCAAAGTGTCAATTTTTTTAATCTATGGAGAGGAGAAACTTCCTGTTTACGAACCTGGCCTTGGCACTGATTAATCACATTGAGCTCTTCACATGGTATTCGTCAACAGCGAGGGATCCACATTGGGGTGTGCACAGAGGAACTGGTTGTTTTCACAGGACGGGACAGGAACTGTCAGCTCAGTGCAGTGCAGTCCTGCTGCCCCTCCTGATACGTCTTTGGAAAAGGCAGCTTAAGGAAGGAAGTGTGTGTGCATATGGAAAAGTTACTATGAGGCATTTAAATGCTGAGGTTTTTGTCTTTGCCTGGTAAGATCTGCGTTTTACTCTATGGTTTTAGTGCTAGGTGTCTGTTTTAAGGAAATAAATGATCATTTCATGTTATGAACCCACTGGAATGTTTTGAATCTAAATGTGTGAAAAGAAAGCAGCCCTAGGGATGCTGCAGTACTCTGTTTACTGTAACACTTCTTTCCTTTGAGCCGCATTCAGTTAATTATTCATAGAGGTCCCATAATCATGCCCATAATTATGCAAATAGATCCTTTGAGCGAAATCTTGGCATTTGGCATCGACTTTATCAGTTCTGTTTTAATTTTAAGCATGTGTTTAAAGATCTTGTTCCATTCAAAATCAAAACTAAGAAAATACAATTTTGCCATATGTGAAGTATTTCTAAGTTGCTCTGTTGTTTTCTTTTCTGGCCAACCAAAACAGTATCAATTTTAACTGCTCATAGCATCATACCTTAACAGCCATGTATTTATTTGTAATGATCACTTAAACATTGTTAGCTGATTCTGGTACCACTTAATGCATATCTCTATATTCCATTGTCTTTGATGGAGTAGTGACCAATTATTGCTGGTTTGACTAAGAAGAGGGCTTTGTCTTTACTTTTATTATAGCTATATGAAAAAGAGTCCTCTATTTTCTCTGTTTCTTTCAAGGTTTTCCACTGAGTCTGTCAACATAATATCTGTAGGCATATTATTAAAAATATCCATGAACAGCTTTCTAATCCACTCTCGTACTTTATTCAACTAATTCCCCTGTTAGAAGAACCAGAATTTTTCATCCATATCTTCAAATAAGGTTAATATAATTCTGTTTTTAAAGATGTGTTTTAAAGTAACAACTGTTGAAACCTGATACAGTCTTCTGGATCCTTATCCAGAAAACAAGATGTTTAAAAAAAAAAAGACTGACATTCATCCATTGGAGAGCATAATGTCTTTACTGCATTCCAGGAAACTTTGGACATAGGTTTTGAGATTGTTTATGGATCATTTTCCGCCTTTCACCCCATGACATAGGTATGTTCTCCAGCTGATACCATCGCTTATAATTAGATGCAGATGGCTGTTAGTGGGGGGAAAAAAGTGTTCAAGAATGTGAACCCTATGAAAAGGTAACATTTATATCTTTTGGTGTCTTGACTTTAGAAGGCATGTCACAGTTCACTGAGATGAGCAGTGCTGTGATGTTTCAGAGTAACTCATGTAAATGTTTACCATACTATTGTAGGGAAAGTAAAAAAGTAAAATAATTTAATAAACAAAATATTGAGATTATTCAGATTTTTTTCCCAAGGGAGAATGCTTAAGAATCTTTTAATCCAAGTCAGTTTGAAAGATATATTTACATCTGGTGACAGAATGAAAATGGACTATCCTCACAGCAGAGAATAATCCCTTCTGTCTGAAGGTGTAATGGGTCTAGGTTTGTTTTGATAGTTGAATCAAAGTTTATTCACTACATAGGTTAGCTGTAGGAAGAAAGCTGATCAATACTTTTATTTATTAATAATAGTTTCTACTTTATTATCTAAACCTTAATTTTGATGCCCACAAAGCTTGCAACAAATGGTGCAGATCTTGATGGGATCAATCCAGTGTTTAACGGCAGGTTTTTTTTTTATTTACAGTAATCTACAGTCGTAAGACCATCAGCAATGCACAACATAATTCCAGATTCTAAAAGTAACCGGTTTGGAACATGGAGTCTTTCTGTTTGCTTTGGTTTTAGGAGTTTCCCGTTCTTTAAGGAGCAATGTAGGCGTTTCAGGGAAGTGCAGGAAACTGTAAGGCAGACTATGCAGGAAGAATTAACTGCAAATGGCCTCATTCTTAGATAATCAGCTTCATTAATGAATTATTCTTACCTCTTGTGCATCTACTTAAATCTCAGCAAGATCCGAGTAAGGGCTGTGTGCTTCCAGAAATGATGAAGGACCAAATGATACAGTACTGTGGACTCAGGTTGAATGAGGGGGTCTCATTGCTGCTTGCTGGATGAAGGAGTTCTTTTTTCCTCCTTTTGATACTGCATGGGACTATTCTTTTTCTTTAAGCTAGACATATTCTTGTCTTTCTAAAGGTTGAATTTTATGTTTTGTGCATTAATGCATTTATTAAAATAATCTAATTTACTACAGCTATCAAATTACTGGTGTGGTCAGGTGACTGCTTAGTTGCCAAATTAATCCCCGTTGGGTTAAATGTTATAGGAGACTACTAAAATTCTCTGGGATTGCCACTGCAGTGCCATTTTTTTCAGAACAAAACTGTGGTTTTGAATATATTAACATTGAGTCTTTGCTGTCAGAGACTCCACTGACTTCTGTACTAGTGTTTACGTGATTTGGAGGAAGAAGTTTTATCCTGCAATTAATCATGAAGAGACTAATTTCAGTATTTCTGAATGCTCTTTAGTATATAAAACTCTACATGATCATATTTGGATCTGTTTATGTGTAGAGTGCAGGTCAAATTCAGTTGCTGTCTTTTTATATAAATTACACTGTAAAGCCACAGGCAGTTTCAAAGAGTTTTCAATGAGCGATGGCTTCGATGTCTGCTAATGTAAATGAATGAGAAAGTCAGCCTTTGCCCAGCGGTGACCCTACCACTGCTTGTGGGTCACAGGTGGATTGGTTTGCTTTCTATGTAGCACATCTCACCTGTGTAAAAATGAAGACCAAAAAAATCCCTTATTCATCTATAGTGACAGATCAGCTTTGTAGCGGTGGCACTTTAGTCTATTTCGGCTATAATGCAAAACTCCAAGAAAAACAAAGCCATCACAGTATCTTTGGCATGTTGCCACACTTGCTATGCTAAGCAGTTCAGCTAGGTGACTAAGAATGGAACCTTCAGCATTTTCTTCAGGAAGGTTAAAAAGGAAACTGCTATCTTGGTAATAGGGAATAAATCTGCCAATTAATTTTTGAATAGTGTAACAGAACACTGGAGAAGAGACAATATAAATCATAATTTCAAGTGGTCAATTTGACAAAAATGTCCCCAAAGATATAAAATTTGCACTATACAGCACATGCAGATGGTTATTAAAAGCATCAGCAACTGATAAAGAAACCTGCTATATTTAAAGAAAGTACAAGGTGAAATTCTATTTCCTCTCCTCAGTTTTGCCACTGATTTTAATAAATTCAGGCTTTTACATACGCTGTTTCGTCCAATTCTCTTTTGCCTTGTGCTGTGCAAAGTAATGAAAGATGAAGTATGGAGTGCTCCTCAGTCAAAATCGTGGCCTTTTCCGATGATGGCAGAAAGCGTAACTCAGTGGAGAGTGTCAGACCAGAGAACTAGATTCTCCCGGCTGCTGGATTCGCTTCATGTCATGTCAGCCAGCAGCAGACCCCCTGTTGCTGAGCCACAGCTGGTTTCCTTTGCTGTCAGCTTGCACTCCTTGTGCAAAGAGGAGCCCAAACAGAGACTTAGAAGGCTTTTCAAGACAGGTAGCGATTAGAAGCATTGATTGAGCGCTGTGAGGTAGCACTGCATTGCAAAATATTTTGCATACGTTTCGTGCTACAGCCTGCAGCGCTGGTAGCACGGGGTCACGTTCTCTGCTGGAATAAACTGACGTAGCTCTTTGCAGTCAGCGGTGTGGCACCAGTTTACAGCATCAGGGAATCTAAGATAATAATTTTGAAAACTTCTTATAACCCATCAATTTTGAAGGATACAGATGAAAGATGGAAAAATGTTATGCTTGCCTAAGTGGGTCGTTTACTCCTTAAAATAAAAAGGATGCTAGACAGTATTGTTAAATAATTTGGATCTGTTTACTGCAGGTAGTTATTCTAGATACTAAATTTAACATTTCCATGGACAAATGAAGATAGAAACCTACACTTTCCTTTATACTTCTATTAAAATAGTATCATCCAAGATGAATATACACAGGAGTAAAGAAAAAGGACTAAGTTATACTGAATGCCATCCTAATGCCATTATAGTAGCTAGTGAAGTAGGAAATGCATTAGTGTTACTCTAAAGATAGGTGTTATTTTAGTATTATTCTGAAGAGTCGTACTTATTTGAACATTTCAGTCTTGGTCTGTATCACAGTTCTAAATAAAATTTTGGGGTGGATTTTCAAGAGAAATCAGGACTGGCCTAACAAAAGTTTTAGCTTGGATTCAGTAGAAGCGTCGAGCACTTCAGAAAATGTCACCCATTGATCTGTCCGGTCGCTGTGAAGTACAAATTCTGTATTGTTACTTGTGCTACCGTATAGCTGCCCCTCCAGGTATACTCTCAGCTGCTTGCTTTTTCCCCTTCCCCCCTCTTAACATTGTGATGTGCTCCTTGTCATTTTCTCCTACTTTTAAAATAATTCTTTTTATTCCCTGTCTTTGGAATAACGTGGGTTGTCTTCCTTGGCCAGCTGTCTTACTTTGCTCCAAACTTCGGCTCTCCCTTTGCTCTCAGTCCCTCTTTCTCTATTTGTATCTGTTTAAATTTCCCAAAGTTTTGAAGTGCTGTTTTCAATAGGTGTGACTGTTAGACTTGCCTACCATGGCCCAGCACCTCATTTATCATACACCGACTGAATCAATTCCTGTGAAGTGATATTCATCCATTTTTGTTCCCTTCAACACTCATACAATTGCCACTGTCCTTTCTTTACCTCCTATGCTATATCTACCCAGTCTTGGTGATGTGCAGAACATCATTATTTTGTTTTTCTTCCACTGTTAAACTGTACAAACGCAAGTTGTTGTTAAAGTATGCTATTTACTGAAGTTGCTTTTAGTTGCTTCATTCAGTAAGAAAGTTCTATGCCTCAGTTTCAAGACTAGATTTGCCCTGTGTTAAATTGGAATATGTTAGATCTGGCCAAACATGAAAAGGTCTTGATACTGATACACTTTTCAGTAAAGAATTACCTTAAGGAACAATATATTCTGTGTGCGTTATTCCTGGAGAGACTCATACGTCACATGCCTCAGGTTGATGGTGCAAGATAATTCAAATATCAGTGAAGCACATTTGCCCTTGCAAAACTGGGTGATACTATTCCAGATCATACGTGAAATGAGTATTCACAAGGTAGACATTTGCAGGAGTACCACCTGCTAGTCAGGCAAAGCAAGGAAAATAGACTTTGTGGAGAGTCAAAGTAGGTTTCGAGGGGCCTAGACTGATTTTTGCAACATGGCCTTTTTTTGTGGTGTAAGCTCAACAAATCAGCAAGATAATGGAAATTGCAAGATTTTCTCTGTGTTGCTCGGACAGACATTATTGGTACAATGATCCCATCCAGAGGCTCAGACTGAATGTGGAACCCTTTCAGGTAGAAGTGCACACCTAGGTGCACACTTTTTCCTGAAGGTCTTGTTATTGACTTCATTTTCTCAACCACCAGATCTTCAGGTAGAATCATAGAATCATAGAATCATTTAGGTTGGAAAGGACCCTTAAGATCATCGAGTCCAACCGTTAACCTAACACTACCAAGTCCACCACTAAAACATGTCCCTAAGTGCAACATCCACACGTCTTTTAAATACCTCCAGGGATGGGGACTCAACCACTTCCCTGGGCAGCCTGTTCCAATGCTTGACAACCCTTTCAGTGAAGAAATTTTTCCTAATATCCAATCTAAACCTCCCCTGGCACAACTTGAGGCCATTTCCACTTGTCCTATCAGTTGTTACTTGGGAAAAGAGGCCAACACCCACCTCGCTACAACCTCCTTTCAGGTAGTTGTAGAGTACATGAGCTCTGCTTCCTCTCATTGTTTATGAAATCTCTGCCAATGCAAGGCTACTTCATTGCTTTCTTCCTAATCCCTCTTTTTATCTTATTTTTTTCCTGCAATGCCAGAGAGGTGTGCTTCACTTCAGCACCTGGTATGAGAAGGTTGAACCTGGTTATGTTGACAACTGCTCTGGTGGCTTGTCTTTGCTGTGGAGTTACTCTGGAATGCCCAGAGACCTCAGCCCCTGAGGAAGAGTAACACTACACTGGGGTTGTTTGGTACCTGTTTGCTTGTATGTAGTCCTAACTATTTCAGGCTATGCTCAGTGATTCTTCCTTAATAAGCTGTGGTAGAACTAATTCATTTTGGAATTACTGGAAGAGGGGAGAATTGCCGGAACGTTTTGAAGGGCTGCCAGTACTGAAATTATTTGTTATTTTGCAAGCGTAGATGTGCACACCTAGACATGAAATTACTTCAAAACTGGGAAAAAAATGGTTAAAGCCTAGATAAAAGCCTAACTTATGGTAAAGTAAGGGCATACTGTTGTTTTCTTGTGCTCTGTAGTTTCTTGTCTCATAGAGGGTATTCTGCGAAGTAAAATGGTGTGCTGAGTGGAATACCTGGTGTGTTGGAATGACCTTACTCAAGTTTTACAACCAAATCAGCTACATGAGCATGGTGTTATAGGTCTTTTTCTTCAAAATAATTGTCTGCTGAAAAGCGGTCCTTAATAGTCCAAGTAGTGTGCTCCCATCAAAGGTGCAGCCTAGAAGTAAAAAAAGTATGAGACTAAAAAAGTCACAATGAGTTTTATACTTGTTCATATATCAAGATACATCTTGCATAGCAGTCAGCCTCAGCAAGAAAGTCCCTTCCAGTTTTGTTTTTGTGGGCAAGTGAAGAAGGGAATTCATAGAGCCTTTCACTTGGCTTCAGCGTGTCCAGAAAACAAGAAACGTAGCATGAACAATCAGCTTCCCATAGCCTCAGACCTCTTTGCTTTTGCTCCCTGAGGTGACTTTACAATGGAAATGTAGATCTGCTCCTATACAGTGATGTTTCTCTAACCTCCACCCTGCCAAGTTTTTTTACTTTTACTTTTCTTTTTTTTTTTAATTATATGATCTTGAAAATTCTTATAAATTGCACTTTCTATAGTTATTCAGCTTACTGAC
This sequence comes from Aptenodytes forsteri, assembly GCF_000699145.1. NCBI lineage: Eukaryota > Metazoa > Chordata > Aves > Sphenisciformes > Spheniscidae > Aptenodytes > Aptenodytes forsteri. The sequence goes on along the minus strand of NW_008795373.1, from coordinate 575,902 downwards.
TGTAAAATGCAGTCATTCAAATACAGAAAACTTTTCCATCTATGTTATATAAAACACCCATATTAGATTTGCTTTATGCTTGTTAAAGTGATTCTGGAGGCATAGATTGGTGTAGAACTGCATAATAAAACACTGTTTAATGGTGTTTGCCTTGCCAAAATTGGAGACAACCAACAAAATTCTACTTCAAAGTTTGTACTGTTGTCTCATCATACCTTGGTAATAGTTATTCTAATCAGTTAGAGGGAAGCAAGACTGGGAATGCAGAATAAAAAAGAAATCTCTTACAGATATCTTAATTTAATAAGTTCAGTGTGCTCCTGTATGCTTTTAATAAAAATTTGGGGTTTAGTATTTGTCATGTTTATTAGTTCATTCTGTCAGACTATGCTTGTACTAATTTAATTATAATACAGCTTCCTTTGAAAAACAGATTAGGTGTTAAAAGTGTCCCAGCAATAGGTATGTAGATAGCAAAGGAAATCAGAAGTTGAATTTGTAAATTAAGGTCTTGTTATTTTTCTAATAAAGAAAATAATACATATGACCACTTCAGTATCTTGAGTAAAAGATAATTTATTTGTGGAGGATACCTTTACAAAAAGTAATTGCTCCAATAAACACTAATGAGTGGTGTGTTTATCTTAAAAGTTGCATGAACAGTTTCTGAGGGTACTAGGGCCAGATTAAGGTCTAAGGGTTAATCTAAAACACAATGCTTTAAGACCTGGTTCCTGGTGTCAGGAGGAGTTCTTCAGTATTTATTGAACATTCTTTCACGGTTTCCATCCCATTTTTTCGGCATTTTATCACTTGCTGATACAAATTATCCAGGGTTCAATAATCAAATGAAAGATTGGGTGAAGCATTCAGGCTTTAAGCAATATATCTTTAGGGGATGTATTTTCGAACATATTTGCCCTTACTAGACCCACAAACCTGAAATCTCAGTTTTTAAGCTTACAGTTGTATTTGAACATTTTCAGGTGGCATCATTCAATTGTAAGGAATTATTGTGTTTTGCTATAAGAACAAAAACAATCAAATGATTTATTTAATTTCCAGAATTAGACTTCTGACTATGCATGCCAGTTTAACAGGTAATCCTTCTAAGTAATTTAGTTGTGGGGTTGCTTTCGGCCTGTCACTACATGAAGGCAAAGATGAAACTTTATGTGCGTTGCTCCATCTAAACAGTAGTTACTCTGTCACAACTGCTGCTCCTGCCGCCAGTGTTTGTATGCATTTGTAGTGGAAAAAGGAGGTGGGGCATAAAGTCTGAAACACTTAGCCCTATATGTTGGTTGCACTTACGGTATTTGATGAAAATGCAGTGGACTTAACGTGACCCTGAGCTAGCTCTCCTGAACTATTTGGTTGGCCATACTTGATGCTTTGTGCCTTCCCTTTTCATATGCTTTGATATCATCACTGACCTTTCAGTATCTTCTCCCTCTTTGCTTTTCTTCCTCTTGATACTTTCTTGTGGTGTTACTGCGTTTTCATGTGTTTAAACTTGTTATTTCTCCTCACTTAACATTAAGCAGTATGGTGATGTGTCTTGCAGCTGAAATGAGCAGCATCTTCAGAGGAAGAGGTGAATCTTTTTCCAGTCCCCTGGATCAGTCTCCAGATACTTACTTGTCTTTATCCTGTAAAAGGCCCGGTTCTGAAAATTCTTGACCATGAGAGTTCATATGCTGGGTTTGTCCTTAGATACCCCGGTACTACCTCCTAGAGTAAATGACCCAGGGAAGAAGAAGATACAGTGCAGGTAGGGCAGCGGTTTTTACCTCCCTTTCCTTCGTGGCATATAATTACAAGTCAGCTTTTCACACAGTTCCTTACTTGTTCGTGAGTAATTTGGGGGCCTTCTGTATGAGTGGATCCTGGGACAGACTTTAAAGTCACTCCATGACAAGTGTCCATATGTACTCAGCTCAAATGTTCAGTCACCTGTTGTGACCAGGGTAGCTGGGAGTTTGGATGCACAAGCATTCCCTTGTGAAATTAGGGAAGTACAAAGGCATGCAGAAATTATATGCACAAATTTGAGGGTAGTGTTGGAAAATCCGGCCTCCAGTATCTTTTCGAATCATCCAGTAAAAAGGAGTCTATGATTTTTGGAGATTTTTTTAATGAAAGGCTAAATTTTATGAATCTCCAGTCTAAAGTCTGCTCATATAACTGATATGCTTTTTTTTCCTGCCTAAGAATTTCCCTTGCATACACAGCAGAAAAACAAACAAACACAATTCTCTGTTATTTCCCTTAAAACCAAAGTCCTCTTTCCTAGCAAGATTAACTTGTCGACTAATCTTAGAGCAAACACTTTATTTCAATCTATCATTGTTTTCTGACTGTGGGTTTAGCAGAGGTCAGAAAAAGAGATTCATTAAAGTGATTGCGCATTTGTTTTTTCCAAAAGTACATCAGAAGATTAATGGTTTGCCAAAGAAAATAAAGAAATACAGTATTTCTTTTAATACACTTCAGCTAAATAAAGTCTTAAAATCACACGCCTTGGCCCACATGGGGTGTTTGCAGCATAAGGTACAAGTCATATAATTTCTACTATCTGAAAACTGCTTAAATGAGCTCTACTTCAGCCATGCCATTTCTTCAACACCTGAGGTGAAGTAACTCTGGTCCCTTCTCTGATGTAGAGCCATTGGAGAGCTGACTGCCAGTGTGTTTGTGCAAGTCTGTTTGCTTATATAAAGAACCCATTTAAGCTTCTCCACCCAAGAAACTCATGTTGATTTTGGATAATCCCTGGGCGATTTTATTCTGTAAAATAAATAAATAAATCTTCCAAACCTGTGACGCAGCCCAGCTCTCTCATATTTTGGACTATTAGAAGTGTAGCATTTGTGTTGGGGAAACATGAACTGACACGAGGCGTGGGCAATTTTATATTTGTCCAGAAGAAAAATAGGATGCATATTTCAATATAGGGTTATGTGACATTGGAGTTTCACCTGACAAGAGTGCAGGGTCAGTCTGTGATGAGGAGAGTTTTGCGTGTGGATCGCTAGACCCCACACTGCACCCTCATCCTCCAGTGTGGCTTCTCTAGGAGTAGTGCCAACATGATTTGGTTTGGCAACAAACCAGTATTTCAGAAGAAAAGAAAAAGTTGTATTAAACAGCTGAAACAAGTCTCTGGGGTGAGCATTGGCTGTCAGGACTCGCTTTCAGAGATCATATGTGTATGTGGCCAGTAGACGTGGGAATCTGAGCATCGTTGCTCTGAGTGGTGCTGAGCAGGGCTGCGCTGAGGATGCTTTGGCCCAGTGCAGTAGAACAGGTCTCCGTGATCATTGTCAATCATAACTAACCCATCCAATTAAAAATCGCTTCTGCAAGCTCTGCTCTGCTCTCCGCTGCTCCCTAGAAAGCGCTAGTGCAGAGGCTGGAGTTGGGTATGCTGAAGTCCTAAACTCAAGTCTGGGTGCATGAGGCAAAAGCCCCTATTTTCACTCTACTCTTAATCCCCACCTGTATGATGCATATCCTTCCTCGGGGTTCTTGCTTTGGCAACAAAGCTGGTTCTGAATAGGCACATCTCTGCTGAAATCAGTAATAGCAATAAATGTTGCCCTGAATCTCTATGCTGCTATTTATTAGGTAACTAATTATTAAATTAGATATCTAATGTCTTAAATAACTGAAATAATTAACTGTATTTGTCTAACATAGTTATCTACCTTAACTTTGAAAATGTTGAGACTGGGCTAGACTGTCTTTGCTGTATTGTTTATTAATTGCATTGCAGCAATGTTCAGCATCTCTTGTAGCAGATATTGAGTTTGTGTAGTGAAAAGCAGCTGTTAACCTCATGAGATTGAACAATACAAATAAAAATTTGTTTTGTTTCCTGCTTGGTTTCTGGGGTCTTGTGAACTGTGAGAAGTTCTCTAGAAGGTTTCTACACCTACTTTACCTCCTTTTCCCTTGCTCTAACCTGGAAATAAGCTGAAATTCTTTTAAAATCACTTATTTGCAAGAACTAAAGCTATGAATGGAATGTCAAACATTAAAAGACGTACTGATAAATCACTGGAGATGGCAGTGCCTCAGTAAAACAGTATGGAAATGATAGCAAATGTTTACAAGGGAAAATTGACCTGCTCAACCCAACACACAGTAACATACATATACTTAACATAACATAGTCTTTCACTTGTTGCTGTATCCATCATATTTCTAGTGGGCCATCATATTTCTAGTATTCTGTGTTTTATGTGTGTTATATATACCCTTAGTTAGACTTGCCATGTAGGCAGCCTACTCCTACATGAGGTTAAGCTGCTGTGTAAATAAATAAAAAGTAGGAAAGACAGCTTTTGCTAAAAATAGAAACTAAGTTTGAAAAAAAAAATGTTTTGGCCTTAGGCTTTTAGTTAGGCTTTTGGAAAACAGAACAAGCTTTTTGTTTTCCATTACTTGTAGAAAGCCTCATAGGCAAAATATTACTTCTCATCTAATTTTGCATTCCTTGAGTGTATTTTAGAGTGTTTTTCATTTAGAGTAAAATACTATAAATTATGCTGGGATATGATCATTAGTAGTTTTAGCAGAAATATTAGTTTAACTGAAGAGATTCTCTGTTGTGATCTCTGTGGTAATAGTTTAAGCTCAGAAAAAAGGCATCAGAACACATGCTTTAGCAATTATTTTTCTTCAAAAGGTTATGTTTCATACAGATGATCAAAAAGGCAATATAGTGCCAGCCCACTTAGGCTCCCAATTAATACTATCACTGTCAACCCCCCGATAACTGCACTACAGTAGTGTTAGTAATTTTTAGCATTTGAGGTTACTGACCAATTGCCATCAAATTTACCACATGCATATTAAAAAAACAGTCAGCCTTTATAATTTGATGAAGTATGTCCACAGACAGAGGCAGAAAGGCTTCTGTTATCACTCTCTCCAAGCAGGCACAAAACCAACTACATCTGAAATGCATCTATGCTGCTAGCTAACTTTCTCTTACAGTAGTTTTTCAGTGCCTTTGAGTTTCTTTAATGTATGTATCTTTACAGTATCTCTGCCTGATGGATACTTTCTTCCGCATCTATTTTTCACATAGAGAATTGATGCAGAGGACATCAAAAGAAACCAAGTGGGAAGTTGAACACCTAATACTTGGTGGGCTGGTTAGGGCTGTGTGTGTGCTACCTCTGCTAGCTGCTCCTGAATTGTTAGAGGTGGGTGGCTTTTGCCAGGAACCTATATGCTGTCTGTAGGACCATGGCTCAGTAATGAGCCAGTCCCCATCATGTGTCTGAACCTTGCTGCGAGGAGATTTGGCTTATTCCAGACTAAAGCTGCATTGCAAGTCAACATGTAAAAGATCAGGGGTTTAAACTGGAGTAAGAAATTGAGCCCTGAGATAATAGCATGGATTTAAGAGATTAAGTGATATTAGTACCAGTACATCTCTTTCAGATAAGCTATAGGCATACGTTCCTTCATGCTTTCTGCCTCTTTTCTTTCATTCTTTTTTTCAGTATGTATTCTTACAGTCTTTTCCATCGAGTAGTCCAGCTTAAATTAGAGTGGTGTGTCCTTAATATAGCTTTTAGTTTAGTGGATAGAGCACTTTTCTAGCAGATGAAAGAGTTGTGAACCCCCTTAGATTGGGGAACTTGAGAGCCATATCACCCACCTCATGAGCAAGAGTTAAAGATGCCCAAATTGCTGTAAATTGTTACAGGCACCAGATCATCCTTGTCTTGTTGACTGGCCAGGAAGCGAGTAGCAAAATCCTCATCGTAAGTGATTGCCCAAGCTCCTTTAGGAGGTCTCTGACAAAATAGGAATGAAATTGCACAATAACCTAGAACCATGAAGCTCTAACTTGATCTTCCTTTTTGTAGCTGGATTGACAATGGTAAGAACGTGCCTAAATAGGGGTAGTTTATGTAAGTGCTAGTGCTCCATGTTGACACATATGCATTTCGTATTTTTCCTCATTCCGTGGGACTTTTTTGTGCCTCTCTTTTAGACAGGAGATTTTGGATATCTGAACGTTCTTAGTGCATAATAACATATGATAGTTTGTCGTGAGTGAAGGGACTCTTGTTCCTGGCCAGTATTGCTATTGTAGGTCCTGATCTCTCAACGTAAAGTTGGATTGATTTAAACTGATCCATTGCCTTGAGTTTGGTGTTGTACTGAATGAAGGGGAACACAATGCTAGATGATGTGCCATCAAGTTCCATGTGTTTCTGTATCCTCCCCTGGTTCCCCAGCTACACATAAGGCTTCACATCCTGTACAAGGGATTCATCAGTCTGTATTTGCCAGTGGTGGTAACTTAAAATTCAATTTTTAAGGTTGGGTTTTGTTGGGGTTTTTTTAATTAAAAAGTTTATTTCAGAGTTTTCCAAAGAAGTGAAAAAAAATGAGATGTTTGAAATTTCTATTATTAAAACAAAGGACTTCTTTTCTTTTATGTTTCAGACACAGATATTAAGGAGCTAGAGGATGTTTTTGGACTTAACGGACAAGTAGAGCATAAGCTGAACTTCCTCAAAAAGAATGTATCTAAAGATATAAAGCTGGTACTGATTGCTCATTCTATTGGTTGCTACATCACGCTGGAGATGATGAAGCGAGCATCAGAACTTCAGGTACCTTAACCTTACAGAATGAGAGTTATATTATTAGCAAAGCAATGCACATGCTTAGCCTGTGGGTAATGCCATGTCTTTCCTGTGGAAGCTCTATTCTGCTATACACAAACTTTCAACTAAAATGAAATAAAAACATTAATGACTAATCCTAATAACATATAATAAAGTAGTTTGATGGAAAATAAAGTTCTTACTCTGAATTTGGACCTTTAAATGTCCTTGTAATATAAATTATTAATAATGGTGATAAATATATTTAGGACTTTCTTGTTGTCTTCTCATCTTTAAATAATTTATGAACAGATCACTAGATATTTGGCAATTACATTATGTTACTACACCAAAAATTAAGACTGGTTATGATTTTAATAGCAGCTTCTTATCTCAAGGCAAGCAGATTGCTGGCTGTACATGGGGAAATGTGTGGAAAAGAATAGCAATATAAATTGTGATGAGTACTACAATGAACGACATTGTTTTTAAAATTTAATACATATGCATATATCATTGCTTCTGCAACTCAGTCTTCATTTGTATAACTCAATGGGAGTGGGAGGTGTTACTGCATGTTCTTGTGTATCTGAACATTTTTGTTTGTTGCTGTGAAGCAATAAGAAGGCTGAGGCAGGACCGTGTCCTTGCAACTCTGGAAATGGTAAACTGTTAGTGCTCAGTAATAACTCACTCTACTAGCAGAGGATGAATGAAGAATACTGAATTCTTATTCTTAAACATTCACTCTTGCTAAATCATTGCCTCTTCCTTTACATTATAAAATCTTCAGTGGAAGGAAGTGTAGTGTTAGCGTAAAGTCTGTGTTTAATACATGCATAAATAGTTTCTTCCACTTCTTCATAACCATTTCCACGGCACGTCTAACTTTTTCTTTTTCCCCTTTAAAGGAAATGGCAACTAAAAACATGAAACATGAGGTTAACCTGATATATTTCCACAGACATAATTTACTTTGTGTTTATAAACAAGGGCATTTTTTTTGAGAGGACTTTTATTACTGTTTTATCTTTTAAAAAGGGAATGTTTAGAAAATATCATATGCAGTAATTTGTCCAAAAATATCAACTTTTCTTTGGTCAACATCTGTCCAGTCTTTATTACACAAATGATTTTATCTGGTTTCAACTAAACTATGATTTGTTGAGTAATTTTTTTACACCTGGCTCACTGGATACTGACAGCATGCTATTCATCAATGTTTTGAAATGTAGGTATCTTTGGGACATTCTTAGACTGCATGGTGCACTGTGTGCATGAAGTTAATATATGACAAGCTACATTTAAGATGCATTTAACAATAGAAAATACTTGTGTAAGCTAGAGTGTTGTGCAACCTTTGTCCCTTTGCCAAAAATAAGTTAACTGTTAGCTTTTATAACATATGAAGTGTGATAATAAGAAACTTGTGTTTCCATCTCTCCCTTTATTTTTACTGGAATATTTGATTCCCACAAGATTTTGAACACATATGTGTATTTTAGTAGCTAGATCATTTGATTTTATTTTTGTGTAGTTCTTATGTGATGTTCTTTTATTACATGAGTTTTGGGTTTGGTCTTACATTCTCTGCTTTAAGAACCTTTAATTGCTTACAGTTCATTATTCCGAGCTAGAGGTTAATGTGTTGTATTTATTGTTCAAATAATTTAGTAAATGTTTATATTTGGAGCGTATGTTTAGCAGATTTGATTTTTGTTACCCAATTTAAAGCCCTTTCATAATCTAACCAGATATAGACTAGATTGTCCCTCTCTTGTACAATGATGAGGGAACCTGATGAACCTTAAGCTAGCATGCATGAAAAGGAGAAAGTACTATCTCCTTATCTCTCCTTCTTGGTTGCTCTTCAGCTGTCGGTTTTGAATGCTGCTAATTTCTTGGGCCCTAGTGCTCTGCAGGTTAATGGGGTACTGTGGTTTTTTTTCTTAAACTTCTGTGAAATATGCTTTCTTCTTTCATTAAAACAGATATGAAACAGGAATTGCTAGTTTACCCCAGGATAAATTCAGTTTTGGACCCCATCCCTATTTTTCTATTGACTCTCAGGGATGCTTCTGTTAACAGTTTCTTCAGGAGACCCCTTAACACAAACTTAGTCTTAGGCTGATGCCTTTAACTAAGTCTAATCAGTAGAGAAGAACCACACAGGTTACATCCATAGTTGTAACTAAGTGGGGCTACTGCATGGATTTGAGTACTGGGCCAGCTATGCAGTGACGTTTTTGGACTAGTCTCTAAGAGACTTTTTGGCCCACAGCAGCCAGCAAGTCCCAGGCAACACCCTGGCATGGTTCTGGGCTTGGCAGAGGCCCGGGGCCATTCCCAGTAGTTAGTTTGGATGCAGACATCCTGGTGTTAGGCGGGGGAAATTCCGCCATGTGGACACAGACCATCCTATGCCATCCTGTTCCACGGCAGGACCAGGGAATAGTTCCCGGCCATTCCGTTTGCTGGCACACATGTAACTGTGAACATTTCTCAGTTGTCATGGTGGGCATCAAATCTTAACAAGGTTTGTCTCTTCGTGGGAAGTGGAGCATCCAGAGTTTGTCAGACTGCTAAAAAAATTTGATACTGGGAAGGAAAAATGTTAATCAGCCTTACTGTGTGGAGATGGAAAAATGCAATAACGTACAGCTTACTTGATACTTGGTCTTAACCTCATAATCTTCTTCGCTCTTCATTCAGCCAGCAGAACTGAAAAATGAAGCTGAGTGACAAAATTGTTTTCTTAGTTGTTGGAGCTTGAGCCCAATTCATAAATATGCTACATCCTAGAGGCATTCTCTTCTAAAATACAAATCCTTACTTGGAGGATTTCCGTGTCCTTTGCTGGCGACACTACTGGGTCTTTCCTAAAACAGTCCGTTTGATCATTAATTTAACCAAAAGATTGACATATTTCCTTGCTAATGACATTCAATCTGTTACAGCATTAGTCTTTCATTTGCAGTGATGCTTTTGAAATGCCAGCACCTTTGTGGTAATAAATTAACACTTATTAATGAGTGAAACATCACAGAATGTAAGCATTGCTCTTCCTGTAAAACTCATTGAGGAGGAAGAGTTTAAAACCTCTGAGTATGTATCAGTTTAAGCAAATAAAATTTCTGTAATATATAATTCAAAACCATGCATTGCTACTATGTCTCAGCGGTGCCAAAGATTATTGAGTATTGCTAGAACTTAGTTGATTTTATAAATAATAGCTAACAAAACATAAGTTGTAATAGTTGTGTATAAAACAAGTTCACACCTTGGAAACCCTGTCACATCATTTCTGTGCACACGTTCGTGTGCATCTACCTTATCTTTCCTTCACTGTGTTCTCTTCCAGACAGAAATCTGTTGGTCTGTACTTTCTTTCAAGAAATCTGCTGAGCATAACAAAATAACATAGTTCGCATTTAACGATTCCACAAATTTATACAGTAGCTTAACCATATTTTCATGTTTTTTCTTTTGTCTGTATATGAATTGCATTCAGGTCTTTCACTTGAGGAGCTACAACTTGTTCAGGATCTGGTAATGTACGTAGCTTAGAAGGTTTCTGCAATGTGTCTTATTCTTCATAAATCAGTACTGACTTTCACCCATCAGGAAGCTGTACGCTAACCAAGCTTTCTTGAGTTAAGCAAACATTTCTTCATTGCTGACTATTCTAAATTATTTTATGATGTATAAAATGTTGGTGCTATTCATTCCCTTTTACAAATAAATTAAACATGCCTAACAGGAGGTATCGGGCATTTTTTGTTAACCTTTTGAACTACTGAAATTGGCTAGATATCCCTGCTGTTGGTTTTCTGTCTGTTTAGCCAGTTTCTAATCCATATAAAAATGTTTCTCTCACCCATTATTAGTATTATTAGTGGTCACAGGGATTGAATGACCTCAGCAGGAAGCATTTTGTTGGAGTTTTTTGAATATAGTTATTTTAGATGATGCTCCTATATGTGCATGGTAGCTTTATTTCTGTCTTCTTTTTTAAAATTTTCAAAATACTTAGTTAAAAAAGCAACGGAGCTTTCGCCTGTAAAACATTATTGTTGTTACTTCTGATGTTAGAAAAAGCCAGAAATATATTTTATCATTCTTTTTTAAATTTAGCTGATAATAGATTAGTCTTTCTTTTCTGTCATTCCAAAGTTTCTGTTGTTGCATTGTTAGTAATGGGGTCCTCATTTTGTGGTTTCATACTTCAACCAAAAGGCCACGTTCCATCTGTTGTGAACAGCTTGCTTGGAAACATTGATGGCCTACAGGTACACAACAGAATGACAGATGTCACGACTCTGTTAGCTTTTTTTTTTCTATTTTCTAGAAATCTGCTTCTTCCCGATTACCTGCAGCCCTTTGCAACACATCTTAGTGGGAGAAGACATCTCTGCACATGGCCCTTCTGACAAAGACATTGATTGGGATATGAAATTTCAGAAACGCTCTTCTCTTTGCCATCTCTTGGCCAGGGAGGCTTTTTTTTTTCCAGCATGTGTGAGAAATTACCTGTATATATAGAAGTAGTTTGTTTTACAAGAAGCTTTACTGAAACAGCGAAAAATGGCAATAGATAGTTTGCATTGCAGTGTATCTTTGTATGCAACATAAAATGCAATAAATTATTATTCACTTACAGAAGAAATGAAAGAAATCTCTCTTAACAATGTGTGAACATCAATCCATAAATACTGTTTTGCAATAAGACAGAATATAAATTTTAAAGCAAACTAGCTGTTCCTGAATAACTCATGTAAAACATTCTGATTCTAAACCAAATGTCTTTTTCTGATATAGCTTATCTATTTTCAAAATAGCTTAAGATAATGGTTTTGAATGTATTCTAGATTCATTCTGGACAAGAGTGTTCACACATGAAGTTATTCAGGAATATTTCCATGTTTAGATATTCTTTACTCAGGCTTTAATTTATCAAGTCTGTTGGTCAACATCAGTTCTGTAAGTTATCAAAGCTTTTCCAAAGTTTACTGGCACAGATAATCCTCTTTTTGAAATACAGTTTCCTGAAGACAGAAGCTTCAAGTAAGTGTCTTTTTTTTTTTTTTTCTTTTTTTTAAGCTTTTGCTTCTCCCAAGATCTGAACTGGACAAGGAGAAAATTTTGTTCTGCCACTGTTGGCAAATGCATAATTGGCCATCATAGCAAAAAGATCCCACTTGCTAAATGAGTTGTTTTTCACATGTTTTTGTGTGATGAGAATAGTTACTTATGGGGAGGGAGGAAGGAGTGTGTAAGTTGTTTTGTAATGGTTTAAAATCTCACTTGGACAAATATTAGATTCTCTCACTGCTGCCTTTCTGCCTTGAATTAAGTAGGTTCTTTTGTCTCTGGTTAACAGTTCCTTTCTGTTGAAGAGCTTGCAAAGCTCCCTCTAACTTTAGTGAAAGTAGAATTAGGCCATAAGAGAGAGAAACATGTCAGGATTCCTCTGCTAAGTGATTTATTGTGATACAGAATTCAGTGCCGTGACCCTTTACATTAATGATTTAGTTTCAGTTGTGTTGAAAGCTTAATTATGAATTTGGGAAGCACTTTCATAATGTTAGGAAAGAGAAAAGTCACCATGTTTTTAAATACAGGTATTTCTACAAGAAAACAAAATTCTTTAGTATAGAATTACTGGAAATCCACAGGGACTATGAGATTAAAAGAGGGAGAATTTTTTAACAGTACAGAAACTGCTAAGCATGTCTGACCTTTGAGATAATAAGGGAATCTTTTCAGCAGCATGAATGGATGAGGGAAAGACCGTATGAAAGCAATGATATTTGTTCAGTTCCTATTTTGCTGAGATTAGAACCTATACATGTAATCCAAGACTGGTGGTGTCATCATTACAGAAAACATCTTCTGAAAGGACACTAATTTAGCAGGTTCTGATGTCCTTAGAAGTTGTAGTGCCTTTTGGAAGTAGAAATAAAATGAAAATATAAGCACACCTGAGATAAACAGGACTATAAATTTTTATTCCATTGTTGAAAATTTAACATAATAGCATCTAATTCAAATGTTGATTACCTCAATTAGATGTCACAGTACTTTAAACAAAGTCAGTTTACGTAGCTGTTGTCTGGGTAAATTCGCTTCTGATGATCTCACTGACGATTATAAAGTTTAAAATATGCTTAGTGAACAAATATATTTTTTACCACCTTGCATGCTGTCTTACAAAAGTAAGCTTATCTCATATCTTTTGAAGAGTACAGTGAGACTGCATAAAATAGAAAAATAGCCAGAAGATTTCCGAAGAGAGATGATGTCTTCTGTCATGTAGAGGATTGTGCTTTGTAGACCTGTGTGCCAGGGTGCAGTATAACCAACAGCACAGTAGAAGCGTGAATAAATGTCCTTGGTTTGTGCAGCCTTGTTTTGATTTGTCCTTGCTGAGAACTGTTTGATCTTGGTTCCTTAATGGGTTGCAGTGATGAGTGGAATATGGATATGTAGTTATGTTTAGCAGTAGGGATCATGATCTGGAGAAACAGAATGGAGAAACATTATTTTCACACGAATTTCATGTTACTTGCAGGTTTAAATGATAGTGCAAAAAAAAACCCATAAAAATTAAAATGGGTAAAAGACTTACAGTACCACAAACCCAATAACAACATCTGCAAAATTATTATGCAGGAAAAAAATAGATGGCTATGCTTAGCAGACCTCCCAAGGGAATTGGTACACATTTCAAATAAATGCGTATCTTGTGAAGATAGCTGCAAATTTCTAGGCCATGATATAAAACTAAACTGACTCTGATGTATTTTTCTTCTCCTTCAGTCCATCCGTCTGCATAAATGAGCTACATATTAAAAAAACAAGCAAACAGCATTGGGCTGATATACACCCACCTTCATCCCCCTTTAAGTGTTGAGGGAGCAAAGAAAGAAGAACTTTAAAACAGTTTTGCACAGATTTAATCACGTGTCTAAGTTCAGCTGCCTTCAGTGAGATCATAGAATCATAGAATCATTAAGGTTGGAAGAGACCTCTAAGATCATCGAGTCCAACC
>NW_008795373.1:551310-561482 GCF_000699145.1 Aptenodytes forsteri | reverse complement strand
CCGTCCAGGTCCCTCTGCAGAGCCTTCCTACCCTTGAGCAGATCAACACTCCTGCCCAACTTGGTGTCATCTGCAAACTTACGTGTGTGTTAATTTAACTTTATGGATGTTTTAAGTTGGTCACTGAATTGGACTATTTCTATAATATATATATTATAGAATATATATATTTATATATATTATAGAACATAATATAATATATTTATTTTCTATATATTCTCTCTATCAGTTCTTGATAGATAGCAAGTCTTTGGGAGCATATACAAGGAAGCACAGGTGGTTTCAGCCAGCAGTTAGACTAAAATTTGCTTTAGTTGATGGTATACACATTGCAGAGTTTGCATAATCCACTTTGCAACAGATGACAAAGTTCTGATGAGAGTGTTCTCTCAGTGACGCCTCAGGCAATATCAGTAAATCTAGTGGAATAGCCAATAAAGCAAGCAATACGAACTTGGTGCATATACAAACATTGTGCAGCTCTCTTATTTGGAAAAAGTTAGAAGTCATGCAGATGATTTATTAAACCTGACCAAATAAAATAAATAAGATACTGTATCTTTGAAGCATCAAGGAAGTTTCTACAAAGAATTGTGGAGAGATTTTTTTTTTAAAAAAGGAAAAAATGAAAACAACCTTCATATGAAAACCTAAGACAAACATAAAACCTTCTCTCTTTGGGGTGGGAGGCTGCAAAGCAAAGAGCAATAGTGGGTGAGTTCATGGCAAACAAAGATTTGTTAGAGAGATACTGACTTTTGACTGAGGAACTCATAAAAGGCCACCAGCCTGAATTTAAAAGCTCAACAAAACTTCAGAACACCGTCGGTGAAAGGCTGATAACTGTGGAATGGGGTTGAGAGTGTCAGCTCACCCAAGAGACTACTAGCAACCATTATTTTCACTGGCTTGATGACAGACTCTAATCCTAACGGTCCTAGTCATATTCTTTTCAACCTCTCCCCGCCAAAAAAAAGCTTTAAAAAATGTAAACTGTAAGAAAATGCAGCAATCAACAGGCAGACGGGATTTTTTGTATAACCCTCGCTGGACGCCGCCTTTGTGAATAGGAACAGGCACTGTCTTGATTGCCATGTGCTGCATAGGTCTGCCTGAAATTACTTTTCTCTTCACAGACAAACAACCCACCTTGTAATATAGAGGACAAAAGAATGTGAAATATCTCAAGGATACAAAAAAAAATTAGGAAACTTAAAATGTAATGAAAAGTAAACTGTTGAAGGTGATACATCCTCAGATGTAAAATGCCTAAGGGCAAATTAAATAAGGAGTCAAATTTTTTGTCTTTTGCTTTCACCAGGGAGAGGCATGCATCTTTCTCCACATTAAGAATATAATTTTTAATCACGGAAAATTGGCTTCAAGCCAAAGGTGGCATGAACTATCAATTATCGGCAAATAACTAAACCTATCAGGAACTGAAATGTGATCAACAATTTGAGAATAGTCTTCAGTCATGCTGTGAAGATACCTGACCATTATGGCTTTGTGTCTGTCTGGTTTTCTGTTTTCTGCTTTCTTGTCTTAAGCAGAGAAATTAGCTTTTAATCATACATTGTGTAGTCTGTTACACATGGTGCCATCTTCTGACTCTGCTGTTGACCAAATATGTTGTGGTCAACAGTGTATAACTGCCTGCTAGTTAACAATCCAATTTCCTCTAGAATGAGATAACGGGATTTATGCTTTAAAGATGTTCCCCCCCAAAAAAAAAGGAGAGAGAGAGAGAGATAAAAAAATAAAGGAGATTTCCAGAGGGCTCTACTTTATATATCTGTCCTGTCGGCAATCCAGACTTGTTCTTGCTTGTAACTGTGGAAGTAGCAAGCAAGAAACAATTAAAGGTGAAACTCAAGTTACCAACATAAGATGATAAAATTCTGAATTTTTTGGCAACACAAAACTTTAGGATTAGAAACATGTAAAATTTTCGAAGTTTCATGTTGGGAAGGATTACCTGTTGAACTATGCCCTTTTCAAGATCTTAAACTTCTAACCCAAAACCTAGAGTTGACCAAGGAAGCATGAATGGAAGGTTTGGATGAGGCTTACGGTGCTTGTCAGCCTACTTGGCCAAAGCTCATGCCTGATTATCTGGTCCAAAGAAAGCTTTTTGAAATTAACCTTGACTCGAATTGCTTTGTTTTATTCTGCCTACTAGTATTTTATGCCATGTTTCTGTTATATTGTGTTAGTACACCATGGCTCAGCTCATGTTAGCCACATGGAAGCTGTAGTTCATCATATTGTCAACACCTGAAAGGTGGTAGCTGAGTTGTGGTTTTGCCTGGCTGAGTTCAGTATCTGACCAAAAAGTGTCAATATAGAAACTCGGTTTAGAAAACAAAAAGCTTAAAGATTGCAATATGACAGTCTTAAGAATAGAAGAAAAAGGACTATACATTAAAAAACCCTCATTTTTAAATCTACTCTTTTTGTATCTACCAAATATAGACCAAAGGCTATACACTGTCAGTTTGTCTTATCATTCGATTCCTAAACGTCTCTCCTAAAAACAGAAATAGAGATACCAGAAAGATAAGGTACAGTAACTATTAAAGCTTTGTTTTGCCTTCTAGAAAAGACTTTTGAAATATATATATAATTCATTCTTAATACTGCCTTATATGTATTTTGAAAACAAATAATCATTTCTGAACAGTGCTGCGATGTGTATACATAGCATACCTTGTGTGGTTTTTGAAGTGGGTGAAGCAGGTAGGTATCACCTGCTCAGTCCTAGAACTTTACGGGAAATACTAGGTTACATATAGTTCAGTACTCTTCTGAGTCAGGAAAACTTACGGTCCAGAAATGTTGACAATCAGATGAGACTGGTAAATAGTAGAGTGACAATTAAAAGCACAAGTGCGAATTTAATTAAAATTTACGTCTGGTGCAATTAAAAGACAGGCTTGACAAAATTAGCAGCAGTATATCCATCAGAACGTAATTACCGAGCATATGAATGCAAGTTTCTGTTTTTAACATTGATCGCATTTTTAAGAGTGAGAATTCAGAGTCAATAATAACATTGCCCTAAGATTAGCTTGTTTAGATCATAAGCTTGTGATAACAAGGCCTGAGAAAAAACTAATTCCCAAGACTTTCTGAGGAAAATCATATTTTGTTCATAATGTTCACTGAAACTTCAACTTCTGTCACCTTGTTTAACGTATTTGGTTTACTGCTCAATTGAATATAGAAGCAATATGAAAACCAAGATTTTGGTCTGTGATGATTCAAAGTAGGAAAATGTAAGAACAATAATTTTGATTTCAAGAGACTTGAATTTTTTTAATAACGTGTTTATTTCGCTGCTAATGAAACATCTGATTTCTTTTCAGATGTACGTAGTCAGAATTCAAATAAACCTATAAAAATTATTTTTTCTAGGAAGTTAAAAGACATTAAAGTAGCCAAATGTACAAACAGAAAAGGAAGAAAAATAAACTGAAAAGTGGAATCTGTGATCATTCATCAAGAATCCAAAGTAAAACATGAGAAAGAAGAGGAAATGAAGGACTAAAAATAAAAAGATGGCTAGAATGGTAAATGGCAGAATAACAGGATTTATTAAGTACTGTGGATTTTTACAGATTTGTTCATGAAGTCTTGTTATTTTGAATCTCAAAAAAACTGGATTCATATAGTAATAACTAAGTGAAATACTTCTATAAAAATGAGGGAATCATGAACATATAACAAGAAGTGAATTTCAAAAACAATTAGGATTTATAGCGTATGTTTTCAAAAGAGCTCAACACCCTTTTGAAAGCCAGATTTCCCACAGAACTTTTTATGCTGGGTGGTGAGATCTTTTGAAATTCTGCAGATGTGTATGCATAGCACTTGAAAATCAGAGACTCATCGCTTTGGAGAGTTAGACCAAACAATCAAAATGCAGCGTCAAGATGTGTCGCACATAGCTTGAATTTGTTTTGTTTTTCTACTGCAATTAATATGCTTTTACAGAAGACAATAGAGCCAGAAATCAGCAGTTTTCATGCTAATTTAAAATTAAGTAGAGAAAAGGGGAAAGAAGTCAATTAGGGCGTTAAAGAATTGCTCATGAAAGGAGCGTGTGAAGGGACATTGTGGAGTTTTTGAACATAGTCTTTGCAAACGTGTAGTTAAACTTAGAGCATGGCTATAACTCTAGTAACCAATATCTGTTCCTAGAAGCTCTATATTAAAATGTAATTTCGCTGGCAATCCTGAGCCCTCAACAAAGTTGAACTGCTTCATCAACTCTTGCCTCTCATTGTCTGTGATACAGTTACTCAAGCAGTGAGGAAGGACTTGGCTTGGATCTTCCAGTTAGAAGAGGTTACTTAGAATGGACAGTGTTGTAATTAAAAATATTTCCTACTCTGCCATATTGTTAATTTGTTCATTCCCCATGGTTTACAGTGAAGTCTAGGGATGCTTACTTTAGAAGCTAGAGTGGAAAAAATTTATTCCTCCCCATTAGCTTCTATACTGAGAATGGTGTGTCCTGTTTGAAGAGTTCACTGCAGGAGTGAAAGGAATCAGAAAAAGACACAAACTTTATACAAAACAGTTATAGGATCTCTGAGCTTAGCTTGCACATTCGCTGCATTTAGGGCATTTCTAATACACTATTGAATTAAGTTCAGATAAATACTGGAGAATTTTTTTTCCCTGTCTTTTTAGTATTTCTTTGATTACTGATTATTTTAGCAGAATTTTTGCCAATGCCGCGATGGATCTTTTCAGATACCTGAGGATGTGTTGAGTGACTGTAAACCTATGTTTAGAGAACTAAATCAAGCCCTAGATTTCTTCTTAAGAATCACCCTCTGTGCTCTTATGACTGAGGTTATCTTCAAAATTAAATGCAATAGAAGTCCACTTCCTTTTCCATTCATTTCAATGTATAAATATTTGAAATGCTTGATTTCTATTTTTTGATACAAATCTACTTAACTGTGACATTTTGGAAAAAAAATCATTGGCGTTTGTCCTTTCATGTGGAATTCAGTGTTAAGTATACATTTAAGTGGAAGTCCAGGAACCACAATGTATGTTATAAACTTGTTACCTTCGGAGTCCTGTAAGAAAGTTCAATTAATGTTAATGAAATTATGCTTCTAATAGCTTTGTTACAACATTTCTAGTCACTGGAAAATTGTAAGAACATTCCACTCCATTTCAAATTTCAAAGCGAAGCATAGTTCTGAGTAAGAATTCACTGAGTCCTAATTGTTCTTGAAAACACTAAATTTCTGCTCCTCTATTTTAAAACAGCAGTATGACTACTGTAAGTGTATTTTACTGAAATGAAAGGTACAAACCCCAGATCTCAATAAATATAATTTGAATTGTGACCTTTAATGGCAGCTGACAGAGTTCAGACTTTTTATCTGGCATTGGCAATTGAAAGATATTCTCCAAATTCTTGTTCTCAATTGCACTAAAACCCTTCCTACCATATGACCAGTTTTATTTGCGTGATAAATTAGATATGATAATTTTGCTCTTTTAGCATATTCCTGACTATTCCATTTGTCATAATAATTAAGGCTAGGAGTAGTCTGTAGTATTGCGAAGGAAAGAATCTTGTATTTTTCCCTTCTTATTTAAAATGCTTACAGTTCTGGGAAAGTCAATGCAAGGATGGAAAAACGAGCTGACTGAGAGAATTCCTCAATCCCTCCTCTCTCTTTTTCTCTTCTTCTGATACCCTGACAAGACTTTGAGATATAAGTTCCATCTTGAACCTCAAATATTCCTTGTTTCTTTTCTTCCTTTGACAAAAATACAAAGTTCGGCTTTGTGTTCCGTTTCTCTCAGTGTATACTTCCTGGCTCACTCATCCTTCTGTTCTTCACTGATATCACAAGTGAGGACTCATTCTGCTCTTCTTCCTCCAGAGTACATCATTAAATAGGCCACTTAAAATGGTTAAAATAGTAATGGACTGAACTCCTTCCAACATCAAATGTCAGCTCAGCTTTCCTTATCGGTCTACTAACCCTTCCAGCCAAGTAGGGCTATGGGCTTGGGTTGACTAGATGCCTTTTTGAGGGCTGACTTCAGTGAGTGGTGAAATATACCCCTTCAAAATGTCTTAAATGGAGCACTTAAAAATAGAAGTCCAAGGATCTCAAGGCACTGATGGAAAATCATGGCCTTCCCTTTTCATCAGCAAAATGAGATTATAATTGTAGGGCTGGTTTCTCATCCACGTTTTTCAGCCACTTTTCTTTGAACTGAATGGATTGTCATTGAGATTTATTGGTAAGTATGGCTGTACATTGATGACTGTGAAAGCAGTTGGTTCAAGACAACAGAAAATCTGATTCTTAACACTTTCTTTTTGTTGAGCCGTCTCTCCACTTTAAGGGCATGTTACTGGTTCATTGTTAAGTGGTAAGTGTCCCAGATCATGTCTACAAGGATCACATTTACCAGTCCCTGTACCACAAGGGTACAAGATGCAAGTGCAGTGCAGTGATCTCATGGGAGTGCTACACTGAAAAAAAAATCCCACCCTCTACTTCCAAAATGAAAACGGAAAGAATTTCTCCTGGAAAGTGGCAGCTGTGTTCTGACATTCATGTAATGGGAGCAACTGAAAGCTTTATGGTGTGTAACTGTGACACTGCATTCCAACATAAGCTTCTCCCTGCCCTTCTTCCAACCAATAAACTATTCTTCCTCTCTTTTCACTCTCACCCCTCCTAATCTTCTTCTGTTTATATGCTTTAATCATAATAGCAACAAATCCATCCCTGCTGGTATTATCACACCGTTGCAAATTTTGGCTCTCTCCTTTGGCACTTCCCTTGTAGATGGAATGATATTGCCCACTTTGATGGGGCTTAATTCTCTATGTAAAATACTGCTCTGTCAATGAATATTTTCTCTATTAAACTATTTTCAGTCCAACAATAAGATACAGATTTTTGGGAGAACAGTTTTCTCATTATTACCTTAACCCATAAAAAGGCTTTTTCTTTTCTTTTTTCAAACATTTTGGGCAGGTCTTCAGTTACCCAAATATTTGTAGTACAGAGTAATTTGCATTTCAGCCCTGTGAGACTTGTAAATGTAATGAACAGTCTGTGTGTTTAATATTTTTAATATTTTTAATAATTCACAAATAGTTCAGTACGTAGAGCTGACCTGTTGAGAAATAGTTTGCAGTGTCTGTAGAGAACACTTCTGAGGTCTAGTCTTTTGTATGTTTAGCAGAATTCTGGGCTTCGTCTGGAAAAATTCTAGGAGTACTTCTTACTGGAAAATATTTCAAGTAATGTGAAACAACAGATAATTTTTTCCTGTGCTATGACCCACTTGCAAGGTGAGCTGTGGATGGTCCCTTTCCTGTTGTTCTACAGCAGCCATGGCCTTCATCTGTCTATCCAAGAATAGATAAGAGAATCTTGGTCTCTAGAGCTGGGAATATTGTGTCTTTGGCGAGATCTACATTGACTGTAGACTGTCATATTTAATAGCTGAAAAATAAATAATTTAATGAGAATTTATTCATGGGGCAGAATTAAGGCCCATTACATTGATGGAAATTTTGCCACTAGTTTTAACAAGAGCAAGATCACACACCCAGCCATACAGTAGATGGAATCACAGAGGACCAGAAGCATTCAACAGGATATGGGGCATGCTGCAGTCTCATTAGGGCTCCCTACCTTTTTGTTTACTCTGCTTGTGACCACTGTTGGCAAAGGTAATTTCTAACTCTTAGCATCTAAAGTTAGATACTACCAAGATTTCCATGCCTCTCTTGCTACTGAAAGATATATCCTGAGTTATTTTCATCCCATTTTAGTTCTTCTGTAATTAAACTCTGCAGAGCAAGTTTTAGTATACTCCTAATAATATTACACAAAGTTAACACTGTAGAAGCCTGATTGTGATTCACATTTTAAAAGGACTCTTCATATGGCTGGTCCAATGAGTTTGGATGCAGGATTCCAACGTATAAGGCTCAGAATCAAATTTATGCTAAGTCAGTGGAAAGTGGCCTTAAAGTAGACATAAATTTAGTCACACCTCACCTTGGTGCAAATGACACTCAGGCCTACATGCCTAAGGACGTAATCATTGTACCCAGCTCTGTATTCGTCGTTATACTAAAGACTACAGTTTGAAATACAAATACATTAAAAAAAATGCTGGTCCTTGAATTTTGTTTCCATCCAAGTGGAACAGCCAGAAAGCACTGGAGGCTTGGGGCATTAAAGATGTACTTCAAATAAAATTGGATAATGTATGTTAAATAAAGAGGGTGCCAGGACATGGAAAAACCTTGTGATCACTGTAGAGCATTTTAAACAGATGAGAATATTGCCTGCTATTTATATCATCAGGTAGAATCTGAAAAAAAAATAGTAAAAAAATAAAACCAAGTTTTCATTCATTTGAAAAATGTGTTTTATATCTATTTGAACATAGTGGGTCAAATTCAGATGTTGAAGGAGGTGTAATTTGTAAGATAATATTGGATATATTGAATGTAAGAAACTGTAAGTTGGTATGAGTGATAGATGGACAGAGTGGGAGAAAGTATAATTTTTGAAATGGTGTGGAACAGGTACATTAACTTTTATTTTCAAGTCATCCTACTAATTGCTTTTTCTGCTAAATTCTTCTGTTCTTTTTACCACATAGAGTAGAAGCAAAGCTGTGCTAGATACACAGCTGAGTTAAGGAGACTCTTTGCTGCTGACAAAAATTGGTCATAGTTCTGTTGGTTTACACAAGGGAATCCTGACATTTTCCATCAGCTGGGAAGTTGAGTTTTTCTGTTTTCCTGTCATTGAATAACATCAGCTAAAAGTTATCATCTACTTATATCTTAAACTATTGCTGTCTTCTTTTTCTGGGATGGTCTGTAAAAGTACAGCACAGGTTTGCTGCCTATGAGGTGCTTCCGTATATTAATTTTGCTTCTGCATTTCATTAGTAAGGAATAGCATGTCTATTTGTAGCTAGTGTATGTGCTACAGCTAAAAGAATGCCTTCGACTAACTTGTCCCAGAAATAGTGACATACCTCAGGCAAAGAATATACCAGGGGCAGAGTATGAAAGCAGGACATGCACCTTAAGGTTTTTTTAATAATATTTCTCTGATTAAGTCATGAAAAGGAAGGAAAAGATTTGGCATTGTAAATAAGCCTGTAGAGTGAGGAAAGATAAAAATTCAGTTTGTTGTGATCCGTTGTATCACATTTGACTGCTTCAAAAGGAAGGTACAAGAAAACTGAGGGTTGGGAAATTATGAACCAGCATACACAAAAAGGAAGTTTCCCCTTAAATTTCATTAACTGTTACTTGACTCTCATATATTTATGTGCCATTTACAAATAGTGACTTTGTCTAATATCACTGAGGACAGCATTGTCCATACAACTGTTTAATCTTGCCTTTAAAAAAAATAAATCTTAATATGACCTTATATTTTGCAACAGTTAATACCACAGTAGAATACTGTGAAGTTGTGAAGACTATGCACAACTTCACAAGATGAATATCAATGTCCTGTGTCTTTCATTACCCTGTATCTTGAAGGAAGTTAATGCTGTTGAAATGTTTGGAAACAATGCATTTCTGAGGTTCTCAGGAAGATTCATATATATGTTGTTTCTTAGAGAAACCCTCTGTGGAATGTATAAGGAAGTATACACGTATGTATACTGCTTCCAATATAGCTGATACTTTATGTATATGTCCAAATAGAAATAGCTAAAAACACTGGATATATGGTTGTTTGAATTTATGTTACCCTGAATCCAGCCTGTTGTAGTCTCCAAAGTTCTCTCTTTTGTAATTCAAAGCGATGGAGACATAGAATCATAGAATCGTAGAATCATTTAGGTGGGAAAAGACCTTTGAGATCATCAAGTCCAACCATTAACCTAGCATTGCCAACTCCACCACTAAACCATGTCCCTAAGCACCACATCTACACGTTTTTTCAATACCTTCAGGGATGGGGACTCCACCACTTCCCTGGGCAGCCTGTTCCAATGCTTGACAACCCTTTCAATGAAGAAATTTTCCCTAATATCCAATCTAAACCTCCCCAGCGCAACTTGAGGCCATTTCCTCTTGTTCTATTGCCTGTTACTTGGGAGAAGAGACTGACCCCCACCTCGCTACA
>NW_008795373.1:508935-548848 GCF_000699145.1 Aptenodytes forsteri | reverse complement strand
TTATTATTATTATTATTATTATTATTATTATTATTATTATTAAAAAGTATGTCTTATATTTCACTACCTAAACTCCTGTTTGTGGACTTTCCCATAGTTGTCCGAGAAATATTTTTTGCCCTGACTTGAGGTATAGCTTCTGTGGCCTCAGTTGCTTTCCTTGGAAGCAGTAAAGATTGACCACAGATAGACAGTATACACAGTGTTCCCCATAATACTGAAAATCTTGTAGATGGCAACTGGTGTATCTTGTTTACATGCTCACAATAAAATTCATCGAAGATCTGAAATCACAAAGGAATTCTCCATCAGCACTGATCTCTGCGTTGTGTTTTGGTAGCACATTCTGTTGGCTGGAAAAAAATCCTTTCCTAGGATTTTTTTTTTAATATTTTAATTTAATGAGTTCCATATCTGAAAAGGGGGCCCATGCCAGTGGTAGTACTGTGAGTCTGCCATCTTCTCATTCTGTGCTAGATCATCAGTTTTGGGGGTTTGGATCTTTTTCCAAAGCATCATAAAATATGTCATTGGGTGCTGGAGGATTTCTTATGGCTTGATGGGAAGGAAATGCAGAATGGTTGTGGACTGGGTTTGATGATCAGTCTTGTGCTGGAGTGTTAAAAAGTTCATTTTATTAACAGAATTCTTTGAATTAGAAATATTTTTTCTGTAGTGTTCTCAACTTCAGATTTCATTCTGATTTTTTGGAGGAGGGGTAAAAACTTTGCAAATAACGTTTGATTGGTTTTCTCCTCCTGAAAGGGTGTTTCTTTCTTGGGCATAACCACTCTGCAAAGATTCTGCCAGCTTGCTGTATAACTGAAACATGCTTTAATTTTTTTTTTTTTTAATGTGATAACCATTTACAGAAGGGGAGGGATAGAAAGGAAAAAAAAACACTTTTTAAGTCAACGCATTTACTTTTCATTCTTCCTGGATTATTAGTTTAGTCAGTGTATGTAATATGCTGTAGTCCCAGGACAGTGTAGTTGCGTGAGAGAAGTGAATGTATAAATAACATTATCAGGCCTTATGTTAGCTTTTTTACAGCTTCCTGACACAATGTTCTGGTTTTGGAAATCAAGAGTGTCTGTCACATCCGTGTAAGGTGGCATTTCTCTCTCTTGCACCCTCCCTATTGCTAACGGTTCTACAGTTGGGACCTGATAGCTTGGTGCAGCGTAAAAGTTGATGTCAACACAGACTTCTGATACCTGCTTTAACATTTGAATTTTTTCATTTGTTTCCATCACATCTACTTATGTCACCTGTCCAACCGAAAATATTATTTTGCATCCTTTGCGTTTATAGCCCTTAAATACTAGTGGAGTTATGTTCTCCACCCCATTGCCTCTCTGCTCCCACTTTGCCAAGCTATTAATATTCCTCTCTATAACTTCCTTTAGAAATTTTATCATCCAAGCCCTTCATTAATTTTATGCTGTATTTGTGGCTGGCTTTTGGTTGAAATCTTCCCTTTTAAGATGTACAGCACAGAATGCAATCTGTATTGTCTCCCAGGGAGACAGAGCTTCCTCTGGCATTTGTGATGTGTTTCCTCACTATATGTAACATTAACTTGCAGAGCTTCTCTCTCGCTTGCTTTCTGCACCATATCATATTGCAAACCTGCATATCATTTGCTGTTCACCATCTCCCATGTGTCCTTTCAGCTTGATTACTCGCCAGGTTTTTTCCCACTCATTCATGCTTTAGATTATTTTTCCTGGGCGTATTTAAAGATAGTAGTAGCTTCTGAGTTGGTTCTGTGAGCTGAATGATTAAAGTACCAAATTTAACTTAACAGAACCTCATTATTATACTGCTTCTTTCCATTTTTGGGTTGGTTTTTGTTTGGTTGTTTTTTTTTTCCCTGTACTTTTGCTTGGAAAAATTGCCTTAAGCATTGTGAAGCAGATACTCAGGTTGGATCTCAGATAGGTGGTGTGGCATGTACTGAAGCACTACATTCATTGGAAACTGCAATCTAGCTACAAAGGAGAGGTAGTGACAGTCGTTATGAAATGCCTCTAGCTTCTCTTCTTCTAATGCCAGTCTGTAATTTGAAGACCAGATCTGCAAACATTGACCAAATACATAATATGTTTCTGATTTCTAAGCAGACCAGTGTCAACATCCTTTGGTGCAAATGTAGACTTTGCTTGACTAAAAAGTAATAGAAAAGCAGTAGACAACTTTTTCTGTATGTCAGTGATAGTTATGATACAGCTAATCTGCTTCAGTGGCAGAGGAAGCCTAGAACTGAGAAACTGCACAGAAATGAAAATGAAACACAATGCAACTGCAGACATCATGCACTGATGTTAATAACGCTGACCTGCATTTTTTGTCTTGGCATGCACTTTATAGACACTATGCATGTAGTATGAAGTGATGTTTAGTAATTCCAAATCATTCAAGACCAGAACCTGGGAATTGTTGCATATCTGCAGCTTTTACATAAGTAAATACTAAATTCCAGTCTTTATACATTGCCATGTTAAGTGGCACCAGTATATTTACACAGTGTTTTCAGTGCTGGAAACAATACACTGCTATGAACGGGCCTTTTTAGAGAACACTTGCTCAAATACTGCTTTACAGTACCATTTGCTCCCCCAAAAAGTACGTATCGAAAAGTATGCTCTGGTGCTTCTCCCATGGAGGGGTCTCATTTTGTTCTATGTGTTAAAGGTCCTAATCAGAAGTATTAGGTCCTTTGTATCGTTAGTGGGAAGCTGAAGACTAGAAAGTGTTTTCAGTTCATCTGATATCTGCTGAGTGTCTGTCCATGACTGACTTCAGTTGGGAGTCTTGGGTGATTTAACTCCTAACATAGGCACGTCAGTTAAGGGCCAGTAGTGAACTTGATGGAACTGAGCCAAAATGAATTCTGAAAAGGGCAAAGGTTTATTCTCATTCATTTTCCCACCATTTCATGGTGTGATTTCAGCAGATAACATTAACATCTATGTATGTAAAGACATACGGAGTTAGTGACTGGTTGTTCTTTCCTTGCTGAGCATCTGATGAATGATCTCTTGATAACAGAAGGGAGGATCTGTATATAATTGCCAGGGATGACATACAGTGTGTTTAGAATCTCACTTAGACAAAATCAATTATTAAATTCCTCTGAACAGTTCGAGATATTTCTGATTGAATGAGGTAGATATGCTAAAACTAGTGTTTAAATTATTTTTCTTAGGGCCGTCCTGTGGCTCTTGACAGCAAGTGGCAAAATATAGCTTATATTCCAATAGTGAAGCCTTCTCCTTTCCCCCTAGCCCCAAACATGATTGCTCCACAAACATCTCTAAAGAACAGTTCCGGGTCTGCCCATTTTCTAACCTGTGCCCAGACGTCGTCTAGGAATGTGTTAGCTGGCTTTGGCCAAAATCATGCCAGAGAACATAGTAAAAAGTTTTGGTCCTGGAGCCTAGGTCCTAGCCCAGTTTAGTTTACCATTGAGGCTACAATGCAAACTGGAAGCCACAAGCATAGGTGATAAAATTTTTTCTACTGGTTTCACCTCTTTCTCTTTACAGAAGGCATACAAGGGGAAAAAATCACATAGGATGGTCAATAATCAGTGCCTCTGATATGATAAAGCTTAGGTTATTTCTATACTGATACCATAAAGAAAACTGTTTGTCGTACTCCTCTTCTGGCCATAGCTCAGCTCTGTGCATATGAGCCTACTTTACTGTATTTATGAATTTGCTCTTTTAGTGTAAGCCGTCATTAATATTTATGTAATCAGTGTGCTGGATGGGGATTTCTAGGCTTTGCTATATTTATTCAGCAAAGAATTAGAAGCATGTACCTGGGCGGTATGTGTACGTGTGTGTGTGCGTCTGTGCATGTGTTGGGTTTGGCACCTGCCCAAGGCAATACCTAGACCAAACGCCTTAGAGGTAACCGCACAGAAGTTGTCAAGCAAAATTCAGTCCAAAGTTTATTTGGTAAATGGATCTTATGGACTGCTTGCATGCTTTTATGCTTAATCCTTAAAAGTACATTTGATGTTTACATACTGAAGTTTTGTATCTTTGGCACTACTGTTTGGATTCATATGTGTCAGTATAAAAGCAAAAAAAAATAATCCTGACTTTGTAAATAATGTCCATCTTTGAACACATTGCTCTATGCTGTTATCTTGTTGCATTTATGCTACGATGCTCTTACCTACGTAAAAAGGCTGGCTGGGTTGTTGTATGCTTTAAAGATGGCATTAAGTGGTTCTGCTCAACTGAACCGTAATTTCTTCAGATACTGTAAGAGAAATTCTGCCCGTGAACATCTGCGCATCCTTCATGTGCCTTCACAGCCCTGCACGTGTCGGTTCCCTTGAAGAACTCAATCCTTAGCCAGATCCTCAGTATGCATATGAAAACTCTACCAGAAGGTCATGATCAAGAGTCTTGATCCATCTGTTCTCAAGCTATGAAAACTCAAATATCCCTTAGTAAAGTTGATCTGACAGACATTGCCATGATGCTGTTAGTGACACTCAAAAAGTTTACTTTTCCTAGGGAGCAAGAATTCCTTCAGCCCTTCAGAGAAAATTTAAGTGTATTATTTAGAGTTTTAACAGCACGTTCACAGAGTTGCATATACTAACTGTGCTTTTGTTTGGAAAACAAATTAAGCTCTGCAGGGAGCAGATTATGCTCCTCATATACAAAGAATTTGCTTAGAAAATTAAAAAAAAATCCTTTCTGTCACTTAATCTCACAGATTATATGTAACACAATGAGAAGTCTGGAATTAAAAGAATAGAAAAAATTAAATGAATCTGATGCCAAAGTGAAAATTTGGGCACTAATAAATAGGGAATGTAGAAAATTTAAGTTGAAAGCATGAAATCAAGTGCACGTGCCCCTGCCTCACAGCAGTATGTTGGGAGGGGGCTTTAGAAAATGATAACAGAAGGCTCTCTTGAACTAAGCAGCCACTAACGAACTAAGCCACCGTGACGTTCGTGGTAAAAAAAATACAAACTTTTCTACAAAATGTTGGTTATTTATTTTTTTTTTTACCACTTTGTTTTACAGAAGATAACAGAAGGCTCTCTTGAACAAACCAGCCACTAACGAACTAAGCCACCGTGACGTTCGTGGTAAAAAAAATACAAACTTTTCTACAAAATGTTGGTTATTTATTTTTTTTTTTACCACTTTGTTTTACAGAAACAGTTTGGTTACCCAGAAAAGTAAGCTTTGGTTAGAGCAGAGGATTGCAAATTACCGTACAGTTGTTTTAAATCTTCCTACTTTCACAATGTATATTTTCATGTGGAGTCATCTAACTTCCTGATTTTCAGGTTATTTGTCCATAAAAAGCATGCTAGGGCTTCTCTGTGGGACTTAATTCTTATAAAGCACTTTTTGAAATTTTCAGTGATAAGATTCTCTATTGACTGTGTTTGAGATACTTGTTCTGTTGCCTATTTAATATGCCCAAACATTCATTTAGGATCACAGGAGATCCATAAAATAAAATAGAGGAAAGTGCACACAGTATGTTCTTACTTCACACCAGGAGTGAAATAATTTTTTGTCAGTTGTGTTCATTCTTTAGTTCTTTTGCTGTCATGAAATCATGTGGGTTTGTTCATATTGAGCTGTGACAGACAGCTTGCTGATACAACAAACCAAATGGCATCTTGAACAGCTGAAGAAGAAATTATTCAAGATTTTAAAATATAACTCTATATTATATATATTATACTATACTATATTATATTATATATAATTCATGACTGAGCAAAGTGAACTGGCAAGTCCAGAAAGTCCCACTCTGGTGAGAGGAAAGCCCAAGCCAACGCTGTCTGGTTTGTCCTGGGCGTTTTCTTGGAAATCTGCTCAGCACAGCTGTGGTGATAAAGCAGGGAATACTTCCCTGACCCTCGTTGTTTTGCCTGCAGGTTTCTGCATACTGAGTAAAAGAAATTGTGATTAATGTGGCATTCCGTGTCAAGGGTAGACTGTAGATTACCATTAAGTGCATCATTATGTTATCTTTGAAAAATTTACTAGGTTTCACCTGACAGATAATAGCTTTTCCTCTGCCAACACAACAGAGGAATAATAAACTAATATATGGGATGAACTAAAATATATCAAAAGAAGTGTTACTTTTGACAAAACAGCTTTTGCTTTTCATAGGCTTTGGGAAGAATTTTAGATAAAACTTCCTCGCTCGTTTTCTTTCCAGCCCTGTGATTCAAAGTCGTGCACGTAGTGATGCTGTTGCTGTGGAGCAGGGGTGTGTGGCTGCAGGGTCTGTGGGCGAGCTGCAGCAGTGCACTTGGATGCTTCTCCACTGAGCATCGGTCAGTGCCATGGGTCGGTTATAAAACGTAATAGATTGCTTCCTGCTTCTGCCCGCTGATTCGATCTCTGGAGTTCCTCGTGGGCTCTGAGTTGTGTAACCGGTGCTGAATCTTATGTTCTTTTTGTTGGTGGTTATTATATTAACTATTTCTGCACCCCCGATGATTAAGAACAGATTATGCAGCAGGAGCAAATACTTTGCAAAACCTTCCCCGCTCAAAAGTCGATGTGAGCCTCCAGCGACCGCTGCTTCTGCCGTTAAAGCAGGGTGAACCAGCGGGTTGCTTCTGAGGAATTTTCACTTTCTGATGGTGTAGGAGGGATATTTTCTTCAGTGGGTCTGAGTCTTGTTGGTTTACAACTTTGGTAGAGAGATCTGACCGTGCCTGCGAGGTGTTGTGGGCAGGGACGGTCTGTCCCTTGAGAGCCAAGGTACGGGACTGACAAAGCCTGGCTGTAATTCATGAATTCACCTACTTGGGGTCTCTTCTGAAACAAATCTTTAATTAAGATGACTCCTATTCCTCTCGGTCAGTCAGTGTCCGACTTTTCACGTCGTGCCGGCTTTTCTCTCCCATTTTGTTTCTCTTAGCAAAACGTCACTCTATATTAAGAGCAAGCGGCACGCTCTCTCCAGGCCCTCAGCTGAGGTGTCAGTGTGATCTTGGGAAGGTACACCTGAGGGGCCTGAATCTTTAACCAGCATTTCCTGTGCGTAATCAAAACTGCCTGATTTCAAAAGAATTGAGCTTCTCTCATTGGTATTGACGGAGTTAACAGCTCTGAAAGTCAAGTCACTTTTTTGAATAGTGGTTGTAAGTGGCATCCAGTTTTTAAGTGTGATGTTGTATCCTCAGCACTGTCCTTTACCAATCCCTGTAACAAGTAGTATTACCCGCTCAAACTTCAAATTGTAGCGGACTAATGTCTTTCAACTCTTTCAGTAGAAGGCATTAATGAAAAATATTAGTGTGGGGGTTTTTTGGTTTGATCTGATTTGCATACTGTTAGTGTTTTCATAAAGAAACCATATAAACATTTTACAAAAATTCTTTGCTGGTGTGGTTGAGACTATTAAATTGTGCGGTGACAAACAACAATTTGTTGTAAATCTAATTGTTTGGCTTTTTGTTCTCTATTCTCATTTTAATCAAACAAAAAAATTTCCAACTGTTTCTGCAAATCCAAAAACGTTGACATAACCATTATCCAGTGAAGACTTGAAGGTACTCGGTTGTCACCATATTGTCTTGTTTTAGACAGATTAAAATCTGGATAGAAAGCCCAGCTGTTCAGGAACGTACGTGTTCTTTATGTAGGTAGTTTGGAGGAAGTCTTTGTTTATTCTTTAATATTTATATGAAGCAGTGATCACATGAAGTGAATCATACCCATTTAGGGATCCTGCCTAAAGAAAGCTCCTTGGTCAATGCCATGCTTTTAGAGAACAGGCATTTAATATTCTTTGCCTTGAAGGCCCACTTTTCCTGTGAAATACGTAGTTTCTCTTCCCTCTATGTTGTAAAATTTACTGTGCAAGTCATACATAGTTGAGGTTGATGGACTGATAGCTCTAGAGACCAAAGTATGTAAACAGTGGCAAAAGTGAAAAGTCCCCACACCTTTCTACTGTGGTGTGTGTTGAAGGAATAAACGGCAGAACATATTGGGGGTTTAGGGCAGTTTGTTCTCTGGACACATGCTCAGGCCATGCCCTGTTCATTTTTTCAGTGATATATATGCCACTTGACTAGGGACTAGGAGCTGCCTTGGCACCCACATCAAATTATGTGAAGAGCTTGCAGATAATGTTAGCTTTTTGTTGTTAACAAGATCTAAAACTTCTGAGACACTGCATCATATTATAGTCTCTTGAACCATTCAGGTCTTGAGCCCTATGTAATTTAAAGAGTTAAAAATTAATGATTTTTAGAATTCTATTTTTAGAAGCAGCTGCCTGGCGACTAAACCAAAGAGCATCTATGCCTTACACATTGAACTGTAATGTATGCATCATCCTGAGTGTTGAAAACTTGCAATTTAATAGCATTTTAAATAAATAACTGTTAAATAAGTTGAATGACAATTTTACAAATATTGTTTATTGTCACAACAATCAACAGTGGCAATTCCAGTATAATGTAAGAATGCATGTGCTAGTTTTATCAAGTT
Source organism: Aptenodytes forsteri (assembly GCF_000699145.1). Classification (NCBI taxonomy): domain Eukaryota; kingdom Metazoa; phylum Chordata; class Aves; order Sphenisciformes; family Spheniscidae; genus Aptenodytes; species Aptenodytes forsteri. Next base: position 540,335 of record NW_008795373.1, on the reverse strand, counting down.
GAACAAAGCACAGCAAGGGTAGGTGATGCGACCCACAGCTCTCATCGACTCATGGGCACGGGGTGTGCTAGCCTTCAGTAGATTCACTGGCCAACTTTCAGTAATCCCCAGATCCGCTTGAGTCTCTGTGACTAGTGTCTCTAGTTGCCCAGCTCTCTGCCTTCCCATGTGCTTAACCGATAAAAATCACTGGACTTTGAATTGGGGGTAATTTAAACCAGGTGAATCTGGATTTCTCTCTGTAGTTATGTGTAACATTTTTGGTATTTGATTGATTGTTATCACAAGAAACTTCTATCGTTAAGTATGAGAAGGGTTTCCATAAATAAAGAGGTCATTAACCTTTACACATTACTTAATGGTATATACCGCGACATTCATAGCTGTGACAATACCAGGTGCTTATGATAGGCAATGTCCTCCATCTTCAGAATGACTGGTCTTAAAATAATTCTAAAAGTTGTAACACAAATATAATTCTGTGCCATCTACTTGATTTCAGCTAGTGTAAATTGCATATAGATGAGACCCTGGCATTTGACAAGGCAAAAATTATTAACTGATGTTGAGCATTTGAATCTCATTAATTGCCTTAATTTTACCTGTATATTTCTACTTCACTTATTTCAAGACACAAATATGAATTTGTGTTACATTATAATAAATTATGTTAAATCTGTTGTATCCACAGTTGTATTGCAAAGAAGTTGAACTACAATTCTGCAGGCAAATGCACATTTCAAAATCCTGGCTCGGGAATCTAGCACTAAACTAAGAAATAGTTGATAAGTGTTTGAAAAATACGAATTTTACATTTCTCTCATTGTCTGCAAAAGATTAAAAAAAGAAAGAAATTAAATAAAATTATCCTCCATCTTACAACCATGTTTTTAATTTGTGTGCCATTAAAAAATGCAGGAATGCACAGGACATTGTAACAGCTTTCTTGGTTTGTCCTTTTTCCCCCAAGGTTTAGCAACTTCCCCCAGTGGTTAATACAGCACTCCAAGCAACTAATCCTGTATCTATAAACTGTAATGTCAAAGGATTAATGTGTGCCTGGGAACGCAGGTCAAATCTGCTTTAGATCACAACAGTTTGAGTTCAGCTCCTAGCTGAAATATCACGAAACTACCATATAATTTAGTACAAGTCTTGCATTCCTATACTTCAGCTGCTGGTTGCCTTTAATAAAAAGAGGCCCAGGATTGATTTCCCTGAGAATGTATTTTTCTTTGTCTAAAACCAAAGTAGTATCAGCTGGAAAGTAGAAGGATTTCTTAAAATAGTTCTGTATTCGATATAAATAGCACTGTCAAAGTCTGCTTTTAACACTGTAGAAAGTACAGTATGGCGAGTTACTGATATTTCCTGAATTTCTTCTGTTTGCTGTGTTACAATGCCCAGATCTTGTAAGCATCTCTTGGTGGCATGCCCTGCCTTCCACTGGATAGCTGCTGAGACCAGTGGCGCTGCACACAGATGCAGTGGCATACGTTAGCGGAGTCTCATCTGAGAGTGAGGACAATTAGCTTTAAATATTTTTTAGAAAAATATTTCTCTAATTTGCACAATACAGAGAATGATATGTGCAGTAAGCAGACATATATAACTACATCTACTATATTTACGCTGAGTCACCAACAAAGCACAGCAATTTCTACCTAATCATCTGCAAATGCACTATCCAGAAGCTCTCCCTTTACTTTTGTGATACTTCTGTTAGGTACCGTAGTCGTGTGTCTTTCAGGGTTTTTCCTATGTGAATTCTTGTAATATGTTTTTACTTCCAGAAAAAGGTGGCAGGTATCCTTTTGGAATACTTTTTGATCTTAACATTGAAATATAATTGAGAGTAGGTATATTAATTCACTTTTGGTTAGCGTGGGTGGGTTTTTTATTAATTTCATTCTATTTTAAGGCTACAGTGTATTCTATTATTCATAACATAAAATAATTGCCAGCTTTAGAATATGTCTCTTTCTTTATAACATATAAAAAGCAATATCGTGCACCACTGTACACATCTTAGTGAAGGGGCTGTGTGCTTAGACTCTTGTTTTGATCAAGTTTACCTATATTGAACTGCAAATTGAAAACCCTGTGTGTTGTCAAACAGTAAAGTTACCGTCACAGTGGCTGACATTTTTTCATTTGGTTGGTTGGTTTACTTAGAGAAAATAGTTTACCAGTTGAAATAAAAAGCAATGTACTTTTTTGCTGACATAAAAAATCCGCCTGGACTGAAATGATGGTTCCTGCCTGCTGCCCTCTGGTGGGGTCACCATCCTCCTGGAGCAAGTGGCTGTGCTCACGCTCCTGGGCACTTGTTTCAAAACCGATTGAGCTGAGCATTTCATAACCACGTTCTTGTTTGCTTCGTCTTTTAAAAAATTTAACCTGGGCACACCACAAAGCCTGCCTATGTGTCTGAGGTGCAACATGCCTGGAAACCCAACTTCATTTCAAGCAGAGATTCATTTAAAAATTAAGTCTCCTAGGCTGGGATGCGGTGCTGTAGGACTTGCTGACAGTCATTTTCTCCTGGCCTGACAGGTTCTTCGCTCTGTGCTGCTGTTTCCGACGATAGAGCGTATAGCTCAGTCCCCTCAAGGAAAGCTCATGACCCCTTTGCTGTGCAAACTTCGTTACGTTCTGTACATGCCCGTCTACCTGCTGTCCTTTCTACCAGAGGGAGTCAAAGCCTCCCTGGTGCGGTTTGCTCTGCGAGGAATGAAGACCTGTGATGAATCTTCCATAACAACCTCCGTAAATCTCTTCAGCGTGGACTGCATTGGTGAGCACGGGGTGGTTTTTTTTTTTGTTACACCAACTTTTGTATTGTTCTCATTTAGTAAATGTTGATGTAGTTTTGTGAGCAAAAGCTTAATACTAAAGCATGAATACGTTTTGAAGGACAGGTCTAATCTTTTCTCAAATGAAGACTGTAGGTACAGAAAAATCTCAAATGAGGCAATTTTGAAAAAAAGTCTTAAGGAGAAAATAACAAATAAAATGTTTCCCCAAAGAATATATATTTCTTAAGAAAACTCTGACCTATACTACTAACAGTATCTCACATGATTAAAACACTGTTTTACAAGCTAGTTTGTTACTTATGTCTGTTTACTTTTTGCATTTCATTCATATTGGATGGTGAAAATAAATCAGTAATCAGTTTCACAAAGGGTTCTTTGCATCTGTTTTTTCAAAGCTATGGTTTAACCGGCTATATAGATTTTGTCATCTGAATTGGAATACTGGTAAATTCAGAAAAAGGCCTTCAGTCTACAAAGACACATAGAAATTACTTTATGCACAGAATTTCAGCACTTTCTTGGGCATACGGAGAAAGATAGAAGGTTAACATTCCTCCAGTGCATATTGTACGCATATTTTGCACATTCTAGCAAGAGAAACAGCTTTAAGAAAGGGAATAATTTCAGATAAATTATGTTAAGTTTAGAATGAAAACCAGAACGTGGATTGTGCTATACTGCAGGTATTTTGGTAAGTTAGCAGTTGAAAACAATTTGGAATAGAATTGACGTGCTAACGCAGTAATAAGAGCAAGAAGGAAGTTTTGATTGCATTAATAGTAGTAAAAACACATTCCTACATTTCCAGTTGTGCTCTGTCTTCTATCAGTTAAATTTTACCTCCTAATCGTCCAAACAGATGTGCCAGAGTGACCGTGATTGCAGTGAGGTCCTATACCTTTCGCTGTGGATGTGTTGGTCTGTATTGGAGGCTCACTCTCTGTAGGACTGTACAGTGACTGAAAGCAGGATGGGCAGTGAGGGTTCTTACCGCCAAACCTAGACAGCCCCGTTTATGTTGTACAAACCTGGCATAATGACAGTCACTCCGTTGCAGTACCCTGTGCCTGACAAAATCAGGCTCCCCACTGGTAATGTAAATTTCCGATAGTAGTCCTATGGTTTGTTGCTTGAGTTCCTATTAATTTATGGCAGTTTTATGACGACCGAGGAGAAAGCAAGCATGCAGTCATACGTACACTAGGCTTTCAGGCTTCTTCCTTTGATAATTTGGTCTCGGAGAAAGGTATGTGAAGGTCTGTGGGGTCACATCTCCACAAGGCAGGAATCCTTCTCTGGTCCCCACAGATAAACTTTTACCTCTCAAAACAGGTTATCCACATCCAGGGTTGTATTGGAAATGGTCCTTGGCCTGCATTAACCTCCAAAAAAGTGTGGCCAGCCATTGTTTGTGAGTGCTGTTTGGCCCAGACCACAGCAGTGGCAGGAATAATTTAACAGAACGGATTTTGTGTGCTGCTGTTGGAGCCTGACTGAGCTCTTTGGTCCCCAGGTGAATGAGCCCGGTTGATGTGTGCGTGTCAGCCTGTTGTAATTTTCCGTGTACACCAGTGTCCGATCTGTGTCCAAGCTGTAAGATAAATTGAGGCAAGAAACCAGACTGAAGGCTCTTTACTTATAGGATGTGATCTCCGCCTATATTCAATTTATTGATTGAATTCATTATACCAGAATGAAAACCCCTGTGAGCCAATGTCTTCTAAAACTTGCATAAATAGGCCTTATTGATGCAACTAGTTCCTTTGGGCTTGTGATATCATCTCTCTCAAGCAGAATTCCCCTTCGATTTCATCTTTGGGAACTGATGATGTTTTACAGCCCAGTGACTCAGGACCACATGCGTGGATTAATAATCTTAGGGCTTTCCAGATATTGCCTCTTAACCTTCTCTTGTATTGTTTGTGCACAATAGAAAATGTTACCATTCAGCAAAAATTTGCTAAACCTAGCACAACAACCGAGTCTGTCTTATGGAACTGCTCATCTGTGAGTTACTGAAGCCTCTGAATTTGTGGTAAATCGTTTTCTGATTGATTCCTTGTCCCTTAATAAACTGCTAGATATGGTTCGGAAACGTTCAACAAATGAAGTTGTTTCTCTTCTCCAGGAAGGTTGCATGTCAACTCATTAAAAATACACATATTGCCTTTGGCATGTACATCTGTTGCATTACTGTAATTGTAATAAAAGTTGTGATTAAGGGCAGAAAAGATGGCAAAAGTTTCCTTAAAACTAATACGTCCGTTAAAACAAACCAACCTGCCAGGGATTTGTTACCACATCCAAAGCTTAGTCACAACAATGTTTTCTCTCCTCTGAAAGGAAATGAGATTTGAAAACTTAATTATAGCGGAACTCTAAGACCGAGTGCCGCTCCCGTTGACATCGAGAGTGAAAAGCTCCATTCAGTGGCAGCAGAATCAGGCCCTTGGTTGAAAGAGTCAGTGAACAAGAGTTATATTACCTATCTGTCCCACTGTTTCAAATTATGTTTGTTCCTGCTTCTTATGCAAACTCATCTTTCCATTGTCCTAACTCTATAGTTGATGATACATAGAAGCCCCAGTCACACAGCAGAAGGCATTGCAATGACACTGTGCAGAAAGGTAATGAAATACAACGTCTTGTCCCAAAGGGGAAATAGTGCAGAAAGAGGAGAGATAGCAGGGACTGTAAAGAAAATGGATTGTAAGGAAGGATGGGAAGACATAATGTATAGATAATAGAGGACCTATTAGAATAAGCAAAGGGGTCTGAAGGCAGTTTGCCTACCTGGATTAAACTTCTAGCAGAAGTTTCTTAGGGCAGAAAAAGCACTACAATGAACAAACTAGCATTTGGGTACTTGTATTCATAAACCTAGGAGATGAACAGACACAAAAATTGGACATTAGTGACCTTGAGTTATCTGAAACATTGTCACGCTGTTTATTCAGGCTTAGCAAAACCCCTATCTCGCACAGTGGTGGTTGTTCTACAAATCATGTATGGTCCTGCAATGCTGGAATACTTTGGCACTCCAGCGCGTTGAAATTTGTAAACATTTCTTCGGTGACAGATGCCAGTAGCAGACTTACAGTGACAGTAAACCATTCTATCTACACGGGACAGGATTTATTGTCCAGCCGTTTGACTGGCAAACTTCCTCCATTTGTTTCTGTAAAATTTCCACAAAAGCACAGACATTACATAATGGGTAAACACCGCAAGGCTTTTTCGAGAGGCGGGCTGGCAGGTCAGAGGTTAACGTCTGGATGACAGTGAAGATACAGATAAGCACAATAGCAAGAAAAACCTCCAACTGGCCCAAATGCGGTGCGTCCTTTGTGATCTTGAACCTGTGACTTCCCTGGAGGAATCTCCCTGTTTGTTTAACCTATTCGGGGAGCAGGGGAGCACGGCAGTGTGGGGCGGGGGGAGCTCTGCTTTGTGCAATTCAGGCAGGTTGGGAAGGAGGGAACTCAGAAACCTGAAGTGAGGGTTTCAGATGGGTTCAGGCTGCACACGAATGAGCACAATAGCAAGAAAAACCTCCAACTGGCCCAAATGCGGTGCGTCCTTTGTGATCTTGAACCTGTGACTTCCCTGGAGGAATCTCCCTGTTTGTTTAACCTATTCGGGGAGCAGGGGAGCACGGCAGTGTGGGGCGGGGGGAGCTCTGCTTTGTGCAATTCAGGCAGGTTGGGAAGGAGGGAACTCAGAAACCTGAAGTGAGGGTTTCAGATGGGTTCAGGCTGTCACACGAATGCTGGCTGGAGACAGTAGATTTCCGGTTTATTTTAAGCATCCAAGAGATGTTGTAAGAAGACAAGGAACTAAGATTAAACTTCAGAGTTTGGATTCAAATTTTATCTTGTTCCAAGTGTGGAGGTATTCAGATTTCATGTGGAGTGTTTACATTTCTCTCATTTTACAGAGAAAAAAGGGCTAAGGCATTTTCAGACACTCTACTCTTACGCCCACAGGACTGCATAGGAAGCGAGAGTCCCGGCTGAGGTGTTAAGGCTTGTCTCCCAGCAGTAGCTACCTCGCTCTGTTGGCTGTACAGGATGGCAAAATTACATCCCTGAAGTGCCATAGAGTAAAAAGCTTTCTCGGAGGATAAAATTTGCAGAACTGTCAAATAGCATCTGGGAGATAAATTTGTATCAAAAGCCGGTGAAACATAGGCTTCCAGTTGCTATGAAAATGCAACATAAGCTTTTATTTTAAAATTTTATCTCCAGGGAGCCAACTGGAAAACTTCATTCTGGGTTTGAATTATCCCAACCTTGGGAGTTGTCATGTCTTGAGATCTGTTTCTATTCCAGTCCTCTCTTCTTACTCAGAGAGTTTTTAAATATGACATTATGGATGGTCTTCATCTGACCACTGCGGACATCGTGCTGTCCAAATAGTTGGCATCTAAAGCAGGATAGGTGAATCACACCCTACAGATGATTATTTCTCTTTAACTGACCTCAGAGCGACCCTCTCTCTACTAGATACCTAAAATTAATGGAGATAAATCCCACTCTATCTACTGTCTGCTCATTTTGCTGCAGACATCAGAAACAATGTGATCTGAATTGTCCATGCAGCCTTTACCCTTGCTGCCAGGACAGTCAGATATCCTATGCTTTGGCTGCATTAGAATTTACAGCTGCTGGTTTCTAGTGAGAGTCCTGTTGTTTGTTTCCTACCTTCTTTGAAAATTCATTTTACATCTCCATCTCCATTTCCTGACAAGTAAGATGGGAAATTTTTGGAGGGTTCTTTTTTGGGACTAAAATGCTGTAGAAATACCCATCTAACTGAAATACTTGGGTAAGGACAGTGCGTGGTGTTGTATTCGTAGCACTCAATAGCTCCTCCACCTATTCTGCTCATATTTTTCAGAGTTAAAAAACAGTGTTTAAAGTATTAGGTAAGCACTTGATAAGTGAATTCACCTGACATGGTGAAATAAGAGTGCTTTACCCCCTTAAAAGTGTTTTAAAAAGCTGTATGACCACATAGCTAAAATTTAGTTTACTTCTCTTTCTTTGTTTTTAAGTTAAAATGGTGTTCTTTTCTTGCACTGAAATTAAAATTTAACTCCTGAAAGTAACAGAAGATATGATGAGCACCTCTAAATTCAGCACAGAAGGCAGAGCTCTTTTGATCTTGTTTTATGAAACAAAACTCTCCATCGAGGCATGCAAGGCCAAGGGGGAGTTGTGCATTATATTCTCATCTAGGTTTTATTATTTCACTGTACTAACACATTTAAAAAAGAACCTGACGTTCAAGACAAGCGATGAGCTATTGCCCAGCATCACATAGCTGATCATCAGCAGAACTGGCACATAGACCTACATCCCAGGGCAGCAGTTCATCTACTGAACCTGCTTAACCATAAGTTTAACCTTATAAATATATATACATATGTTAATCATGAGCAGCTTCCACAAACCACATTGACTAGACAGGCTGACGTGCATGCAGTGCATTTAAAAATAGAGACAGAAACTGATACTACAAAGGATTTCAGGTAGCACCTTGCAATCTCACACCTACATTTTTCATAGTGGGCAGGAGAATAAAAGCTTTCCCTCCCCCCTCGCCACTGGACAACTGTGCAGATCTTTGAACCTAGACCAGTACGTTTCCAAGTTGATTTTCCAGGCTGACTGAAATCAAAGCCCCAGTAGTAAAAACTGATTGCTTTGTTTCTTCTGATGAATGTAAGTTTTAGATAACTTCTGGCAATAATGCAGAAAACATTTCAAGGATATTTTTCTACTTTTGTAATTAAATGTGTATAGAATTTCAGACATGATGTATAGCTAGGCAAAATTTCACGGAGACCACAAATTACTCACATGGTACATAAATTACATCTACATAAAGTAAATAATGTTAAATCTGTACAGTGTAGTGTAGTATATCACAGGTAGGCAAAAAGGATGAAGCTCAGCAGGTCTCCTCTCTTCTTCCTATGTGCATTCTTTGATACTCAGTGGGGCAGAAAGAGGTCAAAATGATACAGCAGATAATCTCCCTCCCTCTCACTAGCCTCTAACTAATTAGGATTCAAGAGAAGTCATCTTTCCTGAAATCGGGGAACTACAGCTGTCTCTTACAAGATGTTTTTTGCCTGTATCTGAATTCGCTACTGCAGGATATACTGCCAAGGGTCAGAAGGCTGCTTTAGGTAGCCCAGCAGTCTGACCCGGTGTGCTAAATCCTCTGCTTCTGCAGAGTTTCTCGGCAGGCTCCTGTGTGCTGTCACAGTTGAGTCCTATCCACTTCTGACATTTTAAGTGATGATCGTAATATGTATTTCTGCAAAGTGTTTAAGAGCGTGTTTCCTTACCTGTGGAAACACAGTAATATTTTATCACCTGCTTTGCAGGAAAAGGGGCCAAAGAATAACAGTCTTTAATATTTTCATGTTTCCTCTGCTACTGTTTATTTTCCTGTGTGATGCCTGACTAAAATGTTTGTTTAATGTAGTCGGACAACTCACCTTACCAAGGCAGCACTTAAGCTGACGGAAAAACCTCACATCTGCTTTATTCTTTCTGTGAGTGAACGAAACTTTTCCTTATTTCAGAGTAGGATGCTCATATTAAATTACTGGAGGAAGGCAATGACTTTTATGTATTTATAGTCCTATTTATTTTTTAAAGTCAATCTGCTTCATAATTTACCCCATTTCCAAAAGAAAGAAAGGAAGATGTTTAACAAGGACTTGCAAAAGCTTTTACTTTCCTGTGAAAGCCTTGTGAAAATAATAGTAATAATGTGGAAATTTCTCATTGGGTTTATTTCTGTTAATTATTCCTCTTTTTCTTCCTGGGGGGAAAACCCAATGTAAAAAACTCCCATCACAAATATTACTCATAAGGCGTGAATGTTTTGATAGTGGAACTGCTGATCATTTCCATGAAATGTGAGGCACAGTTGGGATTTGGTTGAGGAAGGGGAGATTGTTTATTCACCCCTGGTGGGGTTTCATCCCCAGGGATATGATTTACTCCCACAAATTTGCAGCAAGTCTAATGATGTATTGCAAATGGCATGAAAAAAGAAGGGGTAACATCAACAAAGCAGAAAGGATGTTGAAAATAAGTATATGCCAGTTAAGTGCTAGCAGCTACAGTTGCTTTATGTTAGCCAGTGCCAGATAGTCATCTACAAATTGGCATTTTATTTTCCCTGGGCCCAATACAAAGCCCTCTGAATTCAGGGGAAGGATTCTATTCTGCAGTAGGCTCATGCCTTTTGTCTTAGAGGTGTCTGTCTGAACTCCCCCAAAGAATATCTGAAGTAGAGCTCATGGCTCTGTCATAACTTGTGTTTACTGGTTGAGAATTTAGCTTGATTCATCAAACTCCTTCATCATGCAGTCCCAGCAAAGCCTTTAAATACATGCTAAATCTGTACCCATGGGTAAACTATAGTCATTTGTGTCTTGGAATAAGGTGTTTTTGGAAAACGACATTTACAAAGCTGCTAATGCAATACCTATCATTCCATGCACCTAAAGGGGACACTGGTCTGGATGTAATTCCTACAGTCATCTAAAGCAATATTGCAGTCCGCTTTGCTGCTGCTTCTTGTCATGAAAATGTCCAGCAGCACTCACCATCTCCCTTTCCTAATTCTTTAATGTGACGATAATGACAAGGAGAAAATGCCTACAGAGTCTTCATGGATCTGTGGAGGAAATGCTGGCTTATCTTGAGCAAACCCAGTGGTGCAGGAGATTAACTTGCTGGTTAGTGCAATGGTCAGTTGTATTTAAAATGAGCTTTAAAAACAGTGGTTTATGATTAACAAAGGGTGGTGTAAAGTTCACCTTTCATACCAATCAAAGCCACTCCACCTGAGAGGAAGTTCATCTTGTTCAAAGGAGGGGTGGTCCAGTTGCTGAATTTCATCAGGGTTCCTCAAGAAAGAGCCAGTGTCAGGTTCTAATCTAGAAAAGCACTTAAGCTGACCTCCATATAGCTACTCACATGCATAAACCCTTGTCTAGAAGAGCATATTAATTCCCAGTAGAGCTCAGGCAGGAGCCACAGTGTGGAGATGCTAAATTGCTGCAGACACTGTCCATCCTGGCCACTCCCTGTGGCACTGAGCACCACCTACACCAGACCCTTCTATGCCCCTCTTGCAGGGTAAGAGAGCAGACACTTTCCACGACTAAAAATCTGGACCCTAGCAGAAATCCCATCATCACGGCCATCTGCCAGGGTATGTGAGAACTTAAACTGGAGATTAATTTCTCCAGCTAAGGGATAGTTCTGTCATTTGAAGATGGTGGGAGTTGTTCCAAAGTAACTTAGGGCAGGATTAAGTCCAAGACATTTCAGTTTCCATCACACACCCCACATCACCTGCACATGCTTCATCACACAAAGTAAATGAGTGTTTTTCTCACTCCTCAACAAAGCATCTATTGTTTGTAAAGCACCTGGGTATAATTGTTGAATAACTTTTTATTTTTGCCTTCAGCCTCTACTATGCTTTTTCAAGCACAGCTGACTGATTTTCTTGTATAGTTCTGATCTTCCTGCAACTTTAATACCAAGCACATTGGAGAAGTCCGTCATAACAATTGCAGCTATTTCTGCGTATTTGTGTCGCATATATTATACCATATATTAACTGGTATGTTTTCATTCTAAATTCAAGTGTAAACTTAAGCAGAACCCAAAGTCAATGTTTACATCTTGTAAACTTCTAAACATCAACATTTTATCTAATATGTGTGTGCATGCGTGGAAGCACATGTTCCTGCATTAGTCATCCTTGATACTAAGCAGTTCCTTCTGTTTGATGTTTAAAAACAATAAATTATATGATATTTCCAAGATTGCTGTTGGCAATAATTACCGGTAGAAAATATGTTTTCCCCATAGCAAATTACACTGCTGTTTGGTATTATTAGTTCTTACCACTGTTTTCTGACTCTTTCTGAGGCATGACAGAGATTGCTTCCTCAAGAGCAAAGGATAAACTGGAAAGGAAACTAAAGTTACACTCCTCTCAAGAACCTTACAATAAGACAGGCAACTTACCAGGAAAAAAATGTGACCAGATAGTAGTACATTCCCTGAGGAAAACTTATTTTCAAAAGTTCAATCTTCTTTTTGCAGGGCCTTTCGATTTAGCATGGAAATCCAACCTAGAATTGATTCATCGCTTTGCAATTTAAGCAATTTTGCTTTAGAGTTTAGAGGACTTTTGAAAGAGTCGTATTACAGCATGTCAAAGTACACATGAGCTCTGTTGCACATGAAAATAGTAGTATTTGGCAATAATTGTCCAACTGAAGTCAAATTACTTTCTTCTTCTACCCTGAGTTCCTCAGAAGGACGAGCAAAACTGCCTGCATATCTGCAACTCGATGTCGAACAGTCATGGATTTAGAAATAGACTGTAAAATCTGTGGAGCAGAAATGATGTTTTTCCTGATAGTTTGAATAGCTTCTGACACACTGAAGCCAGCCCCTGACTGGGACCTTTAGCACTCTCACACAGTATAACTAATTCTTAGTTACAAAAAAGATCCAATCAGGTAGTCAGTTAGGACTCTTCCCTTTTGTTACAATTACCATCAAATTATCAATTTACTTGTATATTGTCCAGTTTACCTTTACAGAGGCCAGGAATGGGAATTAAAACTTGCCAATGTTTTGCATATTTTAAAATATTTCTCAAGCGTTTTGTAATACCAGATTATTGTGAAATTATCCTGCTGCCAGGCAGACTTACTAAGGGAGGCGTCAGTGAAGCCTTCTGGGAGAAGGAGACTAGGAATTTGTGGAGGTTCTGTAGGAGTCCCTTGTGTGACAGAAGAAAGCATCATTTCAGGCTTTTCTGTGTGCAGTACTGCCAGTACCTGACAAAATGTGTCCCCAGTCTCTACTGTGGTCCTTAGCCAACACAAACCACAGTCTAAAGTAATAGCAATAATAGCAGTTAAATGGCAAATGGTGAAATAGCAGATGCGTTCTGTGAAAAAATTGACAGTAAATGATAGTTTTGCAAGGCAGAGCATCAGAACTGTCCTGGGAAACTGCAATGTCAACGTGGGAATGAAAGTTGTATGGAAACAAACTAGAGAGAGTGAGAGACTAATGACAGTGTAATGAGTTTGCTTGTTTTTCACAGGGTATAAGACATGGTTATTAAAACAACCGTACTTCCTCAAAAGAATATTTGCAAGTATGCACGGGTGTACAGAGGTTGGAGCACAGCCAGTCAGACCAATGTCATGGGGGCTTTGGCTTCCTTAACCATGAAAAGGTGATTAACGTTGAAAGATTTAGTAAAGAAGGCTTGAGGATGAGTTTAAGGGGAAAGATAAAAAAATCTTCTATATCATTATGAGCAAAAGTGCACTTGTGAAGGATCTAAAATTATGGTAGACAAAGAAATTCATAAGAGACCAAAGGAATACTGGCAGGAAACGGGCAGATGAGCTAGATGATGTGCAGGTAATGCAATGTAAATTCCAAAAGTACGGAAAATAAAGTAGCATTGCAAGCTTTTATAAATTACCAAAAATATTAGTTAATTGGCTTAACAGACATAGGTGAGATAACTGATAGAACTAGAATATCAATATGAAGGGACATAACTTGCCCGGGAAAGAAGGGCAGGGAGAAAGGAGAAGGATGGATGGACTTGTTCTGATATCCAGGTGTAAAGACAGGGTGACCTGTTGAATACTATGTCCACCAAACCATGACAGATGGATTCAAGAGGCTTTTTCTGAGAAAATTCCGAGCCATCCAAAGTGCATTATGTAGTGTGCTTGATGTCTGTAGAGGAAGGAATCCGGCAACATACAGACTGTTCAGCTAGTTCTCATAATGCATTGCCTTTTATAGATAGATAGATAGATAGATAGATATAAAGCAGAGAAAGCAATTGGCAGAGAATGTATGGCAGTTTGATACAGAGAATTTGAAGGTGAGAGGCAGATTGGCTGAATATATTCACAAAAGGGTAACATTTGTGCTAGGACAGAAATACTTAACATGTCTACAACATAGAGCTCCATTCATCCACTAATCCGCTTAAAATCCTGTCATAGTCAGTGGAGAGATATAGGTAACACTTGTCTAATCTATCTAGTTGACTACTTTAGGATGAGATTAATTATGTTCTTTTCACTGACTGTGAAGGGAGAAAAATTAAGCTTTAGATATCCACATTTAATCAGGTGAATCCCATGACAGATATCAAGAAATTATGATCTTCATGGAAATAAAAAATTAGAGTTGTTTAGACTAAACAAGGGGCTTCTGAAGGGCATGGTAAGAGTTTTCAAGTAAAGGAGAATAATTTAATCCACGTGTTCATAGTAGACGAGGTAATGTGTAATGGAGTACATTGCAACAAAGGTGATTCAGATTAGATTTTAGTTAATGATAAGAATGGAATTCTAGACTGGATTTCCTGGGAAGATAATGAAACTTTCATCATCTGTGCTTCCTAAGGATACGATGGATAAGTATCTGCTGAAAATGACACAATATCATTGATTCTCCTTAAGACAAAAAGAGCAATGGAGATCCCTTCCAGCCCCACAATTTCATACACACTAATTAAAGATACAAGAGTAGCATCCAGAATTTCAGAACTCTAATGAGGGACAATTTACTATAGTAAGAACCAAGCAAAACAGATGGACATATGCAATGCAGAATGTTTGAGGAAACCAAAATATAGGCAAAAAATGTCAGGCATTAGTTAAAAGCCGATCTGAAACTTCAGAAAATGTCTGATTGAATGTCTGAATGAATCTGCATTCTGCAGGTTGAATGCAGGATACAGAAATATTATAGTAGGACCTGCCAAAAATAAGTGGGTTACCTCTAGAAATCAGCTAAATGAGTATAGGACTTGTGGTAGCACTGGAGTATGATCATCCATACTGTTTAATTATTAATGAATTTTCTGGTATGCTTTTAGCCTTCTCCAACTAGCATTCTCCTAGTGTTCAGGCACGGTTCAGGAGTTAGCACTGCCATGCACTCTTCCCAATCAGCAGTTTGGGTAGAGGAAAAAAATTAATTCTGTGAAAACAACCCATTCTATTCCAGTTGGCTTCAGGGCCACAAAATAGTTCCTGGCTCCATTTAGTACAATGGTGCAGATACAGCGCATATTTATACCTGCAAAAGCAGCAACAGTTTGATTGCTGGAAAGCAGTTGTGAGAAAACAGACTGTGGAAATTTGACTTCACAATTGTCAAAGCAGAAGCTGAGAAATTGATAAGTCAAAGCAAAAGATGGTGCACTTAATATTTGAAGGGGGGTAAGATAGACTAGGAAAGGCATTTTACAAAGGTGAAAAGAGGAAGCTGTCAAAAGCAAGCCAGTGTGGAAATATGTTCTTTACAGAGTACTGTTTATGGAACAACAGAGCAGATTGTTCTGTAACAAATGAGTACTTGATGATGATATAGCTAAAGGCAGACAGTAAACCCTCATTTTCCAAACCATCAAGCCATGTCAGGAAGAACTATACTATGCCCTGGGTTTAAGAGTCAACCTGTAAGTCTCTAACGTCAGGGAAGGCAAACTAATAAAGAGCTTTGCTCAGACTTTTGTGTAAGAAAGGTGGACTAACTAAACAAGTTGTAGCTGCTCTTCAATTTTTTACCTGAATCTAGTAGAATTGATGTATCAGTACTTGTGACCCTGATAGTACAGTACTAACCTAGCAGGATATTTTCTTAGATATGGTGACAAATATTGCTGAAAAATTAGTTCAAAATTGGATTAATGTAAGCAGTATTGTACTAACTGAAATATGCTATTGAGTTACATAGGAACTAATATCTGGAAATGAGATCCAAAGTCCATCCTGTCCAGTCTCTCATTTCCAACAATAGTCAGAACAAAATGCTTCCAAGAAAGGAGCAAAAACTCTGCAGTCTGCCAGTTAATAAAGGCATCGTTCTTAGAGGTAGAGGCTTAAAGACCTGAGGCTTTTGTAGTAGTATGTAGCTCTAAATTTTGGTTGTAGTTCGTTAAGAGAGTTCTAAATATTTGTTGACTTCCAGTGTCTTTGTTGACACTTGCTAATTTCTTGGCCCTGAGAGGTTCTTATTGTAGCGGGCTGTATCCTATGTGCTGTATCATATGTACTGTAAAATGGATTTCCTTTTACAGGTTCGGATATTTCTACCTGTTAATATTCCTTTGTATTTACAAATGAGTTGCAAAAGATTTTTGAAGAACTAAAGGGATCTCTTCTGGGCCTGGTTGCACTTCAGATTTGTGTTTTTTAATCATAATGAGCTGTCTTATTAAATGCCTCAAACACAAGGGACCAGCTGGAAAGTGTTATTTGACTGAAGAATACATGAATTAACTAAATGACATTCAACCTGGAAAAATGAAGCTAATAGAATACATACGAAGAAAAAAAAAGTATCTAAAACATAGGTTCTCTGTAGGTGGGGAACAGAATCAAGTAGCAGACGGGTGAGGGAGGTCAGGAGGGACGATAAAAACTTGCCATGCTGCAGGGTCTCAGAATACCCTATAGTAGTACAGAGAATACCCACAGCCTGCACCACAGTCAGGAGAGGATCACTGGTCTCTTACAAACTCCTCCAGTTCTAGCTAGAGAAAGTTTATTCATTTCTTGGTGGAAAAAAGACAATGCCTTAGTATATGGTGGCCTTAGTAAGACAGCATAAGAAGTCTCTCCACTCTCTGTATTCATCTGCTCAGGGGGTCGGTTGGTCAAAGTATGTAAGAGTAGTGGCACCAGATTTGCATTTGGGAAGCATGATGAAGGTAGGGCTGTGCTCTCCTTTTCTTCTGAATTTGTCCACTCTGGAAAATCATATAGTATGGTCTTCCAAAGTTAATGCTGTTGAAATCGTGCTGTCTGGACCTTGAAGTAAAAATTTGGCTTCATGTTTCTCCCTGTACCCATTCCAGAGCATAGCTCCTACTAACTTACAAAATAGGGCAATATTTTGATGTGTGGGACTTAATAAATTTACACCTACAGCCACAATCTTGTTGATAGAGTCAACATAATCTGAAGCCAACAGCGGTAGGGAAATGAAGTGAGCTCGGGTAACCCTTTGTAGTCTTATGTTTATTTTAGTCTGATGAACAAGCTATTAAAGAATGTGTGTGTGCATCCATTAAAGTGTCCAGATTGGGGATATCTTCACAACCACTCATTTTTGTTGGAAAAGGAACTATTCTGGTTATTTCCTGAAATTCATTAGCCAATGAAGTTGAAAAGGTTTTTTTCCTTTGTTATTGTCTCTGTTGTTTCATTAGTATGGCATCTCTTTCTGTCTATTCTTTCTGTCACAGTAAATTCATCTCCTTAGCCCAGCAAAGAATACAATATTGTTTTTACGTAATTAAGATACCAACTACAGAGCAAAACCACACAGAACAAGATCTAGTCATGGCACCACAACACAGAGTTGATTTTTAAATTAATCAAGGGCATGTATATCTCTCAAAGTTTATCAGGGTTAAGTCGGATATACTTAACCCTCTTTTATATTTTACAGATATGTGCACCATGTGTAAGTCTTTTTTTTTTAAGATTTCTTTCCATACAGACACAGTTCAAATTAATCTTGAATTTCCACAGACAACATAATGTGACTCCTCAGTTTCTAGTCTGAGTTTACGATTAATCTAGACCTAATCTAATCTTTTTCTTGCAAATAAGCAAGTAAATGATCTTTGGATATTCAATAATCAAGCAAGTAGTTTAAAGACTTGAGGAAAAATACATATTTCAGTCCAAGTACAGGAAATCTCTGTATTGCTTCAAGAATCAAGTATAAAGAGAAAGTTTATCTGTCCCGAGTTAGAGTCATGTTTCTTCCCTGAAATTAGCACAGCTTTCCAAGTTCCGACTTACATCTGTTGATATCCATAGAATCAACTGACAACATATTGGTTTAGGATATAGCTCTAAAATCTTTAGAAAGTAATAATAATGCTGCTAGACGTGTTTCTTCAAAATCGGGAAATCTTCTATTTCATATGTTATTTTCTTGACTGCATTGTGGATATATCAATGTGTTTGAAGTTCAGCTCAATAGATACAGGTATTCATCTAACAACTGGCTAATTGAATTGGTGGTTAAATAACCCTAAGCACTGAAAAGCTTGATTGATTTCAGTCATTATTGTTTGTGAAAACTAATAATTTAGCTGAAGGATATTAAGTCCTTGCTGTGACACTTTGGGTTAAAGAGCTACCAATGATATAAAGCACTCTTTTCTTTTCTGGATCCTTGATTTGAGCCCAATACGGGTTCCTCTATCACAAAACCACCACAAATAAATCAAACACATTTTGGCACAGTTTGCCGTCTCTGCTTAGCAAATGTATGAGACTAAACTGACACTGATCCTTAATCACCTTTAATCCATGGAGAGGGAATGATCCTACCAGGGCAGGAGAAAGGTCATTGGCAGGATCATGGGGAGAAACTAAGTTGGCAGTTAATTTCATAAGCCTGACCCGGGAATAAATGAAGGGCTTCTATTTTCAGGGTAATCTGTGTATATAAAAGATCTGCATATAAAAAGTTAGGATTTTTAAGAAGGTATTTATGTGTTAAAAGCATGATAAACATGGTATTTGTCTGTTAAAACTTTGCTTTCACTTTTAAGCTCTAAGGCCTTATTGTTTATGATAATTACATAATTAACAATAGATTTTTTCATTACTAAATTCTGGTGACCTGGTTATGAATTACAAGGGGTATGAGCAACTTGAGATGGAATAGAATGTAATAAAAATGCTTTGGGGCTCTACAGCTGTCTCCAGGTACATTGGCCAGTTTCTGTAGCTTTGCAACCACATTTTCTTTTTTTTTATTGAGAAGTGCTTTTCCTTTCCTAGTTGCTATGTGAAAAACCCACATGAAGGAATATTTACAGAGGCCGTAATACTGCAAAGATTCATGTTATATGCTTCACTTTCTGTGCTTTGGATTATCCGACTGACCCAGGCTGACTCATAATGTATCAGTCCAGCGTATGCATAGGTACAGATTTGAAGGAATGGGATTAGACCATGAAAATTAGGAAAAAAAAACACTGAAATTGGCTTTAGACTGTTAAACCAGAGAAACAAATTGAATAAGCAAAAATAAGTTGGCAGGAAAAGCTAAAGAGCTTCTATACGTTCCTTTCCTAGAAATCCTAGGCTGATTCAAGACCAAATCTTTAGGAGCCTGTTTCCTAGATGGGAACTGAGAGCGCAGAGGTACTGGGCTTTTGCCATGCCGTCAAAGGATGAGAAAAGAATAAACTTTGTTCCTTTCTTCCAAAGTCTTTTCAGGAGAGGACTGCAGTTTATGTATCCTCAGTGGATGGAGATGGCTTCTTTAGTCAAATCTCTGCAAGCCAGGATTTAGGATTCAACTCCAGCCTTGATATTGCAAACCATC
Organism: Aptenodytes forsteri; assembly: GCF_000699145.1. NCBI lineage: Eukaryota > Metazoa > Chordata > Aves > Sphenisciformes > Spheniscidae > Aptenodytes > Aptenodytes forsteri. Next base: position 521,056 of record NW_008795373.1, on the reverse strand, counting down.
CATGCCAAGTAAAGTGCTTTCAGGTCATTGTGTGGGTCTCTGAGCGGAGTTCTGAAGCGCTCACATTCATGTCCATGAGAACTCCTTTCTCATTTCAGGGTCTGAATATCCAAGTTACCAAAGGAACCGATGTATTTGGTGTTCATCTCGTTTACACATCTCATCATAGCTGTGCTGTGGTGGGGTTCTTCAGACGCTGAATGTTTTCTCACTGTAAAATGCAACGTTCAAGGTAGTAGCGGGCAATTCCAAAGGAACATGATCAATTTGGCTCTGTAATTTTCATTATTGTTAAAGAAATATATTTTTCAAGAACTAATTAATAGTCATTATGTTTACACAATGCTTCTCACTTCAAGTATTTTTAAGACAGTCTACAAAAGCACTTCATTGTCATAGCAGCCTGAAGCATATTTTTAAAATGAGGAAACTGAGACATACAGATTTTACAATTTGCACAGGGTCTCAGAGGACTTCAGTGACAGTTCAGAAAAATTCTAGGCCTCCTGACCTTTCATCCCACATTCAGTCTTATCTTTCACATGTAAGGATTTTTCAGAATACTAATTTCAATCTTATTTTGTCTTTACTAAACCCCAGATATTTCTCTCTTCAACGAGTAGTGAGATATAGTGGTGAGTGCCAAACAGATTGAAGCTGCACGTTCACCGTAACTTCAGCATGGACACCAAGGTCACAACTCCGATACAACTTCCACACAGCCCGTTATGGGAATTCTCCATGCTTGCATTTTGAGCTAGGGTCCTGCAGACTCCTGGATGAGCTTCAGTTTGTGCAGTGACTCATTCTGCAGATTTCGGTGAGACAGCTTCATCACTCAGGAAGTTCAGCACATGGGCTCTAGGTTGTATTTTATATTGTACTTGAGATTGTGACAATCAAAACCAATAAACATTTTCCCCAGAATTCTTGGTAATGATTGTGGGAACCTTTAGAGATTTTCAGCTAAAGCAAGCATTAGCACAGGTTGCAAGTCTTTCCAGAGACTGTAACACCAGGTAGCAAGCACTGACAAAGTGATCTCACAATACGACCTTCCTCTGCATAGCCTAGTGAAAGATTTCAGAGGCCATTCATTTTGTATGTCTCACCTTCTGGTTGTGCCCAGTTCACAGCCTGATTTTCAGAGCTGCTGAAATGCTCATAGTAACAGTCCCTGTGAGCCTTTGGAGATGGCTTTCTGATTACACACGAAAAGCAAGTGAATTCTTCTGAGTTATTTCCTTTGAAAAAGCAGCTCAGTATTCATGAAATAAGGAAACCGAACAAGTTTTTTTGAAAAGGAAGAACTAAATATTCAAAAAATGCCAAGGTTAGCGGAGTATAGCATTAGGAAATAGCAGAGAGATTTCTCCCTGAACTTGTGACTTAGCTTTTGAGAAAAATAGCTTTTCTGAAGAAGCCCAGTTTGACATTCCACAGCAGCAGGGGAGAAGGTTACTGTTCCTGCTGTATAATGGTATCTCTTTCAATATAGCTTTCCGTAGACATTAAACATCTTACAGTGTAATGTGGATTAGAGGGAAGCAGTAGATTTAGGATATTTTGACCTTAATAAAGATTTTTACAGTGTCTCCCGTTATGTTCTTATAACAAAGTTTGGGAAATATGACATACCTGAAACAACTACTAGACAGATGTATGACTGTTTGGAAAATGGGATTCAGGAGGATTTTTGAAACTGGAAAGATGTAGCTAGTAGGGTTTTGTAACAGTCTTATCTTCATTCCTTTACTATTCAGTAGTTGTGTTAGGGATGTGGCTGACAGAATACAGTGTGTGTTTACTCAGTTTACAGATAGTACCACGCTAGAATATGCTGCAGATATGCTGGGGAGGGACAGGCTCAAAATGACCTTCACAAGCTAAGAGAAGGGGTCAAGCAGGGAGAGGAGAATGCTGTCATTCCTTAAAGAGCCAAGTTGTTCTGTATGGAAATTAAATACGAGGATGGTAAATCACTGGTTAAGCAATAGTTCTGCAGGAAAAAATCCTGGGAATATCGTGGGTCACAAGCTGATGTGGGTTAACATGTCATGTTGTAGAGTGACAGATGTGATTTTGGTACATATGAAGAGGTACATGGGCTGAAAGAGCTACAGCTTTACTGTTGAAGAGAGAGACACTCTCCAGCATAAGCTGAAATACCGTGTCAGTAAAATTCAAGAGAGAGATGAGCCACTAAATGTTTCCAGAGGAAACTAAGCAAGAATGATAGCTGACCTAGAGAACCATACCTGAAAGGAGAAATTGTTGGAAGTATAAGTTATCTGGCCGTTGTAGATATTTGCCCTAAGATCAATTGCATTAACTGTATTTACAATTAGAGGAGATCAGGGCAACATGCTTAGATGTGAATGCGGCAAATACATATGCTTATCAGTTTCCTGTGGCAGTAAGGTTCACAGTTAATTGCACAGGACATTAAAAAAGTACTTCCGTTTATTGTTTTGTATTTTAATGTATTATGCTGTAAGAGAGGGAAAAATAGTGTATCATGAAGTATCATGAACATGATGGCAACAACACATCTTTAATTGTACTTCTTTGACCGTTTTCACCACCATTTTCAGTTTTGCGATGTCCCACAGCGGTTGTGACTGTCAGCATACACAGTTCTTCAGGTGTGGTCATGTTATGTGATTTATATAATGGCATTGCAGAATTCTGTATCATCATCCTATTACTTATGAAACATAATATATGATTTTATTGGAATTTTGAGTAAATATGCACAGTGAACAACAGTCATCTTACGGGTCCTTGGGTTTCTGATTCCATTCCTTGCATTAATTTAGAAGCTTGTAAAGGAAAAGAATATTTTGGCGTTTTTTCTGCATGTATGTCGCTTACCATTTCTTCAATTTGAATTTCATTTGCTAGCACGTTGATTTTTTTCTCTCTCCTCTTTAGGTCTCTCTCACGTTTCTCACTGCCTGGTCCTCACAAACTGAGTAGTGTTGTGTCCTGTGCAAATGCTATCAATAAACTACTTATCCATTGACCAGATCATTAAGAAATAAGTTACCCATGATTTTAATATGAAGCTGGACTAGAATCTTAGGCCAGGATTCATCCCACCTCAGTTTAGGCACTTAATTCAAGTTAAGGTCTAAAGGCCTTATCACTGAAAAGAGAGTCATCTTGAGAGGTGATTTAACCCACCCCAGAAATTATCAAATCAGCAGGTGTGTTCAATGATTATTTACAGATTTTAGTAATAATCACTACTTTTTTTGTATTTGTGATGAATCCAGACGTTATTCCTTGCTGTGATGAAAACCAGCTAATCTAATCTAATCCTAATCTTTTTTCTTTGCTTCCAGACTATTTCTTAACCTTGCATTTTACAGCTGTTTAGTTTCAACCAAAGTTTATTGTGTGAAATGTGACAGAGAGCTTTTAGAAGACAAATAATTTTTGTCATCTGGTTGTGTTTATTGAAATGTTCAAGAAATTATAGATCAGTAAAATGCTATTTTCCTTTGTAAAATCAGTAGCGATTAGACACTATTTTTAACTCCCCAAACCACTGGACAGGGTGATTCTTACGTAGCAGGATTTTTATAAGCTCAGTGATTCTATATTTAAGGTTCTTCAAAACTGTTACGTGTACCTTCTAGCCCTGATATATTCTGTGTTCTCCACTGTTGCTACTTATAGATCAGTAAAATGCTATTTTCCTTTGTAAAATCAGTAGCGATTAGACACTATTTTTAACTCCCCAAACCACTGGACAGGGTGATTCTTACGTAGCAGGATTTTTATAAGCTCAGTGATTCTATATTTAAGGTTCTTCAAAACTGTTACGTGTACCTTCTAGCCCTGATATATTCTGTGTTCTCCACTGTTGCTACTTCTTGATACCTCATTACCCAAAGAGAAATCATTGTTATATCACTGAAAAGAGAGTCATCTTGAGAGGTGATTTAACCCACCCCAGAAATTATCAAATCAGCAGGTGTGTTCAATGATTATTTACAGATTTTAGTAATAATCACTACTTTTTTTGTATTTGTGATGAATCCAGACGTTATTCCTTGCTGTGATGAAAACCAGCTAATCTAATCTAATCCTAATCTTTTTTCTTTGCTTCCAGACTATTTCTTAACCTTGCATTTTACAGCTGTTTAGTTTCAACCAAAGTTTATTGTGTGAAATGTGACAGAGAGCTTTTAGAAGACAAATAATTTTTGTCATCTGGTTGTGTTTATTGAAATGTTCAAGAAATTATAGATCAGTAAAATGCTATTTTCCTTTGTAAAATCAGTAGCGATTAGACACTATTTTTAACTCCCCAAACCACTGGACAGGGTGATTCTTACGTAGCAGGATTTTTATAAGCTCAGTGATTCTATATTTAAGGTTCTTCAAAACTGTTACGTGTACCTTCTAGCCCTGATATATTCTGTGTTCTCCACTGTTGCTACTTCTTGATACCTCATTACCCAAAGAGAAACCATTGTTATTGCCAGAAAGAGATTATAAAGAGCAGAAACCTCCTGAATGTTTTGAACAAGAAAGGTGCATGCAACAAAAGGAAAATAATTTAGCTTCCAAACAGTGTAATTATCTTCTTTAGCTACTCCCTTAGCCTGTGCAAATTCTGCTGTAGGCCTCTTCTTTCTGATATACCTAAGGAATATTTTATTGTTTATTTTTAAATCTTTTAATGTTTGTTCTTGGAAACCTACTTTTGCTCTTTGCAATTTCCTCTTACTTAACGCCTGCTGAAGTTTAAGTTCCTGTTTATTGGCTTCCCTAGGATCATGTTTCCAAAATTTGAAGGATTTCTGTTTGGTTGAAATAGACTCTTGAACCTTGCCATTCATCCGGTTTAGCTTAATCCTGCCTTCCTGGTTCCCTTTCTTGCACAGTACACGAGCCTTCAGAGACGGTTCCTTTTAAAGTACTGTCCTTATTGCCTTTACTGTCTTACAGTTTTACTTTTAGGATCTTTATGTCTAATCTAAGTTTACTAAGTGTGTGAATTCCACTTCATTTCTTATTTTTTACTGCAAAAAAACACACGAGCAACTCAGAAATATGAGCAGAACCCACTAAGAACAAGAGGTAGGACAAAGAAACCAGTAAGATAGGAGAAGAGGAGCAGGGGAGTATTAACTGTTCCCACTTTTGCTGTATGACTGAACTGAAAGTGGAGAGCTGCCTGCAGAATCCCAGTAAAGTTGAATGAACTGGTATATGTCAGGTTCTGCACTGATGGCCACCAGTATTTTCATCCCTGCCTACCATCCACTGCTGATGCTGCAAGGTAATGGCAAAAGTTCTGACTGCAGGTAGGCTATCCACCGTGTCCTACTAACAAGAACCTTATTCTGGACTGGAAAGTCAAAGGCCTGGCATGCTAAAACCCTCGTATAATGGGTTGGGTACAAGTGCTATTGCCACAGATACCCTGCCAAATCCAGGCTCTTGCACTTAGTGCTTTGTGAAATCTTGTAAATCCATAGTAAGCCACATCCGTCATCTGAAGGACCAGCACCTAGGGTAGCAAGGGCTGCTCTCCCTGTTCTGCCTTTCCTTCTGACACAGAGCAGTGCTTCTGACAGACAGCTTCATTATAGGTAGGAGTTTTAAGCATTAGTCACATTTGTCACATTAGAAACAGGAATCAATCTGAAATTAATGAAATACCTATGGAATTCCTCATTATCTTTCATACCTCTCTCTAGGTTTTCCTAGATGATTTTTGAAGGCGCATTCTAAGATGCGTATCCTTCTAAAAAGAAAGGTATATAATGCATCAGTGTTTGGAGCTGAATTGAGAAAAAGAAGACCAATGTCAGGGCATGAACTTAACAATGCTGTAGATGGACAGACTTTGTCCAGCTGCACCACAGGATTAGATTACCAGGTTGCTAGACACAAAAGTGCACGAAGGCCCCTTTGCCCAATAGAATAGGATGGGACCAGCAAATTTGCTTGATTGTCTATATGATGTCACGTCTGCAACCCTTTTGTCTTGTCTAGGAAAGGAAGATCTTGCACTAGTTGTGTTCAACATTTAATTGAAAAAGACAGAGCTCTGCGTGCATATAACTGAATTGCATCTTCTTTTGCTGGCTCAGAAGTAGATACTACTTTCTAGGTTTTGGGTTTTTTTTCACTTGAGAGCGCTGGCTTTGTCTTTCAACATTTGATCTCTGGAGCCATCACTCATCTCTCTGGTGGCGTTCTGTTTCCTTAGAGCACTGTTGGAATTCAGCCAACTCCATGTTTTGGTCACCACCAAAGACCTATGTGATTGCCATTTCCTCCCCTATCACACATTGTGAGAATGTATTGCTTCTGTCTCAGAGCAGTATCAGATCCAACACTGTCATTAACTATTTGTGCACAAAACTTCATTGGTTCAAATTTTAAAAATTGTCAGTCTTTCCATTTTCTCCTGTTTTTCAAGAGAGGATTTAGTATTTCAGAATACTTTCAGTCATTCTAGGGCCTGGAAATTGAAATGCTTTAAGGTAATTTAGCCATTCAGGGTCTTCCATTGGTTTTGCAAACTGGTGAGAAAGGAGAAGAATATTGCCCTTCATTCCCACATATAGGTTATGAATGTCTCTGTCATCCAACAAGCACAGAGGCTTCCGATTGTGAGAACAGGAGAGGCTTGGCCATCTTATTAGCACAGTAAGCTGACTGAGCAGAAAAAAAGGGTAAAAGAAGTACTAATTCTTTGGATAGTGATATGTGCACATTTCTTCAGTACAGCACTGATGTTAGAAATGGATAGTCCCTGTTAAAACGGTAAGTCTGAATACCCTTTGGAGGACCTCTCACTATCTGCAGACACAATGCAACATTGATGGTCATGTAGCAACTCTTGATTCTGCAGTTGAATAGATGAGGTTTATTCTAGCAGCAAAGCTCAATCTAACAAGTATGTGCTTGTTCAAAGCCAGGTTTTGGACTGTGCGCTGAAATTTCTTGCCGAGCTTCTGTAGGTTCTGTTGTAACAGAAACAAGGCTAGGTGGACACAGTGTGATCCTTCTGCGTCAAAATGTTTAAATTTATAAGTATTAAGGCATCCAGGCAAACTGACCCACTTTTCAGAAGTGCTTAGTTCCCACTGCTGTCTAACATACATGGGACCTTCCAGAACTCAACACCTTGTAAAATTAGACTACTTTTAATTAGGTAGGTGTCCAAACATTAGACTCAATCATTTATGTGTCTGAGACAGTATCTTGCAGACCAAGTCACAATAAATTGCACTGAGCCGTTTTTAATACTTTACATTCCAGAAAGGTAAGGCTTAGACATTTGGTGTCTAGTCCTATCTGGGTAAGTACCACCAATATTATGCAGGACTGCAGTTTTCAATGCTACTTGACATTGCTACTTGCCATTATTGTTATTATTTATTATTTTGAATATTTGAGTGGCTTGCATATTGAAATGTCAGTAATTTAATAGTCTGTTGATTAATAATGCCTTTTAATGAATGCTTTGTATTTAAAAGCCCCCTCTTGCAAACGCTTCATGGGTGATTTATCATGCTTACCTCTACCTTTCTAAAAGTATGTAGTGAAAGGTAATCATCAAAGTTCCTTCACTAGTCAGTGGAGAGAGAGTCATCACCATGGGCTGATTCGGAAGTCTGTAAGATAGATGGATAGAGTTATGTTCCAAAGGTGTCTTTCCCTTTCCATTAATTATGGAACTAATTAATGGGGAGTGACTTAATTTAGTCTATATGCCTTTTTGATGATTCAGTTAGTTGAGATAAATTCTGCCATTTCTGTCAGTGGGACTCTTTTCAGTGGGATTGTCAAGATTTTGACTGCTCTAGGTGCCTTACCTTTTTGCAGTTGAGCCTGTATTATATTTTTTAAAACATTTGCTGTGTAATTACATTATTGAATGTTTCTTTTTCTGCAGCCAACATCTTGTATATGGCAAGCCAAGAAATGATGAAGGTTGTGGAGAGAGACAGTACAACCATAAAGCAAAATTTAAAGAAGGTAACTATTTAATCCTCAGAGTTTTCATGGGAAGCCTGCATGCATGAGGAAATGTTACATCCAGTTATATTTGTGCAAAACCAGAATTTTAGCAGGCTTGATTCTGCTTTTATGTTAGTGTCATTCCACTGACTTTGGAGAAGCCATTAAAGGGGTCACTGATCATTGAAGTATCATTGATCCACACCTTTGTAGATGTAGCATTCACCACTATCAGACGTAGTATCCTATCTGGTATGTTTTCCTTGGTGGAGGAGAAACAGTCTATGTTCTGGCTAAGCCTGAGATGTGATTCCCAGTGAGGCCAGTAGTTACCTGGGTTCTGATCAGACAGGCAGATGGCCAGCCAGGACATGAGTGCAGGCTGATTGACCAAATCCTCTGACTTTGCTGCTGGACAGGTCAAGCAGAATATGTACCATCTGTGTTCTGTGGTGTCAGTTAATATCATGGGATTCTGTAGGCTTGATTTTTCCATGGCATCAAATTATTATGGCTCCACAGTTTCAGCTTTTCAACTGTAGTGTAAGAGAAAGATACAGAAAATGCATTCCTCGGAGACTGGAGCTACGCCTATACAAGTAAATGAAGTAGTTTCGGAGACCTTTCTCCTGCACTGAACTTTCTTGTCTGTACGGATTTATTGTTGAAAGAGATCCTGGTACAGTTTTGGTCTGGACCGATAGCATTCTCCCAGTCAATTCCCAGGCACAGTTCAGGGGTTGGCACAGGCCAGAAACTGTTCCTAATTGGAGTTTTGATGTGGTCACCCCGATTTGGAGGCTGAGAGAATTTAATAGTGTGGCCATGGTCTGACAATTCCAGACGGCTTATGAGCCAGAAAACTGTCACATTTAATAAACTACTATTGGTGTAACCTCTGTGTGAGTAGATAATCAGTATAACATATTATTCTACTGTGTCCCCTTCCTTCCCTCCATTTTTTGTATCATCCCTGTCTTTTTGCTGGAAGAATGATTCCAGCATTTTGCACTGCAGAGATTTTCCTTGGAGAATGGAATTTTCTAGGACAGAGGTCCTAGATCTCTGTAAGATTACTTTGTGCCTTGTAAATAGATATGGTACAAAGTTCACTTCGTAAATCAGTCTTTTTTTGGCTGAAAATAGATTTATTTTTTACTTATCCCATTTGCCTTCTCTGCACTTTGAAAGGTATGTTCAGATGTTTCAGTTCTAGTTTCTTTAAAAGAGTTGAAATAGCATACATGAACAAGGAACACTGCACTGCACTAGGCATGCCTGGTTTTTCACATTTTTACTGCAGAGCATTCAAAGTTCTCCTGCACTTTGGGGGGAATCTCAGTGAAGAAACTGAAGGGCTGATCTTCCAGACTGCAAATATTCTCATTGTCTTAAAACTTTCCATGGGTTGATCCAAAACCCAATGAATTCAAAGAAAATGATTGATTTTACTGACTGAATCACCTCTCAGAGTGTCAGAGAGGTGCAGGGTCTGCCTGTTCCCTGAGGGAAAGAGAGCCGTGAGCCGAGGGTGACCCCAGCACAGGCAGTGCCCTCACCAAGCAGGGTCCAGTCCCACAGCACCCGAGCGCGGCAAGGTAACAGGATCCATTGACCGTCCCAGACAAGGCAAAGCAATGAACCAGGTCCGGCATCCCTCCAGAGAATCCAGTCAGGAGCGAAAGGAGACAGGGCCAGAGGCAGGACTAGAGACACAGCTATAACGTGGGTCCAAAGTCCATCCAGGAGGCATGGCCAAAGACATGATGGAAGGCAAGCCGCAAGGTGGGATCCATCCAGGCAACAAGCTATGTACAGTGTAGGTCCGATGTCAATCTAGGACACAGGGACAGGGACAGGTCTGGAGACAGATACTCCTACAATGTAGCTTGAGAGGTGGAGACTAAAGGTGAAGGACAGAGATGGAGGCCCTGGACCCATGGGCAGGGAGTGTGGGTCGGGGTCCCAGGCGAGGCTGGTAAGGCCTGTTAGTGCCCTGAAACTGAGGGTAAGACTGCAGGTTACCGTGTTAGTCAGGGTACCAAAGTGAAGAGTTTGCAGGATCAGGACTTCCGGTGCTTTTGGAAATGTTAATCACAAGCACACGTGCTTGAAGTTAAACATAAAAGCCTCGTTGGATGAGGACTATAGCAGTGACAATCAGCTGCAGCTCCAGTGATTTCAGGTGGTCTACTCAGATGCTACACATCATTACAAAAATACTTATTTCTTGTGCTGAATGAAGGCCCAGCCAACAGTAAGAGTTTGCAGGTGTCCTAGTCTGCTTCATCTGTGCTTTTGTTGACTCTGTCAATCTAAGAATGGCCTTGGCAGGCAGGAGCTTTTTTAAACCTGTGTTAGCTTTCTTTTATTGATTCTTCTATGTCCTCATACTTCTAAAGTGGCAAACATACTCAGGAAAACAAAAAGCTGAAGCGAGCTTATAAGCAGTTGGCAAACTGAAGAAAAAGCAGGCCTAAAAATGAAGCTAAATGCTTCTCTTTTTTCATCTTCTAGTAATTTCTGGGAATGTAAGAATTAAGGAAAAATTTTTGAGTTGGCATTATGTTAAATTTGAAGTGTATTGACAATAAAAATGGGCTTAACTTATAAAGGTTGGAAGTTTATAAAAACAGGAACTATAGTCCAAGTTGCTATAGAACTGGCAAGCTGTCACTTCAAAAAATTTATTCTGTTTAGTAGTCACTGTGATCATATGCTAAAAGCCAATCTTAACACCTGACTTTGCCAGCTGCTGTGGAATAGAAAAGTTATTTCTGGATCTTATTTGCATTCTGTGATCTGAAGAAGAAGGAAGAAGAGACACTAAATTATTCCAATCTTTCCATGCCCAGGTTTAACTATAATTATTACTAGTTAGGGACCAGGAGAAATTTTATCTCCAGACCCCAGATTCTTAGTCTAACAATGGTAATTGCTCAGATTTATGTTGAAAGAATCGGAGATGGAATATTGTTTGGATAATTAAGTGAGGTATTTCACGTACAATCTTCTAAAGACAGAAGTTGTGCACATTAAATAGCAGTGGAACTGTATGAGGAGGATGGAGACCTGTCTTCTAACAAAGTAATATTGATAGAGCATTTAAAATATTGGCTCTAAAGCTATTTGTCTGGATCAAGCAGTACACGAATGTAGGCTTCTTATTGCAGTGACACAGAGAGTTGTGATAAATCACACAATCCAAACGAATAAGGTAGGGGATACTGATATAAGATTTGCTCAGCTTTGATATTTAATTATCATTAGCTGATTGTGTCTAAGCCAGCTGAGCTGCGTTCTTTCACTGTAATAACACCAACTCCCTTTCCTAACAGAAACTGGAGGCAAAGATACTACTGCACTAGAGGAAGTTTATTGTAGTTCTTGCACAAAAGGAAGTGGGTGTAATTCCGTATTCTTAAAAGATGGATCAGCTTTGAGCATCACGAAGCTTTTACAAATAGAATAAAAATTTAAAAAAGAAAGGGAAAATGGTTATTTTGGGCATTCACTAGCATGCCTGTGATGGACAATGATATTTCCAAATAGAGGCTCTCTACAGCACTTAACTTTTTAAGTCTGCATCATGCCACATTCATTCCTTTATTTTAAGACTTAGCCTTATTGACTCATTTTCTGTCAAGTAAGCTTATAAACCTGTTGTAATCAAGAAGATACTGCATTAAAGGGTAAAACTAGGGTGCTTACAGAGGAAATTTTGTTTAAAAAAAAATCACCTCTCAGATTGCATATTTATTGAGATATATTTTGTTCATTACTCCATGTGTAACACACAGTAGTCCTATTTTTAAGTGTAGGATCTGGTCCAAAGCCCATCTAAATCAATAGAAGAGCTCCCACAGACTTCAGGAAGTCTTGAATCAGTTTGGCAGTGAACTTTCTGTAGTGGTTCATAATTTCTTAAGACCATAAATCATCTCCTCCAGCAACTGAAAATGATGATTCATTTGGTTAGCATGTTAAACCAAAAAAGGTTTATACGCTCCTTGAGTTTAGTTTTGCCAGTGGTCTGGTGTAGCACATACATTGATTGTGTAAGGAAAAAGACAGGAAACATCTGAAGTAGAGATACAAAGATGAAAAAAAATCTGTTGTGAGGAGAATC
>NW_008795373.1:500137-508925 GCF_000699145.1 Aptenodytes forsteri | reverse complement strand
TGAGGGGAATTATTTTTAATCAAATGGGAAAAAGTATAAACTGGAAGTTTATGGACACATGAACCTATTTTCACTCAGATTGAGGAAGTCTGTATTGTGCGTGGCTTATAACCACCCATATATAGATGGTTAGGTGGGGAAGAAATTCAGTTTTGAAAAAAATTAAATGAATGAAGTATATGTTTACCACTTCCTGCTTATTTCAATGGTTCATTTAGAATTTAAAGCAATACAAGTTTATATCATACCAATAATACCATAGAAAATGTGTTCTCCAAGAGGATCAACTAAAGAGTGATATGCAGAGATTTAGAGTAAAAACTGCAAAAATTAAGCATTTCCTTTCCACAGAAAAGTGCTAGGTTTTTCTTTTGAAAAATTGTCTTTGCTAGAGAAAATTTTTGGAACTGAGCAACCAAGAACTATTTTGACCCCTGAAGCAGCTGTTCTGATGTTGCCCAGGGTTTTTCCTTTGAGTCTCTGTAGACATCCACAGGGGTTTAGTAATTATTCCCAGTGAGAGGGGCATGATCTGAAGATAAGTGGTTAAAAGAATACTACAAATACTTTGCCTGCCCACAGCCTGAGTGAGTTACTTGCCTACATTTGTGAAAAACCTTCCAAACACTCTTTCTGAATAGGTGCAAAGTGCTCTCTCAAGCCAAGAACACCTCTTTTTTGGCTGGTCTCACATCCTTTTTGGCCTGCGCTCCCTGGAGGTGCAGAGTTGAAGTTAGGGAAGTTGCACATGTGCTTGGGGATTTTGGTGCCTGTGTCATTTAACCACAAAAACAACCTTCTCTTTGAAGCACCCAGAATGCCTAATCAGGGATCAGCAGTTTCTCTCCTCAGTGGAAAAGGATCCCAGTGAGCATTCAAAAAGTTCAATGGACCACAATATACTTATGTGTGATATTTCACTTTTTCTAGAACTGAGCTCCTGTTACCATCGTTCATGCTGTGTGGTATTCTAATAAAGAAGTGATGACATGAATTTCCAGGATTTTTGGGATGGGTATAAGGTGTGGGCTACACACAATGAGCAAAGACAGCAATATTTCCCCAGCCTTCTGAAGAATACTTAAGAAGTTACCATCCAACCCTTACTACCCCTTAATCGCTTACCTTCCCTCCCTCTGCCACAGAGCTCATTGCACAGCAGTGAACAAAATTGCCATTTACGGCCAGATGCTGATCCTGCTGTTGCAAGAGAGATCTGACTGATTCACCTTAGATGAAGTCCCACTGAATGTAGACAGTGTCAGGCTGATATTCAGAGGGAAATACTGTTTGCAGTAAATATGGTTGGAAGAATCTGGCCCAGTAATAGTGTTGCTTAAATAGTGGTTTCAGGTCTGTTTGTTTTTATTTTGGTATTTATACAGACTTGACTTCGGAAATATTCATGTTCCTGACACATCTAAATATATACCCTCGAAATGCTTTTAAGTCTTTAAAAGTAACATAGATAGTATAAATAAGATAATCACCCTGGTTTGTTGATAAATCCTGTGCATCCTTTTTAAAAGCACATTTTTACTTTGCATTGAGTTTGACCCTTCATTATCTGTGAGAAAGTGGAAATAGAAGTGGCCTCGCTTGATCTCTTGGGTCTACATGCAGAGCAGCCAGTAAGTAGCATTGCTAACAAACTGCAGCAAATTTGAAAAGAAGTCCTTTCCCCTTCTTCGATTTATCAAATTTCCCATTAACGCTGACAAAGGCATGAAAACAGGGAGCCTGCACCCTGCCCGTACCTGACACCAAGGAGAGGAGTAACGCATCTTAAATCACGTGCAAAGTAGCCACTACGTCTGGCTGCGTCTCAGGGTTTGCTTCCTAATTTCTCCGAAAGTAGAATGTTTCTCCACTCCTTTTCCAGATAGTGAAGCTAATTTTGTTTATTATTTATGTTGGTTTAACAAAACTGGCCACATTCCTTATGTTAAATAAAATCACCACAAATACTTGAACTACCCATTACACCTTTACTACAACCCCTACAGGTTAGTATTTAAAAATAGCATTGTGTACCCCAGATTGTCAACTGCCTCTTCTCAAAACGGTCCAGTAGAAAAAGGTTGGCTTCACACTGCCCTTGGAAAATTGAGAAATTCCAGTTCTGGTAAAACAAGCTGAGAAGCAAGTTTCAAAGACCTTACCATCAAATTGGCTGATCTCAACGACGGCAGGATCATGAGGGGAGAGAGATGGTGTCTCGGAGAACCAGATCCCAAAGCATTTAGGGCTTCCTAGGGCAACGCCAGCTCTTTGAATTCTTCCCAGAAACTGATCAGTAAAGCCAAAGCACAACTGAAGCAAGTCCAAAAAAAAAGCGTCCCCCAAACCAGCCTGTTCCCATGTCGTTTATACTATTCTTTTGGCAGGATGAGTGGAGACGCTTTTATAATTCCAGAGAAGCTAAGTCATTTTCTCTAAACCTTGATTGAAACTAAAATTAATTCTGGGCTAATGTCTTTTAAACTAGTTTTCATCCGAGAGCACATGAAAACTATTCGCTGGTGTTGAGAGATGTCACCCAGAGAGAAGCTACTGTCTCATCCAGTGAATGCATGTGGGAGTAATACAGATAAAAAGTTAATGTATCAGAGACAAGGGTTTCAGCAAGGACACTGGTACAGTCTTGCTTGCCATTGCACATGTGCCGCTAGTTTATATTCACAGAGATCAGTCCTTTGCTCTTTGCCATCAGCTGAGTGGTGCCTGCCGATGTAATAAGATCCTAAAGTTGTTATAACGTACCAAATTCCAGAGAGATAGAGGAAACTCGATGAATATTTTTTAACTTTTTGGATTTGTTTTTCAGTGTTGACCTATGACAGCCACAAAAGAAGCATAAAAGAAATATCTCTGTAATTTATACTTCTGTGAACTGTCATACATACTAAAACAAGTGCCAATGGAATCAACTGCAGGAAATCTTTATTATTTTCTTAGAAACTCTTTAAAATGTAAACATCCTGTTGATATGAATCTCAGATTCTTCTGATGTTTACTTAGCAGCTGCCATCATTGTGCAGTGTCTGAGTACACATACCATATTACAGGGTACTAGGCTGACAGAGCCCTGTTCTGACTTGTGTTTTATTTTACAGAAGCTAAGGCTGAAAATACTTCTGAGCACTTTAATGGTAAAACAGCTTACGAGAACATTGCTGTTATTTTAAAACTATTTGAAACTTAGAAATTGCGTAACTGTTTCAAACATGGTATTGAAATGGTCGGCAGAGATAACCCACATCCCCTTTACTCTGCACTCATCATCAGATCCTGAAAGAGGACATGTTTCAGTCACTCGTAACAAGCAGGGTGCTGCATCAGGAATCATATAAAGTCTTTGTCATGTCCAGTGGTAGCCACTTCCCTTCTGAGTCAGGAATACCTGGACATCTCAGCATTCAATATTGCAGAAGAATAAAAAATAATCCTCTCACCCTCATGGCATAAAAGTTAAAAAATGCAAATATTGAAAAGTTTAAGCCCAGAAGAAAAACAGAAGGAACCTTCTATTTATTGTTTTGTAAATCTGTTTATTTTTAAGCTAGTCTCATTATTTTGGGGGCCTGACACCATTTTTGAATGCTTAGGTTGGCAGCAGTTTTCCATTGCTGGTACAGTGGTTGTGCTGACTCAGGATGTCCTTACAGCCATGCACAGTCCACAGGAAAATACGTACTTTACAGATCCATGCAAATCATACAGTGCGTGCCAATGTTTCCTACCGTTAATGAAGATCCCATGTGCCTCTGGTTACACATGGTTCGTTAATTATGCCTGCCTGCGTGCTGCAATAGCAAAGCTCCTGATGTTAAAATGAAGATGAGAACATTTGGATTCTGGAAACTTTTGTTTAAAAATGTCTAAAATTAATCTGTCTTAATATATTAGGAAAATAGGTAACATCCTAATCTGTATATTTTGTGGCCGTGTGTGGCATAGGCAAAGAGCACAGACGTTTTGTCATTCAAAGGGAGACCCTCAACGCCACAAATGACAGTCAAGTATCTGTCAGGTTTCTTAGGCCCTGCACCACCATCCGGATCACTGAAAATTTACACCTTAATTGCAATCCTGCTTTTAGATTTTATTGCATAATCCATTAATAGGGGAGCATTTTGAAAACAATTCTGAATTCTGTTGGTGGTTTCCAATTAAGAAACATGTATGTTAAAGTTTTAGATTTGCAAGCATATGCACATAGACACACAGAATGCACACACCAACATCTGCACACGAAATAAGCAGACAAAATAACTGCAGCATCAAATAAAGTTCCCCAAGTCTTCCTGTTATAAAACTGTTCTGTTAGTTGGCTATAATGTACCCAAACTTTAATTGCATATACGACACAAGTGTCTATCCTACCTTGACTGTTTATTTTTTATTTCAGTCCAAAGGGTTCTACAACGTCTACAAATAAGGCTCAGGGGAAAATGCGTTGTTTTCTCATAGTAAAAATTCTTGGCTTGGAGAAGGAAGCTATTCATTCCAATGCAGAGGAGAACATGCTGAGCTAGTATAGAGGGAACTAGTGAGTGAGGGGTAAACAGAGAGGAGGAGAAGGAGGCAGAAAGAACCAAAGGCTCCATTTGTTTGGCCAAAGGTAGGCTTCTGGTGCTATGAAGTGGTAAATTTGAGCTACCCAAGCAAGACTGGCATATGAGACACACAAGCTGCCTGTAGCAGCAGTGGAGACCAAACAGGATATGCTAGCATATCAATCTTAAGTTGCATGAGGTCATAGAATCGTTTAGGTTGGAGAAGACCCTTGAAATCATCGAGTCCAACCATTAACCTAACACTACCAGATATTTATGTATGGGCACCTGAATCATGCTTTATGAGTTTACTTGTAGGAATCTACAGGTGCAGTAGGCATTAGAGGTGCAGATGATCCATTAGAATCAATAGAAATCTATTGAAGAAGTTAAGGTGGAATCTGGCCCTTAAACATGGACATCTGGTTTAATTTTGGGCACTGTGGAATATCCCCATCTGGCCTCCAGCTGTTTTGCCAGAAAATTGTGGGTCTCCTATAAAATCTGTCATACCTGCCAGTCTCATGCAGATGCCTCAGATATCTAGAGCATCTCAAATGGCAGTAGGTACCTACACTTAGGCAACTGAGTTCTTAGTGGAACCTGAAGTGCAGCTTCACCCACCTTACAGTAGACACCTGCTGTTTCAGCTGAATAGCTTTCTAAGCACTGATGGCTTTACTGAGTATATCTTTCCTGACTATGTGGTGGGAATTTGGATGCCTGGTACCCATGTAAACACCACAATACAGTTACCTGTATTTAGATGGTTTTATGCTGAGCTGAACCCAACCCTGACACTAGGAACAACTTGAGAGATATTTGAGGAGTAGGGCTGAGAATAGAGGTTCTAGACTGATAAAAAAGTGGAGAATTGCTGGGGGAAAAAGCAACTAGGGCTGGAATTGAGACTCAGAATGGGATGGAGAAACCAGAAAACTAAAATTTGGACTTGGCAGGGCAAGAACATGGGACTAGAATAAGAAGCAGAAGTAGCGGAAATTGGAAATGACTAGGTAAGGAGAATAGAGCTGAAACAATGAGCCAAAGGGGGGTAGAGCAGTCCCGAGACCAGAAAGGGACAAGACAGAAGAAGTTATACTTGGAAAGACTGGACAAACAACTGAACAGCAAGGCCAGTAGCTGGAAAATATTCTGCCCTTTTCTGCTTGGAATGGAACCTAAATTTCCAAAATCTTACCGTTCCTGTTCTCAGCAGGTACCTTTGGCTATGTTTGCTTTAAAAACAGGAGCAGCACAATAGAAAAGAATTTGTAGGGATAAATAGTAAGTGGTGAGGACCTGATATTCCCAATGTAGGCATCTCAGAGGGTTATTACTTTAGCCAACAGTTGTCTGGTCCCATGGACTGAATGTCCATTAGTGACTGGAGCTCACTAAGTGTGATCCTGAAGAGCATCTTTGCCTTAGTTTCGGTTGAAAGGAGTTCATACATTCCGAGACTACTCCACGATGTGAACCAAAGCATGGTAAATCTGGACAAACATGACATTTACTTCAAAAACACACAATAGATGCAAACTAAATCACTAATTTCTGTGCTGGACACCCCCGGTGTAACACCCAGCAGGAAGGTGCCCCATGTTCCTCTGGCCAGAAGCTGACAGTGCTACTTCTTTCAATTACGCCATTACCTTAAGGGACAGAGGCCTAAAGCAGCAGATCTAGAGGTGCTAACACTGTTGCCAATACATGTAGGTGCCACATGTAAAATACTTCATTTTTGGTTTACCTCCTTGAAGTCTAGCAGTCTGTATACACAAGCTCTGCTAAAACCAGTTGATACTGCATTACCAAGCATTTCAAAGTTAGAGAGCACCGAACTTCATTCAGACACCTTTTATGTATGCATTAAGAGGTGGTCATTCATTAAAACATCACTTTTCCTTTTTCCTCTTTCATTAACCAAAAGAGCTATGTAATGAAGGAGACAGCAGGATGCAGAACTCCTACCTCATTTGTGGCAGAAGCGGTAAAATGCCTGTTGAAAGAAACGGGGAACTATATGAAGTAAAAATGGATAGCTTCATGGTAAAGGCACCTAAATTTCACATCCAAGAATGGGCTGTTGGTGAAGTCATTAATATTTTTCATAGATGTTCACAGTTTGTCCTCACTTTTCTGAGTATCTCATTTAAGATGTTGAAATCTGTTTTACAGGCAGATAGAGAGTGCAAATGAATTTGCACCCGCAAATGAAGTCCAGGAGTGCTATCCTTTGAGCATAGTCAATACTGTGTAATGCTACGCACACTGGAAAACCAGCTCTAGGTGTTTCAGACTACACTACATACTTTCAAATTAATGCATGTAGTTTGACATTAATTTCTGTGCTCCCCATCTGCAAAGTGGAGATAAAAATGGCCACTAAGGTGTTGCAAAACTAAATTAATAAATGTGAGCATGCCAATCCAGTAGTGGTGTGTGCCAGAGGAATGCACATAAGAAAATAAATCCTGTCTGTAAACCATGAAATATGTAGTGAATAAATCCTCAGACCACACACAGAATTTAAAACGAAAAATACTATCAAATAGCAGCTCATCAGCTGAACGTCATCCTGTCAGTGGATTGAATGAGTCAAGGATCCTTTGGATCATGCAATGAAAGATTAAACCATAATGCAAATATACCAGAGGCAAGCTAAGAATGCACATAAATCTTTGTTTAGGCATTTCCAAATCTGTGAGTTCTCAAGTTTACAACCCTACCTGGAGAACAGCCCATTTCGCAGTTCATGCAGACTAAGCCAAGTATTTTATCCACCTTTGTAAGTGTAAATGACTTTTCATCTTTTTCTAAATGATCATGTGATGAGAGTCTATGACTAGCCTATCAAAATACCTAATAATTTCAAGAACTATTCCATTAAACTGGAGTTGCTCCATTTCTTTTTTTCTCAGTTTCATAATCTTTATTTTTGTATCTGTTGGTAACAGAGCGCAGGGTTAAACATAATTCGGTCAGATGTTTGGCTTTCAAAAGGTCTGAATGCAGCTGGCCATTTTACGTTGGCTTTTTTAAAGAATTTTTGCTAGTGTGACATCCTGTGATCTATGAATCGAAGGCAAGATCAAAAGAAATTTTCTGCTAAAGCAAACGACATACCTTGTTTCCAGCAATTAGTGAGTTTGTTAACATGGGATGGTTTATGTTCTATGTTTTACATATACGTAGAAGTACAACTCAGGTTGGTGTCTGTGCAACTGAGATATTATATTTTGGATACAGCCAATAGTCAGTAATGTCCAAGATTTGGGTACGCTTCAACAAGAGAAAAGCGAGTTAGACAAAAACTTGTAACATTCTGTGAAATGCAGTCTGGGCTCTTAGCCCACCTCTGCCCCAGTGGGTGCATTTATTTATATTCCACACGGCTACAAAAATGATGGAACTGAAGATTTTTGTGATGAAAGGAAAACTTCTTGTCCCCTAATTTATGTTAGCATTGCTCAATTATTCACTGAAGTACAGAAATGAAATATGAAGCAAAAGAGAGTAATGGACTTGGGCCAAGCTGTGTGTGTGATATGTTGAGCAATCAACATCCTTCTGGTACCTGCATTCAAACATTTTAGTATAAAGAGTCCTCATCATTAATCTTGTTCCTGTATAGTTTTAAATCCGTAGGTTTTTGCTCTCTCCCAGACAACGACTCGCCCTTCAAATACTTTCTAGAAATTGAAAAACATAGCTATAACTTGCAAAGTTGAGATGAAAATGGGGGGAAATGATGACTTGAGAAAGAGTGACATTCAGTGTTTCTAACAGAGAGAAAAGACACTTCATTGAATATGATATTTGCCTGGAATTTATGACTTTTGTGTTTAGGTGGGCCCTGTAGCACCTGCTTTATGTATGTCATTGAACAAGGTTATTAGGGCAAGATCAAAAGAAAATGGACTTTGGTAGAATTTTAGTTCCACATTACAACCCAAAAGAAAATTGCTCATTGATCTCCAGGAGGTGCCTATGCTCTACACAGGCAGCACTTCACAAAGATAAGATGGAGAGTTGGCGTTGTTCAGCCTGGGTTGTTCAGCCTGGAGAAGAGAAGGCTCCAGGGATACCTTATTGCGGCCTTACAGTACTTAAAGGGGGCTTACAAGAAAGATGGGGACAGACTTTTTAGTAGGGCCTGTTGCGATAGGACGAGGGGTAATGGTTTTAAACTAAAAGAGGGTAGTTTCAGGCTAGACATAAGGAAG
>NW_008795373.1:493781-499851 GCF_000699145.1 Aptenodytes forsteri | reverse complement strand
CAGAGAGGTGGTGGATGCCCCATCCCTGGAAACATTCCAGGTCAGGTTGGACGGGGCTCTGAGCAACCTGATCTAGTTGAAGATGTCTCTGCCTACGGCAGGGGGGTTGGACTAGATGACCTTTAGAGGTCAACCCAAACTATTCTATGATTCTGTGATTCTAAGATTCTATGATTATAAAATTCTCCAAGCAAAAGAAGGTTTGCTTCTGAGAATGACCATAATTGCTGTTATTCTAACATAGCTGAGTGAATCACCTCTAGTTTACATCTAACACCAAGGTTAAGAAAAATAGGTGCTCCTCCACCTAAGGCCCCAACAGGGCAGGTGTTTTAAGATCACACCTAACAGATGACAGTAAGACTGAGCTGCTCACAAATGTGGAGTAACCTCCTACTTTCTCTTCGTTTGTATCCAGAAGAAAGCCATAATGGTTAGCCCCTTCAGCTGGGACATAGCATCAAATTTACTGGTAATTTTGCTATTTGATTAAATAGCTAGAAAGCTAACATAGAAAACAGCTAATAGCTAGGGAAAACACAGCAGCTTGCCTGGTTAGGAGTGGACTCCATGGACAACTAGATGTTTTGATCCATAATAGCAAATTTCTTAAGATAGCCAGACTTTCATCATCAGATCTCTCTTGTCAGAGTTAAGCCTATATTGTGTTCCACAGTTTTACAGATTAGGAAACTGAGTCACAGAGCATTTAATTGGCTTCATCATAATTGCAGACTTGGAAACAACCAAGAACTACCAATTTGCTGTTCTTCACAGTATATCTTGGGTCATGAAGCATCACTTATTTCCAAATAATTCAGTGCTCTTTGTTTGGATATTGGTTGCTTCATCAGTAACTTTTCAAATTAAGGATTTGATATGCTTTGATTTCTAGCTGATTTTTTACTATGGAACTGGAGACAGCTGGTGTCCACAGCACTACTACGATGAGATCAAAATGGATTTTCCTGACGGGGACATTCGACTTTGTGAGAAAGGGCTCCGCCATGCCTTTGTGCTAGATGCCAGCAAGGAGATGGCTGCCATGATTACAGACTGGTTGCAGGATGATCTGACCAAATTATAAACACGGATCCAGTGATTAACAAGAAAATGATGTAATTATTTTGTGAACGTGTAATTTTGTGTGAGAGAGTCTGTCCTATTTTTTTCTGTTTATTATAGATTATGGCTTGTTTTCTATTGAAATGTTTTAGAGGAAGTTAAAGAGAGACTGGCTGGTCCAAAGTATAGTTTTATTGATTCAGTGGTGATGTACCTTCATCCTGTGTCTTCAGGACTCTGCAGGGCTTGGCAAAGGGTGGAATATTTATCGTCTGCTAGCACTCTAGACAACACTGGTACTAGATTCACTGGCTACAAGTGTACCTGAGTTACTACCACCTCACTCACCTGCTGGAGAACTGTCAGGGATGGGTTTGGGGCAGCCCAGCTGGCCTGCTTTAGAAAGAAATACCAAACTACTCTGTATGGATAAAAATCCCCCTGTGGATGGATCCTGGCAATGGATCCTGGTATACTGTGAAAGACCTGGCCCTTTCCATGTGTCTCATCCATCCATGTAACCCTGGTGCATGACAGCCAGAACAGCCCAAGGCCCCAGGACAACCCTAACGTTGTCTCCTCCAGGTCAGATGGGGTTGGTGGTCAGTCACAGGTCAGGCTGAGTTCAGAATGAGTACAAGGGAGATGTGTAGATGAGCTGTGCAGTTTCTCCAAGTCTCCAAAGGGGTTTAGGGTGCTGCCAGGACTCCACAGGGTATTAAAAATACCATAAGGTAACTGTGGCTGTTCAGCGAGGGAATATGTATGGAGCTCTTGTCTGGAACATGGCCAAGTGTTTCATTTTTCGATTGACTGTAGAGAAGGTAAAGGATGCTGGTCAAAAGTGCCAGTATTGAAAGCTTAAAATGGATTGCAGAATCTGTATATAACTACTTATAGGTGGCCTAGCTCTCCTAATGAAGTCCACAAGAACAGTGCTTGCTCAGCAACTTTAAAGAATTAAACCAGTTTTGATGCATGCCTAAATTTCAGTTCTTTGCTCTAAGGACTGAAGCATGAAATTTTCTGCCAAGCCACAAATTAGGTAAGTCCACCGTGAGAAAATGGCTATTACTCTGCTATGGTTGCACCCATGAAATGGCACCAAATGGCATGAAATGTTACTGTTGAGAACCAGATCCTTGCTATAGCACATTGCTGACAAGTACACTGTTCCTCACATTTGTTCATCCCTCTCCTTTACAGATAGCAAAAAACTAGAAAAAAGCATCCTACCAGTTGTGATAACAGAAGTTACAGGTGATAGCTAGAAATGCAAATAATGTAAGGGGAACAGAGCCAAGCATAATCAGGAAAAGCTTTCTAGCCGTGAACCTGTGAAATAGTCTCCCTGTGGAGTTCATAGAGACATTTATAAATAAACAAAACAGTACAAAATGTAGTCAGGGGAAGTCCTGCCCTTGCAAACAGATGAATTTAGATGATTCATTGGGTATCTAACTTAGATGATTTGTTAACAGTTTTAATGTGGTACTAGTGAGAATGGTACTGGAGAATGTTCTCTGTGATGCAGAAGGACTGATTAATTCCTTACTTTTCTTACACAATTATATACACACCTTCCACTTCTCTCTAAATCCCCCGTGAATCTTTCACTAATATTTAGAGCAATTTGTAATACAATTCAGTTTCTGCATATTTTGGACTAGTTTTCAAACCTGCAGACGGAGGGTGGATTTAAGTGACCTTCTTTGCATCAGAAACTGGTTTAGCTTTTGAGACTAGCCAGTGGATTTTCAGATTACACTGCCGCGTAATGAAACAGATACTGATGCTTGAGGCAGAAATGTTGAGACCACAGTTGCAGCAGCATGGGGACGAACCAGATACGTTCAAAGTGAAGGGA
The DNA here is from genome assembly GCF_000699145.1 of Aptenodytes forsteri. Taxonomy (NCBI): domain Eukaryota; kingdom Metazoa; phylum Chordata; class Aves; order Sphenisciformes; family Spheniscidae; genus Aptenodytes; species Aptenodytes forsteri. The sequence goes on along the minus strand of NW_008795373.1, from coordinate 496,919 downwards.
CTGTACCCATGCAACTGATTCTGTTTATTGGAGAGTCATGGGACTTTCCTTCTTTCTACAGGGCCATATTCAGTCATGATCAAAACAATTCTTGTGCTCACTTTAGAAATCCATAGTTGTGTGTGTCTGTGTGTGTTTAAACAGCCCGCAGATGTTGGCATGCATTCCTGTTGAATGGCCTTATGGCAGATGCTAAATGCATCTCTTGGCCTAGGTGTTCCCTGGGGCAGAGTGAGGGTGGGCGTGTTCACATACATGGATATATATATATGTACACGTGTGTATATATATGTACACATGCACATGTTTGCATGTTAGCAACATAAAAAATACAGTTCACTTTGTTTTGGTTTACACGTTGATCTGGTTGAACAAAACATCTGTTCTTCAAAGTATATGGAATCAGGTAATCGAGCAAGGACTCAGTTTGTAAAAGTTCAGCTGTTGTAGTGGGTCTCCTGAGGACAGAAAAAAATCTTGCATTAACCAAAGATGACAAGCAACTATTAAAGCCTGGAAACTGAAGCACCTATGAGAAGCAGTTGTTTACAGTGCATTATTCGTATACTTTGTATGAGGAATTAATTTAGCAATACTTGTACTTGACTTGTGTATGCCTTTTATACAAATATTAATCCATTATAATAAATCCTACTGACTGCATTAAGACCTAAACTGAGATTAGATCTGGTCAGTGATGACCAGATCTACTGCAGGATAATGCCTTACGATTTTCTTAAATGAATTTTCTCTAAGAGTATCAAAACCATATTGATTCAATTGCTACCTTCCTCCTAGAAGCTGTTACTGTAAGGCTAAGATCTGAGAATTTGCTACCCTGTTCATTGCAGAAAAGCACGGGTCTAGTTTTCACAGCTGTATTTCCGAAGAGGGGCAGATCTCACACAATGAGAATCCAGCTCCTCTGAAGCCCGTGGTGTTCACCATGACCCCAGGCAAAGCGTGTCAAAAGTGCTATGGTCCAAATGTGCCAACTTACCATGAAAACACAGTGTGGTCTTGCCTATTTTAGACTACTAGAATTCTTGGGAAACCTATCGCAAGTGAATTGACTGTATGCAGTAGCACCTAATCTCTGTCATTCACATTTGTGCTTAATTCTCACCACGCGAGTAATCCTGCTAGCTTCAATGACTTTGACTCATGTTCAAGTGTTTTGCTAGATCGATACCTTTTATGAAAAAGTACACAACTCCAATAACAAAAATAAAGACATTTATGGTAAAATGTAACTTGAGTCTTTATTTTGATAACTTGTTTAGTCGTAATTCACCTTCTTCATTACTTCATGCATACAAAATTTACAAAAATACTTGCCAAACCCCAAATTTCACACATGATGTAGACATCTGCTAAGTGCAGAGAAAATCAGTGGGTGGTAGGCACCTGACTCGCTTAAGCATTTTTATCCAGAGCCACTCCAAAATAATCAATCAGTGTTTCCCCTTGCTCCCTCCAGCTCCGTGTTTGCTGCTTTGAATGAGCTATAGAGTGTGTGGATTAGTGAGGTTTGTCCCTTCAGGAAGCTTGATGAGTGCTTGCCCAGTGTTTATGGTGAAGAATTTGGAGTTGGACTCCAAGCTAAACACCGGTTTCTTGACTCACAGGAGACAGATTGCATACATGAGCCGCAACAGATAATCTCTTCTCTGTAGTTGAGGTCATTTATATATTTATTTTACAGAAAATGGGTTTATATGTGCATCCACTCCCCGTCCCTTTCTTTCGTCTAGCTAATTGCCAGCAAAGACTTTAAACAAGATGTTCAATGTGATCATTAATAAAGTTGCTCAAACTATTACTGGGTTTGGATAAACTTGCTAGACCCAAGAGACTTGTTTTACTCTGTGTCACAGGTCACACTCAGACTCCCAACTACAATAAGTTTCTGCGGCTCCTCACTTGCAGGAAAATGTTCTCTTTCCTGGCACATTTACAAAATAAGAATCCAGAGAGCATTTGTGAGTGACCAGGAACTATTAACACAGCATATATTTCTGGAACAGCTGATGGGGTTTGAGTACAAGCAGCAGATACAGCAGTAACAGTACAAGCCAGCTGCCAGAAGTGATCGCCGCTCTCAGTAGCATCATGCAGAAGTTACGAAACAGGCTAACACGCGTGCTCGGGTGGGACAGGCAGGCAGAGATTTCATTAAAGACTGTTTTCAAGTGCTTAAGCTGATAGTAAATGGACTAAGTTTTTCCATTCCACCTATTGCAGGAACGTGCTTGCAGGAGAGTAGTTGTGTTGTGGAAAGTAGTTTGCAGCAGCTAATAAAATGCAGAATCTTGTTTAAAACATCTGACTCACTCTGTATCTGACTGCAGTGTTTGCCAGTCAGGCACTCGAAGGAGATTTTTTTTGCCATCCTATTTGAAGCAATTCACAATGAAAGAGGCCGCGGGGGATGCCCCCTGCTCTCCCAGTTTGTGAATATCTTCAACAAACTCACCTTAAAGCCCCCGAGCTCTAAAATACACTGTGCTTCATATATTAAGAGAAATCCTTGTGTACGAACATGAGATGGCTTGGAATTGGGAAAAACAGGCTTTCCCAGTGTCAGGACTCAGCTACTTGTTTTCCCTAACAGGCACCCTTAAAATTTGATAAGGATCCAGATGTTCCTATCTAACTTGTTAGAAACAGGAATACCATTTATAGAATATAAATGTTTTGAAGTGTTAACATCATCTGCTTTCAGCATGCAGGGGGTACTGCAACTCATCAGTGTTTATTAGGAAGGAATCTGTATTTTCATCCACAAAAAAACCCCAGGATTTTAAGCATCCAGAGTGAACTGGAGTGTATAACTCCAATTACAGCCCCAGTACAGCCTCAATAAAGTCAATAGGATTGCACACAGGCTTAGCGAGACCCAAGTGATTGATTGACTGAGACTAGGGCAAAAGAGGTGACATGACATGAACAAAGAGCTTCAGCACAAAAATATTACGTGCAACACAAGAGTTTCCTTTTATCCTCGTATCCCTATGTCGTCGTCCCCACCCCGGTGGGATGGGGGAGAGAATTGGAAGAGTAAAAGTGAGAAAACTTGTGGGTTGAGATAAAAACAATTTAATGATTGAAGTAGAATAAAATCAGAAGAAGAAGAAC
>NW_008795373.1:482588-493307 GCF_000699145.1 Aptenodytes forsteri | reverse complement strand
TTCTTGTGCACCTCCAGCCTGCTCAGTCGGTAGAGCATGGGAAGCTGAAAAGTCCTTGGCTAGTGTAAGCACTGCTTAGCAACAACTAAAACATCGATGTGTTATCAACATTATTGTCATACTAAATGTATGACAAAACACAGCACTGTACCAGCTACTAGGAAAAAAATTAGCTCTATCCCAACCGAAACCAGGACACCCTACTAGTTTGCACCAAAATAGGACAGTCCAATGCAGATGGATTCCTATGGAATTAGCACCTTGTGATAATGAGGATTTAGGTTTTCGTAGTAACGAAAACATGCCTGCCTAATATCAGTTATTGAAAATACAATGAAATTCTCATACTAGAATACTTTGGGACTGCAGTTGAGCCTCACAGCAAACACACGTCCCAGTGATCTCCCCAAGTGTCTTCTGAATTGGTCTGCATTACGGAGGACTGTGTGGGATGGTACATGAGAGGCTTCAGGTAAGTCTCAAGCAGATGCTAAAGCCAGGTCCAAAACCTACTGAAGTTAATAAAGATGTTAAAACTAATGTCACTGGACTTTGGATTAGGTGCTAAGAGAAAAACTGGTGCTCCAAGCAAAGTGGAGCTGGCTCACCTAACTTGCCCACGATTCATAAAGCAGCGCTCCCAAAATAGATGTATAAATTCCCTGTCTGGTCTAAGTTAGATATCTAAATGTAGGGGTACCAGATCTCCCTCTGGAGGTCCTGGCAGGCACCAACTCACTTTTTTACTACATAAGGGACTTAGGCATTTGGTTTAGGATTAAGTCACTAGGTGCCCAAGTCAGACACTGTCCTGTTTTGGCAACGTTCTGCATTTTCTTGCATTGTATCAGTGTGTGACCTTGTGCATCTCACCTGTCTTTGCTGTGCCTCTGATTTCTCTCAAATATAAACTGACCATGACCATGCTTGGCTTTCAGAATATATATGAGGATTAACTAGTTTATGTTGTAAATCACATGAGTAGTCTGAAGTGCTATGTTAGTACTATGGACTAAAAACCTGTCTCCACTGAACGCAAACCTCCCACTCCCATTGATTTCAGTGAAGACATGATGGGATTCCTGTGAATAACGATTTGCTCTCACCCTTCAATGTTTTTGTTGAAAATAACTTAAGATAATACTTTCCTGTAAAACTGCACATAGAGTCGGCGGGGGGGGCATGGGGGCAAATGCCATCCTGTCTCCCTCCATATGCCCAGCCGGAGAACTTGTGCCAAAAGACCCCCTCAGCCAACGTGACCATAAATGAGCATGTGAGGATGCCGGATACTGCCCGAAAGGTGGCTCGTGCTTGGTCTGTCACTCCATGTGCCACTGGGAATAGAAATCACCATGCCTCACTCCAGCGGAGCCATGTGTTTGTGGGTGTGCTTAAGATGAAGGGACAGCCTAAAAAAATACCAGTCTTGTAAGAATTCATTTTAACGTCTTTCAGGCAAACCTCTCTTGTCAGCTCTCCATGTGTTTCTCCTGGGTCTTGAAAACTGAGATTGCTCTGCTATGACTGAAACACATACCTGATGCCTTGAAGACTTCTTCCACGCTTCCAAATGTGCCTTACTCCACACCTACATGTTTACAGTATTGTATGCGGTAGGCATGTAGCGGGGGCAGTCGTAACCCTATCACCTTCACTCGCTGTCTCCAAGGCACTTCGGTGATGTCCATTGCAGGAGCACGTGCTAAAACAACTCACTCTCCCTGAAACTTCTGGATTTGCCACTATAATGTCCTAGTGAAAGCAGATGAGAAAAAGGTCGTATAGCTATTTGACAGCCCATTCCTGAACATGCATGACATTTATCTAATGTGATGGCTTAAGCTAATCTTACAGATTCCCTGTTTTCTGGATGTCCCATAACTTTTAAAGGTCACCTACTAGAAATGCAAAAGGATTTCATGTCCCAGGGTGCTTTATCAAGCTACAAAAAAAAAAAAAAAAAGACTTTGAAAAAGGGAAGAACGGAATAATCAAAAACAACATTCAGTTAAAAGCAATCTTCAACAAAACATATGCTGCAGCGGTAATAAGCAGCCTAAGCTCCCAAGTACTAGGTGCTGTATCATGTGTACCAGTGACACCTAACAGGAATGAAACTACCAGACCTGATTTGGGGGAAAAGAACTCTCTACTACATTTTTCCGGGTATTTTTTCATTTCCCAAATTTTGAAATTCCAGATTTCTTCCTCATTTCCTAAGGGGATGTTTTCACCAGACTTAACCTCCCTCACCCCTCCAGAAGACTTGGGCTCCCTCTGTGGGGACCACAGGCAGCCGGGCACCGCAGGGGCAGAGTCCTGTGCTCAAGTCAAACCCATCAGGCCAGCTTTGTGTGATCACAAGCATGATGTGAGCAGGGGCTATTCTTCCAGCTCTCATATTTACCCCTTCAATTCAATGTTTCTGAGCCTCTAAAGCTTTCTATTCAAGTCAATTGAGAGAATCCTGTTTGGCTGGCTGGAGCTGGGTAGCTACTAGTCAAGGCAATTCAGAAACACAGGGAAGAAAAGGGATGTACATTTTGATGATAAATCCATGGCAAACACTCACTGTTCTACGACTTTTTTTCTTGGAAAATACCTGAGGTTGCCAAGGAAGGCACTTTAAAATTAATGGCTTTTTCATTTTTGGTTTTAACATCTTAGGTAGCCCAGGAAGTAAAGGTGACTTATGAAGGCTGCTCTGACATGAGCCATCTGGTTTCAGGACACAGGCACAAGTCTTCAAAAGACAAAAATCTTGCAGAGATCTATTTATCAATAAAATATTTAATAAACTTATCTGTACAAAATATTAAAAAGGTTATTGAAGAGTATACAAGAATACTTATTTAACAAATATATACTGCTATATAATATATTCAAGAAAATAGATTGCTGTTTACAGTCCATTTACAATTCCATATGTACAATCTATTTAAACTTTAGAATACATACAAACAATGCATTTACACCATCACTTACAGAGCTATCTTCTTTAGAGATATTTCACACACTCAGACCTGAAAAAGCTGAACAAATACATGGCTAGTTTAGAGGCACACACAGGGATACGAGTATTGCTTCAAAAAGTATAACTACTAGAGATACGGCTATTGGAAACGCGAGTCCTTTTTCATTTTTTGATATTTTCCTTTCTAATCAAAGAAAAGAACATATAAATAAAACCACAACTGACCAGCAGAAAGAGAGTCTCGTTTTGTCAAAGGAGCTCCAGATAGTGTTGACTTGACTTCAGAAAAAGAGCACGCCGTGATGGGATATGTAGTGACTTAGCAAACTGGATCAACAAGCAGGGCTGACGTTGCTCCTGCCTGCATCTAAAGCGGGGAGCACCAAGAGCGGAGCAGGTCTTTCCTGCACAGACACGCGTTCAGTTCTTGTGAGCAGCATCTCCACCAGCTTTTCCAGCGAAAAGCTGCAGCGCAAGATGGAGCTGGTGACTCCAGGTGGGCAAAGCCCCTAACTACTCCTCAGGTTGTAAGCTTGATTTGCAAAGGCACTGCACAAATGTGGCTTCGACTGAAGCGTGTGGGAGCACTGGATGTTCAGCACCTCAGAAACTCAGACCCTTCTTTTTCGGTGCTATTTAAAAGGTTAATTACTCACAGCACATGGGATGAATGTAACCAGTGATCACCCCCCTCCCTGGCCAAGGAGGAGATGAGCTGCCCCTACAAAATGCCCCATCCCCAGCTGATCACCACCTACATGACCACTTAACTTTGGCACCTTTTCGAGGACTAAAGCCCGGCCCCTCCATGTGTGACCATCCCTTTTCCTGGCCTGTGGATGTTATTTCACGCTCTGCTGCTGACAGCTGAGCTGCTGTGAGCCCCTTGGTGCCCGGCAGTTCCCAGCACACAGCGGGCACACAGCTCCCTCAGATGACCAGCTTCGTAGCAAGGGAGCCCTAAACTTTGCCTCTTGTTTTTTCCCTCCTGCTCCCCTCCTCTCTCTTCACCAAGGCAGGATGGAGGAAATGAATGAAACACCGTGGGGAACGCTACCAACTCCCCAAAAACTGGGACCAAAGCCAACACCACAGCTCCCGGGGAGGACGGGCTTGACCCAGCCTCTGGGTCTCATTCCTCTGATGGTGGAGACCTGGGTAGCACCAGCATAGGTTGACACCACAGCGAAGTGGAGGACCCAAACGCTCCCACCTTCCATCAGAAAAGCACTTGAGCGTGTGAACCATCGTGAGCAGGTCTTCTCCTCCCACCGGCTTCAACCCTGCCAGACCCGTCCCCTCACCGTCCCCTGCTCGAGGGCACAGACTGCGCCCCGGCCTCCTGCTGCTGAGACTCAGCCTTTCCTTTCTCGCTCTCCCCCTGCCCACCAAACACCACAGCAAGTCTCCACACTCCCCATCCTGAAAACCCAAAGTATGGCACAAGTATCAAAGCAGAATAATGAGCTCACAAAATGTACGAATGAATTAATAAGTGGTGATGGCAGAAAAATGAAGAGCAAAACCTGCTGAAAAACCACTGAAAAATGGCTGGGTTTCATTTTCAGCCATTTCTGGGAATGTATCAAGCTTCGGTTTAAGATTTTTCAATACCCATCTCCATGCAAATGCTCTGCTGCCCAACGCTTCCTACCCTAGTCCGCTCAGCCAAAAGTTAAACACGGTGCATCAGCCAGCCTGTCAGTGTGCGCTTCTTCCCACCACCACGTAAATCAGGCTCCTCTCCAACACGGTAAATTCAGGGGGCTGCTTGGATACTGGTGCCAGTAAAAGGAAAAAGCAGCCACATGGGCTATACATGTCTTGAGGTGCAAGGCTGCAAAACATCCTTTGAGATGTAGGGTGGGGTCCTTGGTCAGTGGGTTACACCAGCAGGAGTTCCAAATTTCGGTCTTTTTTCGAAGGTCCAGAACACTTGCTGATAGGGCATGACTGATTTTCAGAGACATCTTTGCACCTCTATGTACCTCGCAACATGCTGTACTAGGAATAAAGAGCCTTAAAAGACTGAATGCAGCTGGTTTTGCCATGGAAGATATAAACCACCTTATAACAAAATTCAAGATGTCACATACACCAGCCTGGTGGAACATATCACTCTTTTACCAGTCATTAATTCAAAGACAGGGTCCTGACCATCAGCAACACCCCATCCATGGGACAGTTACTCCCCAACTCCTCTCCCCGCTGTGTTTTCATGGAGGACACGCTGCCGGCGGTGAGCACACCGCTACACTCTACTCCTGCCATCCAGCGTCCCCATTCAGACTCCACGTAGCCATAAAGGGATCCCCAATGCTGGGGAAGCTGCTCTGATGCCAATGGCACACACATGGTCTCTCCATCTGCTGGTCATGGTGACTTAAAAGAAGAACCACACCGCTCTCAAAGACCAGAGCTTGGTTTTGCCCACGCGGGTTTTCCTGCTCACTCACCTCCCCAGAGGGTGATGTGAAGAGTGAAAAACTCACACCACAACTCCGGTTTCACCCAGGACAGGGGACACAGCAAGCAACTTGGTGGAACTGCCCAACCAAGGTCCATGTGATAGCCCTTCGGTCTGACCATCTTTCAAATCCAGTGGCACAGCCCTGTTTCAGGTGACAACCCCTGACCAATAGCCAGACTCTCATTGCCGTTGCCCCACGCAGGTTTTTTTTCTCCCTGACACATGGCCATGCTGCCCCAATGCCAACAAAAGACAAGGCACTTGTATTTCAGGACTTGCTACACGCTCGGCAGGAAACCATGACATTTCCCACCAGGTTTACTCCAACGTGAGTATGAGCTGGTCGGTGGATTGGCATTTATGACATATCTGTCACATCAACATATGTCATGTGTTTTTTGATGTGAATCAATAGATGCTACTATCACAGACAAGCACATCAAGCCGAAGCTCACGGCAAAACTCCTGTTAAGTCTGGAGAGCAAAGCCAAAGCCAAGGTGCCCCAAGGTGCTCCACTCCATTTGCCCAGCTGCAGGCCCATGGGACCCGCATCCCCAGGGCATCCTAAGTAATGCTCCAGCCTCCCTCATCTCTTCCCTGCAAGAAGCAGCGCTGCAAACAGCAGTGCATGTGTCTGCTGTTACGTGGGGGCCAGCACAGGTGACTCTCTCTAAACACACACTTTTGGGTTTGTGGGATAAGGGCTTAAAACTGCCAACGCTAAAAGGAGCTGCTTGTTTTGCAACGGGAGTGTGACCGATAAATCACTGCAGACCTACTCAATTTTCTCCAGTAGCGAGAGCTGTGTAATCAAGACGTGAGTTAAAATCCATATGGTGCAAATACACACAGAAGTCACTGGCACTCAGACTTCAGCAGAAGGCTCAAGGCTTGGGGGTTTGCTTTGAATCAGAAGCGGTGCCTTTCCAGTCTTTTCCTTACGGGTACGCCAAGCATCAACAAACAGCCAAAGAGGACATGGCTCCATCTGCCAGTGCTGACCAGAAAGTAAGGCCACTGGGATCAATGCAGCTATGCCAGGATGAAGCTGCTGCGAGCCTGAAGCAAGCCCTTTTCCATATGAACATCCTTCTCCCTGCCAGAGGATACTCATTTCACTTCTGCCACTGGATTTGAAGTATGAAGTAAAAAAAATAAAGGGGGGGGGGATGTTAGATGATCCCCTTATTTTAAGAGAATTAAAAAACAATTATTCCTTAAAAAAAAAAAAAGGGAAAATGATAAAATCTGTGTTTCTCGGGAATTATTTCTAGGCCAGAAGCACCCTGATCATCAGGCAATTAAACAGAGCATAAAGCCATAAAGCCATTTTGCTTCTGACTGTCCCTGCTATGGGACTCCACTGGACAGCAGGGTTCAGGACACAGTGCAGGCAGTGGCTTAAGCACAGGCTTTAGTCTTATAGACGTCAAGGAGCCCAAGGCAAAGCACAGGCACCAGTCCTGTCCTGATCGTGTGCGCTTCCCCGAATCGCAGCCCCAGTGCTTTCAAGTCAAATGGGATCGCTCTGTGAGTTTCCCTGCTCCTGCGCAATTACGTTCCCATGTAAGAGGGGAGGGAGCCAGTTAAGCGTAGATACGTAGTCCTTTTCAAATGCTTAATATTTCTAGCTTCACTGTAATTATAGCCTGCAGATAAAAATGGTGCTGAAGGTCAAACAAATCCTCCAGGAGAATATACTCTGCATGGAAACTGTTTTTTTACCTGGAAAGGTTGTATAAATACTGCAGATTGAGAACCTATAATTATCCATTAAAATTGCTCTGAGTCTACTGAATTCACGTGTGTCCATGTTCAACTTCTAGTCTCCTATTTATAATGTTTACATATGCCCAAAAATGAGCTCAGGCAAGAGGCAACTGATCAGAAACACATTTTTTCTGGACCGTTTCTGTGGCATTAGAGGGTGATGCTCTGCGGAGGACCAGCTCTGGGGCTGGGGCACTGGGCTGGGCTGTGCTACTGCCGTCCTGCAGCCGATGCCCTGCTTACCTGCCTCCAAAGGCAGGATTTGCTCCTCCATGCCCTTTGCAGACACATCCCCACGTTGCTCCCCAACACGGCAGGGCTGCAGCATCTCAGCCGTGGGAACCTCCCCGTCCAGGAAAGGCTTTCGCACCCCACTGGGGGCTCAGCACCTCCATTTGCAACTGCTCCGACGACTGCATCCCAAGCCTAGTCCCACTGTTTGGGTGCAATCCCTGAATCTGCGCGGGGGCAGAGAGGCAGCCCTCGCTGCCAGCACATGGGGATGTGAGTCCACCCTCATAAGGGAGGACTGGTGGCTTTTGCTCTGGAAATACTCCTCCGGGAGCAGTGAGCAATGTGACTGCCGAGTGCTGCAGCCGATACACTTGCCCAGGGTGGCAGCAGCACAGTTACCCACTGAGAGCCCCAGCCTGGCTCCGCTCCAGCCTTGCCCTGCTCATACGCATCCCCCCAGAGCAGACCTAGGCAGGGAGCAGCCCTCCCCTGTCCCCTTTAGAGATCTTTCTCCGGGGCAAGGGGAAAGAGGGTCCAACACCATCCTTTGCCCTCCTGTTGTCCTCTGGAGGTTGTTTGCCCAGTAAAGGAACAGATAATCTCTTAAAAGAGGGGCTGGCATGGGTATGAATACAAAGGGCCACACTGCTGGCAAGGGGCTGTGCTGGGCTCACCCCAGGGGGCTGAAGTTTGCTCTCCCACCCTGGGTGGGCATGGCAAGGGCGGCCGAGGGGCTCCTCGATGTATGCACACCCTCTCTCTCTCTGCCAAAAACCAAACATGCCTGTTTAGGGAGAGGCACCTGCAGCCGGGAGAGCCAGGACTGGTTCCCGCATGGGCAAAACCACAGACAGCATTGCTGCCAGCAGCAGCCTCTGTGCTCTCCCCGAATCCTCCCCATCCTCGTTTATTGTAGCGATCCAGGCTAGGAAACTGCAGCGACTGAGCCACAGCTTTTCTTGCCAGGGCTAGCGAAGCCGTCATGGGGTTCAGGGCAGAGCCCCAGCAGCGCACAGCACCCCAGCACTGGGGTCAGGGTAAAGCATCACGAGACCCAACCCGTCACCCTGCTCTCTGTCGGCCACCTCCAGACCTGAGGTGGGTGACGTCTGTCGTCTGTCTGTCCGTTCCTGGCAGCTGTGGCTGAACAAGAGTCACGAGAACTGGGGGTCACTGGTGTCGGCACCCCCTCAGACACAGTCCTGCAAGAGCAGGTCTCAGGCCACCCGCTCGGATGAGGCTCACAAGAGCCACCAGCCAGCAGGGACTGCCAGGAGCTATATATATCTTGCCTGGATTTGAACTGCCCACGAACCTCCACCACAAGTATTTGGAGGAAGGGGAGGGGGTAAAAGAAATGAAAACATTAAAAAAATTGTCTCAGCAGTGAGAAAAACTATCAAGCAACCAACAGCGATTGAAAAATGAGGTACTTCGAAAGCTTGGTAACTTTATAAATGACGCGGTGTTTCCAGAGCAAGCTGCTCCAGCGCTGCTCGTGCCAACCTCCTTCCCTCAACCGCCTGCTCCCGCTTTTATCTGTGCTAAAGCCGAAGGTCAGAGGAAAGCTGTGAGCCCTCCTTCCGACCCCTCCTCACCCGCTTGCTGCACCTCGCCCCCACAAATGCCAACAGTGAGAAAACCCACCGGCATGGACCTGCTCCTTCCTCTCCCCCACTAACCTCCATCTTAGAAAACCCCCCCCAGGTAAGGGTACATCGCACTTAATACATATTTACATTCACGCTGAGGTAGGGAGCTGGATTTTCCTCTCAGATACACAGATGTAAAGTCAGAGGAGCTCCACAAGTGTCAAGGGAGTTACACGAGACTTATGGGTACCATGTTCACCCCCCTGAGCTGCCGCTGGCTGCAGCCCGAGGATGCAGAGCAGACCTCAGCGAGGCGAGGATGGAAGGAGGCTGGGGGGGGGTTAGCCCAGCGAATATATCACTGTTATTGATGTGCACGGTTTACTCCCTGCTGATGTACTGTTTTCTTGGGGGGAGGGGGCTGTTGGACCCTCACCGAGGCTTTCCTGACCTTTGAAATCGTTTGGATCTACGTAGAGCTCTTTGAGGTGACCCCCTCTGCTCTGCCCTGGCTTGGCTCAGATACCCCTATGAAAACACCCCTGCAATGGAAGATGACTGGCTTCATACAGAAAAAAAAAAGTTTTCCAGCAAGGGTTTATCTCCCAAAAGCAAACTACCGTTGCTAATGAGCACTGATGTTTACACACCAAAACCTTGACTGCCAGTAAAAAACAAACCATCAAAAGCAAAATCTGTGCAAATACATCTCTGGTCTAAGCCAACCCAGCCACGAAGCCGAAGTTTGGTACCAAATGCCACCGAGGTGCAGCAGAGATGCTTCCCAGCGTCCAAAACACACCTTGGCATGGATGCAAGGCTGCTCTGATTTAAAGGCATAATTTATACTCAGCTCCTGAGTTACTAAAATCCTGTAGCCCTTTCAGCATGGGTGAAAGCACCCCACTTTACGTAGCAGTCTCCGAGGGTGGCATTCAGCTGTTTGCATGGGAAATGTCCGTTCCCAGCGGATCTGGGCTCCCTTAACGGTGGGGAAAGGCAGGCGCTCCGGGGCTGGAACTCGCTGGGAAATTGGTGCCAAAGGAAGGTATGGTGGAGCTTAGCGCTTTTATAGAGATTATTTTGAAAAAGAAGAACCCGAGCGAAATGGCTCTTCCCCGGGGAACTTGGGACCTTTGCTTCTCTCCAGACACACTGGGGACGGCTGTGTGACTCACGGGCTCAACACTGGGTGCCCAGTGTGCCTTGGAAATGGGGTTTTGTGCAGGAAAGGGAGGGGACCCACCGGCTGGTACCTCCTGCAGGACATCGGCAAAGGGTGGCAGTGCCCGTGCCAGCGCTTCAGACCACGCAGAGCCATGACATCCCCACCTAACACCTCGCAGGGCTGTTCCCATCTCCATCGAGAGCACGAGCTCTACTTCAGACCTGACTCTCGCTTTAGCCTCCAGTTATGGGGACCATCTTTCCTGTCCCCAACGGCAGACTCACAAATCTCTCTGCACTGCAAACGGGCCTGGACCAAATGATTTCAACCTCCCATGGCCACGGGTTCTCCACCCCCTGCCTTCTCCTGAGGATCCCTCGTTTTCCCCCCAGCAAACCCAGGGCAGTGATTTGAAGGCAGACAGAAAAACTCCTTTAACTCAAAGAAAAGAGCATTCCCACCTCCCCTCCGTCCCACCGCCGCCGCCCGAGGGAGAGGCTGGTCCGA
>NW_008795373.1:480165-482097 GCF_000699145.1 Aptenodytes forsteri | reverse complement strand
TATAAAATGGGGCAGGGCTGCTGAGCGGGGCAGGGCAGGGTGGGGAGGGAAAGAGCTGCAGAAATTGCTACCTGCAGCCGCACGTCTCCACGACCATGTCCTCGTACTGTTTGTAAACCACATTGTTCCCGGAGTCTATGTAGAGGATGCTGATGGGGCTGAGCTTGGAGGGCACGCAGCAGCTGGGGGGGGTGGACTCCGGATCCATGGAGTTCATCAGGGTCTGGATGATGGCATGGTTGGTAGGCTCCAGGTGGGAGCGCAGAGGGAAGTCGCAGACCCCCTCACAATGATACGCCTCATAATCCAGGGGGGCGATTATCCAGTCATCCCAGCCTAGCTCCTTGAAGTTCACGTGCAGGGGCTTCCTGCTGCAGCGGGTCTTCGCCTTCTTCCCGTGGCCTCTGCCCCCAGACCGGGCGGCGATGGTGGTCCGTCTCTTCCTCCGCTTGGGGTGTGCCTCCTGGCCGGGATCGGGGGGCTCCAGGAAGGGGGGGCTGCCCAGGGCCTTGATCTTATCCCGGATCTCCCTGAAGAGGTTCTCCTTCCTCTGGGTGCGGGAGAAGGCCACGAGCAGGGCTCGCTCATGGGGCTGCGGCCGGGGCTTGCTGAACCCCAGCTGCCGGGGGGGCAGGAGCCGCCCTGACTGATCCGAGACGATCCTCAGCAAGAAGCACAGCAGCTTGCCAGAGGGAGATCTCTCCCTCCCATCCCGCAGGGCTTCCCAGACATCAAACACCTCCCATCTGGAGGAGCCCGCATCCAAAATGTCTGCAGCCCTGGAGTCCAGCAGCCGGGGCTCCTCGCCATCCCAGCTTGGGCAGGTGGAGAGGAGGAGGTGGTGGAAGGTGCCTTCAGGGGACAGGGCCAAGCTCCGGTTTTCGGGGAGGGCACGCAGGACCCGCAGCTCCGCGCCCATCACCTCCTCCGCCTCAGGCAGGCTGGAGATGTCAAAGAGGTATCGCTGCTCGGGGGCGGACGGGGAGGCATCTGGAAGAGATAAAACAAAAAATAAAAAAAAAAGGGGAAAAAAAACCAACCCAGGAAGCTGAAGCCAAGCTCTTATTACGGAGGCGCAAGGGACACAGAGCTAATGGGGGAGATCATTGCCTTGCAGCAACGCTCGCTGAGCATCCCAGCGGGGACACAGCCTGTGTGCCCTGCATCCAGGAGCGTCACCCTGGCTGGAGGCACCAAAAAAAAACCTGGAGGAGAAGGCGGAGAAGGAGGGAGGAATCAATTCAAACAAGTGGCTTCTATCAGCACTCTTCCCGGCATCCCGAGGTGGCTTCTCTGCCTCCTCCCAGGTGCTTCAGTGCCCCCAGCTGCACCACTATCCTGCATCACAGTTTTGGCATGGAAAGCCGCATCTGAACCTGTGCGGCACAGTCCCATCCCCAATCAGCAGGTTGTCACTGATTTCTTCTGCCCTAAGTGTCGTCGTTCCCCCAGCCCCAGCCATGCCAAATAAAATGCTGTGAAAAATCTCATTTTCCCTCGCAGGCAGGCACAGGCACACACGTCAGGGACGCAGACGCTGTGCCTTGGGGTGTCTGACAGAGGCACTCCTCACAGAAGCTGAAAGTGAGCCCAGCTTGAATTCGTCACTATTTTCGGTGGATCCAAAGCGCAAACACAGACTTGTGCAGTTTCTGGCACTGATTAAATATACTCGATGTGAATTTAAAAAAAAAAAAAACCAAAGGAGGTGGGGTAGGGGAGAAGAGCTGAATGAGTTCCGGGAGGGTTGTTTTTTATTTTCCCACTCTCTAACAAGAAACCTGATCTGGTCATGCTGCAAACATTGCTGCTGTGCCCGAGCCCCCGCGGGCGGCCCCGCCGGGCTGCAGCCTGCACCGCCCTCCGGGTGGAAAGATTTCTCTCCCCGTCATTTGCTATTATTATTATTATTATCATCATCATCATCATGAT
>NW_008795373.1:479889-480137 GCF_000699145.1 Aptenodytes forsteri | reverse complement strand
TATTATCATCATCATCATCATCATGATCATCATTACTATTACTATTATTATTTTAAAAGCCGATCTAAAATTCCGGCGAGGAGCCGATAAGGAGATCCCTTTGAACAGTTCATCTGGTTTCGTTTTGCGCTGGAACTTCCCAGGACCTGTGCTCAGTTTTCGCCCGGCTCTCCCAAGCCGGGCACTGCCCACCCTCCCATCGGAGCATTCTCCCCCTGTCCCGCCTCGCTCTCCCGCCGTCTCCCCAC
>NW_008795373.1:478491-479171 GCF_000699145.1 Aptenodytes forsteri | reverse complement strand
CTCGCACCCCGTCCCCAACAGCATCCCCAGCCCCGAGCGTCATCCTCGACCCCGACTGCATGCGCAACCCCATCGCCATCCCCGACCCCATGCTCACGCACAGTCCCATACTTATCTCCCTCGGCAACCCTTTTCCCCAGCTCCAGGCACAACCCCTTCGCTATCCCCATCGCGACCCCAACCCCACGCCCACGAACAGCCCCTTTCCCACCCCGTCCTCATCCCCATTCCCCGTGCTCGAACTCATGCACAGCTCCATTCCCGTCAAACAACTGCTGCACGGCCCCTACCCCGTTAAGCTTCATCTGCATCCCCATGCGCTACCCCATCCCATGCAACCACTCCGTGCTCAAACCAATGCACAGCCCCATTCCCCAACCAACGCGCAAGCCCCATCCCCACGCACAACCACGCACAACCCCATCCCAGGCACAACTCCGCGCTCAGAGCAACGTGCAAGCTCCATCTCCGCGTGCAACCACGTCCCCAAACCCATGCTCAAAGTAGTGCACAACCCCGTCTCCATCCCCAAACCCATGCAGAAGCCCGATCCCCACACCCATGCACAAGCCCGTCTCCATCCCCAAGCCCATCCACAAGCCCCATCCTCATCCCCGAACCCATCCACATCCCTCCCGCCCGACGGCGGGGTCCCGGCGGGGCAGCCCGTCCCCGGCTCC
>NW_008795373.1:467984-477282 GCF_000699145.1 Aptenodytes forsteri | reverse complement strand
CTCCGCGCTGCTCCGCGCTGCTCCGCGCCTCCATCAGCCCCGGTAATTCCGCCTCGGGAGACCGACACCGGAGCAAAACAAAGCCCCGGCCGAGCTGCGGGCTAATGTTTTCCCTTGCACGGAGGGTTTCCTTGGTAAAATTCAGATGTTTCCTTGGGTCTCGATTAAAATAACAAAGTGGGGTATTTACTAGGATGTTATTTCAAGTCTCTTAAGTCCCTGGTTATGTCTGTTGCGATTTCTCCGCAAATACAAAAACAAGTGCTGCAATGATTTATTTGAAGGAATGTAGGTGTTTTGCCAAAACAAACACGGCTTTTTTTTCCTCTCCCCCCCAAACAATCGCTTCTCACGAGCATTTGTCACTGCAGCCTCTCGGATTTCTTTCTGCTGTAATTTTACAGGTGCTTTGTCACAGTATCGCGAGCGAGTTTCTAATGCCAACCAGCAGATTTGCTCAGTACGTACACACAGCGCAAAGCAACAGAGGCAGCTCCCGTGACAGTGTCCCGAGAAATCCCCGTCCCACGCGGTGCGGGATGGCCCGGCCCGAAGGCATTTGCACACCTCGCACACCTCGCATGGCACCTTGGCGTGGTGTTTGTACGGTTCACGCGGTTCGCACGGCGCTTGCACAGCCTTTGCATGGTGTTTGCACGGCTTGCACGGCGTTTGCACGCTTCGCGCGGTTTGCACGGGGCCTTGCACGGGTGCCGTTGGCACCACCCGCCCAGCAGTTAGTGACCACCGGGAGCCCTCACCTGGCTGGGGCAGGAGGCAGAGGAAGGGGCAGAGGAAGGCTTCATTACCTGTTTTTCTTCTGTCAGCCCCCTATTAAAACCAGCATGATGCTGTTCAGATGCTACAGGTCACTTCAAAAAAAGCATCCGGCAAGACTTTCCACCCCCCGGTGCCCCACTCCCCCCTGGGCAGGGTGCTGGGACCCCGGCTGGGTGCCCTCACAGCACCGGGGCAGGCAGCAGCAGGGCTAACCGCTTAGGGTGGCCCTTCCCAAAGTTGGAAAGGCTGAAAAACCCTGTCCTGTCCTGCACCTCCCAATCCCTCCTCCACCCACAGACCGGACTGTGGTCCTGATGCCCCCGCCGCGCGGTACGGCAGTGGTCCCTTCCGAGTGCTGCCCAGGGAAGGGACCAAAGGGGTCAGCAGAAGGACGGAAGGACGATGTGACGGGAAGGACTGCCCGAGCTTTAGAAAATGGGCAGACAAGTCTATCTATAAACCTCTGGGCTTCTTGCAGTGGTTTCTGGAGCATCCTGCCTGGATTCCTCTCACGCAGCAACTTTCATGGGAAACAGTGAAAGGTACAAAAATGGTGAGTGTGGGCCCTGCCCTGGGCCACCCGGGTCTGTACATCCTCCTGCATGTTGGGGTGTGTGTACCTGCCACACGTGAGGAACCCCAGGCTTCTCCAAATTGCCAGGGACTGGAACTGTCACTGCATTTTTTCCATATATCTTTTAAAAATTAAAATTACTTTGATGGAACAGACAGCCAGGCTGTGCCCTCTGATTTTTCTTTCCCCCCAACTTTTTCACCCCCAGATCAGTCCTCTTCTCAGCCCCCAGTGTGGGCAGCAGGACCAAATCCCCGCTTGGTGCAAGCCGGCACAGCTGATAGGTTCCTCCGTGACAGTTCACCCCACACCATCCTTGTCCCCGTGCACAGCCGCACCCATGGTGGAGCCATGTGCTGCTGGGTGATGAGAGCCAGATCCCTGTCCTCACCATCTGTATGGAGACCCAAACACAGGCACGCACATAGCCACACAACCCCAAGCGACACGTACAACATGTCTGCACGCACAAGGCACACATGCCCGCACCAGCTGGCACACACACACGGGTACACAGACCCAAGAAGCAAATCCTGCCTGGCTGTGCCGGAGGGGAGACGTGAAATCCTGCAGCCCATCCTCTCAACCTCACAGCGTCTATCGAGGTGCACAAGCCCAGAGTTTCCCATCTGTTCTCCATTGCAGCTCCGTCTAAACCCTTTTGGGCTTTCTTGAATTTCCATCAGCCCAGCCCAGCCCAGCTGCAGGACCTTCCCAAGCTGCCCCAGCCCTGCACAGCGGCGCAGCAGCTCCTGCCCCCAGCGCTTCCCCGCGCTGAGGACAGGCTCCCTTCTCTCCCAGTGCAAACCTTTTGTGCATAATTTCACGCTGGCAAAGAGCCACCTTCTACCAGCCCCCTTCCAAAACCAAATTAGCACGCTGCTGCAGCAGCAGAAATTGGAGAGGAAAGGCTGCAGTTTTATTTTACAACTCAATTAGCAAGTTTATACAGAAAAAACACCCATATAACCGAGGGAAATTTTATGTCCGTTCAGCTTCACCAGCAAATAGACTTGTTCCTCTTGAGGGTACTCCCCATTGCTGTGGGTACAGCGATGTGCTCCTGCCCATGGTGGCCCTCAACCAATGTGGTGACACTGGCTCCGGCCCTGCTCGCTTGCTCCATCTCTCTTTGCTCTTACACTTACAAATGCTCTGGGTACCTCCAGCACAGACTGAAAAACATGGTTCTGAGACTGTCCCGTCACCCTGTTCACCAAGTATTAAACGAACAAGAAGTCTGTCAGAACCTAAGATGAAGATAAAGGGCCACATTTGCCTCTAATTTTTCCCTAAGAACCTGTCCTGAATAACATGAAGCCAATGGCTGTACGCCCAGGAGGGATCCTGACTCCTGTACCTTAACAGCTCACACCGTGTCCCACCACGGTCTCTCCCTTCCTTCACCAATAGGCCCTTCTGGGCAAGTTTTTGGAAAGAAGGGGGCAGTCAGCTCACTAAGCCTGTTTTTTTACTGGGAACATTTTGGGGATGCTGATTCTTTCAGGATCAGGAAGGAATTGTTCCTGCCTGGGTGACACTTGGGCTTATCCCCTCTGTTGCAGTCTCCCTCTCTCCGCTCCTTCTCTTGGTCCCCAGCACTGCCCTGCTTGCCCTCTTGCGTCACCCATTGTGGTCAGGGATCTTTGCGTGTGTAGCATTGATTCATTGCCATGCATGGGGCTGAGTCCTGGGCAGGGTGGACTCTCCTACCACAGCTGCATCCTCTTTTGCAACTGTGGGCAAGGTCCCAGCCTGGGACTCTTGCCTGCCAGGGAGGAGCTGCCCTACAGACGCTCTTCAGCAAAGAAAAGAAGGGGGTATTTAACCAGAACCCCACCAGCTGTGGAAGACCACTTCTCAAGGAGGAAACTGAGGCAGAAAGGAAATCCTCAAGCAATAACCATGTACCTGGTGTCATAGC
This sequence comes from Aptenodytes forsteri, assembly GCF_000699145.1. Taxonomy (NCBI): domain Eukaryota; kingdom Metazoa; phylum Chordata; class Aves; order Sphenisciformes; family Spheniscidae; genus Aptenodytes; species Aptenodytes forsteri. The sequence goes on along the minus strand of NW_008795373.1, from coordinate 474,004 downwards.
CATGTTCCCAGAGCCCTATACCTCCACAGATGTTCACCTTTCCTGTCATCAGGACTTTTTGATGGAACAAAAATAAACTGCGGTGACAAATCCCTTCCACACTACAAAATTGGAGGTGTTTGTGGCTGTTTCCATTAGCCACGCTAGTGAGGCTCAACCAAATTTGCAAGTCTTGAGCAAGTTCAGAGCGGTCACAATATTGACGCTAGTGATTATTTGGAAGAGTATGTTTTCGTGTAGTGACCACACAAGAAGCCTCTTGTGGCTTCTTAGCAAGATGGCTACAAGTGACAACAAGGCCAGCTCAGCAGGTAACCAAGCAACAGCATCATTTTCTTTCCAAGTCTTCCAGCAACTCCTTCCAAAACTTACTTAAACTGAAGCCAAGCTGAATTCTTCTTGATTGTCTGCATGGGGATAGCCGGGAAAGATAAGACAAATCAAGGTACAAACTCCATGCATGAAACATCAGATGGATTCAAAGATCCGTAGGGCTGCTTTCCTTCAGGCCCAGAGACCTTACGTCACTGCAATTGGGATGTCTAAAGCTATGCTTGTCTCACATCACTTTCTGTTTGAACACTATACCCTAGCTAAGGGACAGGAGAATTACGGAAATGCTTTGCTGAGACTTCAATCCTTCTGGAAACATAAAAACTTCTTGGATTAGACTTTTCCCCTTGGGGAAAATTGTCCTATTCAGCATCTGGTCGACAGGGTCTGGCATAAGCCATCTGAAGATAGCAAGTCAAAACACAGTTGAGCGCTCAGTCAAATTTAAAAAAAAACCTGTTTGCTTTTTGAAAAGTGCAGAGTCAGCAGGTAATTTGTCAATGCAGCAAGCCACAGATGCCGAATCGAGGCAATGACTCACTCCAGGTGTCCTTATGGTGGTAGTCTAGGCTACTGTCTGGTCAGAAGGGGTGGCATTCACCTTCCTTCATTTTGGCTTCTTTCTCAATCTAACTTATCACCTTCCTCCCATTAATAGTTACCTGGAGGGAGAGCCATACCTCCAGAAAGTGATTCCTACTGCGTTAACCGAAGAGCCCAGCTGAGCAGCTGTTACAGAGGTTTTGGTCTTCCCAGGCAGAAAGACCTCAGCTGCCTCCCCACCCCTGGCTGTCCATGTGAGATGTCACCAGGGGAAGTGCTCTCCTGCAGCTCTCCTCAAGCTCTGCTCCATGCTTCCTTATTTTTACATATTTCACCTTTTGACCTCCACTCAGTCCCTTTTTCTCTCATCTGCCTCCCAGATTATTGTGTTTCTCCCCAACTTCTTGCCCTCCAACTCCCAGCCCCTTTGTGAAGGGTCCTCAGACCTGGGGGTATCAGCCAGTCCTGAAGGGGAGACCTGGCTGGGAGAGTGTCTGCCAGTGGGCACTCAAGGGAGCGTCAGAAAGGGACCATTGCACACAGTACTTCACCCCAGTCTTCCCATTTCCCAGCTATTCCCAGGAGACCCCTTCTCTGCCCTCTCCCCATCCCTCCCCAGCCAGCGCTGCTCATGGCTGTTGTGCCATTCTCACTTCTCTGCCACTTGAGACAGAGAATTTCTCTGTACCAAAACCAAGTCCTTTGCTCTCTATCCCAATGCAAAGTCTGACCAATAACCTCAGTTCTGGCTCACTCCTAACTTTCTGGTATTCACTGCTATGAACATGGGAGGAAGGTGGGGGTTATTTTTTCCCCTGTAGGTTATCTTCCCATCCTTTAGTATTGTTTATTCCTTGTCAGACAGCTACTTCTGCTCTCTTGTTCACTTCAATGCTCTTAATCCCATGCTTTTATTTTCTGCTGTAGACCAGCCAAATGGAGCTAAACTCTGAAGTCTTTAAGGTCAGTCCAATAGTTCTTCACAGTGACAAGGGTCTGGCAAAGAAAGTCCTGTCCCCAAGAACTGATTTCCCTCCCTTTTGGGAACATCACCTTGAGCAGGAATCAACAGGTGGATCCACCCTACCTAAGTGCAGCTAGCAGCGTAAGGTACCTAGTTGGAAGTATCAACCTTGGTTTCCTTGGCAGTTACTCTGGGAACACCAACGAGCCATAGGGGTCAGTTGAGGCATGCAGAGGGCCAGAGCAGACCTGCCACCCCCCTCTGCTTCAGCCCAGTCTTTCTCCCTTCACCCCTCTGTGCCTGCTGCTGTGCTGGGCTTTGAGGAGGAGGAGGTGCGGAGGAAGGTGGGTCTCTGTGTGGGGAAAAGGATGTGGTCCAAAGTCCTATTTGATTGCAACTTTGCATGGCCTGGATCACTTCCTTCAAAGACTATGTCTCTTTGACCTTCTTGCCAGGGCAGTATGTCCTTCCATGACAGAGGGGACGTGGGTGATTTGGGGTGGGCACCTGGCAGTTAGGAGAGATGCCCCTAACCTAAGAGGCCCCACAGAGACCAGCATAGGCCATGGGGCAAACTGAGCAGCTCATAAACCTTTTACCACCAGCGTATCTTCTGGCCTCCTGTCCAGTTCTGCATTTTAACCCCACAATTTCTACTTTCCTTTTCCATCTTGCCTTTTCCAACTATTTTTGTAGACATGTCATGCCCTGGGCGTCTTTCTCCTTCAGCTGTTGAGTAGCATGAGAAGCTCAGAGGAGAAGAAACCGTCCCACAGGGCCATCCAGACCCACCTCAGCAGAGGGGCTGGGTGGCTGCAGTGGGACCGAGCATCAGCAGAATGCTGAGTACCGCGGAGTGTCCGGGCTTGCAGGGAGGGATGACTCCCAGGGCAGGAGCACCATCTCCCGGTGAAGGGATTTATAGCAGCAAGCCTCCGTGTAAGGTGTTTTCCGATGCACAGATGAAATGTGGAAGGCACTAGCAGTCTGGAAGACACCCTGGTTTCTCTCCCCTTAGGCTGTGAAACATATGTAAAGCAGCTCAGTACAAGTATGTACCGTATATAAGAGAGGGAGATGGAAAATTGGCTGTGGACAGGAATACATTATGTGGGCACATCCCTTTCTCTTTGTGCCATGCTGTCAGAGGGACTTCTGAGTATGCAAGAGTTGCAGGATCAGCTGTTACAGAGCTTTTACTATAGGTGTATCAGGTGAAGCTCCACCTTATTTTGCATTGCTCCAACTCAGTCTCAAAGAGCCCTCAAGTTAATAAAATGAGCAAATCACATCTCGCTTAAGGGTCTTTTGCATAGTTTTACTATATACGTCAAAACAAGATTTTTGCCCACATATCTTTGCCTAGATAGATATATTAAAAGGAGATATATGCAATGTATTAAATCCTGCAGTCCTTACACATTTATTTAGTGGTCCCACCATAATTAAAGGCAGGCCTCTGGGCAGTGACAGCTGCGTGGACAAAGCCACAGACATACGTTACTGGGTGGGATGTCAAATGCCCTTTTAGCAACGACCTTGCTTTCCTAATACGTTACAGTGGCACGTGTCCAAAACTGCCTCTCTACAGCTCTTCGCAGAGACTGCAAGTTGGTGTGGGCCGTGCTGACATTAGTGTTTAGGTAACTGTTTCTGCCTTTAATATTTGATGCAGGCAACATGCTTGCTTTGCCTTGCCTACCTGCCTGTTCCTACCAACCCAAACACTCGCGTGCAGGTTCAGGCACCTGAGACCATCTCAGATGCTTAAATGTTGAACATCTGGTGCCACCTGAGACATCCGGACCTCCAGTTGCTGCCTCAGAAAAGAGTGGGTCTGTCCTTCTGCCTCATCTACCAGCACCATGCGGATGTCTTGGGTGCCCTGCAGCCTGCAGAGAGACCCCAGGTCCCTATTTTAGCACGTGAGCAAAGCACATTCCCTCATGAGAAGATCATCAGAATTTAGTAGGAAAAAATATGTAAGATGGGTCTTTCTGATATTGAAGAAATCCTTGAAGAGCACACCACTGTGTGTGGGTCACTTCAGCAGTGTACGGGGAGCTCTGCCTATTTCTGTGGTTCACACATGGATCCCACCAGGTTAGTAAGTCAAAATATGCCATTTCGGGCTCCTTGCTCTGTGTCTAGAAGAAAAGTGCAGCTGAAAATGACTTGATATGACTGGCTCCTGTATGAAACGAAATGATTGTCAGGCAGGCAGCTGCTGGTTGGCTAACAAGCGCTTTGCACTTGGAACACGGAGGTCCCTTGTTCCTCTATCCTTTCTGCGGGGCCTCACACTGCAGCACAGATTAAGTCTGGGCTGACAGTTTTAATAAGAGCCAAAGGCACAAGGACAGTTAGAGGTCTTCCTGGGCCTTGATGATTTAGCGACGTGGAAATTGCAAGTGAACCCAGCTCTGAATCTTCTCAGTAGCTTTTTGCTCTGTACAATGATGGCTTGTGGATACAGTATTTATAAGACAGGTGATGTGGTTTAACCCCAGCCAGCAACTGAGCACCACACAGCCGCTTGTTCCCCCCCCCGGGTGGGATGGGGGAGAGAATCGGAAGAGTAAAAGTGAGAAAACTCATGGGTTGAAATAAAAACAGTTTAATAATTAAAATAGAATAGAATAATAAGAATAATAAGAAGAACAAGAACAAGAATATACAAAGCAAGTGATGCACAATGCAATTGCTCACCACCCACCGACCGATGCCCAGCCAGTCCCCAAGCAGCAGCCCCCCCAGCCAGCTTTCCCCCAGTTTATGTACTGAGCATGACGTCCCATGGTATGGAATGTCCCTTTGGCCAGTTGGGGTCAGCTGTCCTGGCTGTGCCCCCTCCCAGCTTCTTGTGCACCTCCAGCCTTCTCAGTCGGTAGAGCATGGGAAGCTGAAAAGTCCTTGGCTAGTGTAAGCACTGCGTAGCAACAACTAAAACATCAGTGTGTTATCAACATTATTGTCATCCTAAATCCAAAACACAGCACTGTACCAGCTACTAGGAAGAAAATTAGCTCTATCCCAACCGAAACCAGGACAACAGGTTGTGAATATAAAGACTTGACCCATGAGCTCTCCAGGTGGACATAATTGTGCAAGTAGAGCTAGCCACTTAGGCTACATCTATACAGGTAAATTAAACATAGAATCATAGAATCATTGAGGTTGGAAAAGACCTCTAAGTCACTGACTTTTCAGGGCATGCCTTGAGTACTTCCTGGCAGAAGACTGAAGAACGCTTATGAACTGGGCTGAGATGACAACACTCTTCCATGGGTTTGAAGCCCCCCAGGGTGCCTGTTGTCATGCTGCAGGAGAGGAGGTTGGAGCCCTTTCACCATTTGCAGGCAAACATGGCTACAGCTGTTTGCTGTACTGCTGTGCAGGGGTGGGATGGGGAGAGGTGGGTTGTACAGGGTGTAAAGGAACACACCAGGAGACTTGGTAACGTGGCATCTTTTGAGAATGATGCAAAATGTGTAGTCTGTGCTCAGGATTAATGAGGTGGCAGCCAAAAAATGGAAATGCGTGCTCAGCTGAGTTGTCGAGGGCACGTTCCATAAAAGGCAGGGACAAGTTGCCTTTCTGAGCCTGAATATCAGCCAGAGTCCTGGCATTTGGAAGTCAGGTTTATGCCTCCTTTCCTTTTGGTGATGCACCTTGCTACTCACAGGTGTTTTGGAGGAAATAAGCACCTGAGCTGCTCAGCAGTAAACCAAGGCCTCCCACATGCAAGCATGCAGCCAAGCGCAAAGGAATATCCAGTGTTGCTGTTTAGTCTCCCAGATGATGCGTTTCTCTCCTCAATGCTGCACCACCAAAAGCTCTCAGCAGTCATTGCTGCTCCAGGTGCATGAACTTTGGGGCAGGTGCACGTCTTCCCCTCACTGGAACAGGTGGAAATACAAGACATGTCACACCCAGTAACCCTGTTTTACTGCAAGGGTGGCCAAAGATGGGAATTTTCTTCAGAAATTTCATATGAAAAACACTCAGTGATACTTCTCACTTTCACTGCTGTTGTGGGAATGAACTCCAGGGGATGGGTATGCAGTGGAAAGGAGGAAAGTGCTGGTCTGGACGTAGGCAGTGTGACTGCAAGATGGGGGTAGGGTGGGCCTTTCAGTAAGGAAGAGCCCAGGCACAAACCCATTCCCCCGCTTTGTAA
>NW_008795373.1:457475-467536 GCF_000699145.1 Aptenodytes forsteri | reverse complement strand
CGGCCGTCCAGCCAGTTTTTGACCCAGCGCAGAGTCCACCTGTCTAAGCCGTGAGCCGCCAGCTTCTCTAGGAGAATGCTGTGGGAGACAGTGTCAAAGGCCTTACTCAAGTCCAGGTAGACCACATCCACAGCCTTTCCCTCATCCACTAGGCGGGTCACCTGGTCATAGAAGGAGATCAGGTTGGTCAAGCAGGACCTGCCTCTCATGAATCCGTGCTGGCTAGGCCGGATCCCCTGGTTGTCCCACTCATGCCTTGTGAGCGCCCTCAAGATGAACCGCTCCATAATCTTCCCCGGCACCAAGGTCCACTTGTAGGACCACTTTGACACCAAGGTCAAGTGCTGTGGATCAGCCCATGTCCACATGGCTAAACTCCCTTAGCCTTCAAGGCTGATGGCCATGTACAAGCTGTCAATTGAGAATGGTCCCTGGCCTGTGTTAACCACTGAACTGCCCCTAGGAACCGTTCCGCAGAGTCCTAGGCTGAAAACATGCCAGGGATCCTTTTAACAATGTGACAATGCTGACATTGCTCCCTGGCATTATTTAATTTACCTGTGTAAATGAAGCCCTGGGGACCCTGGAGACCAGGGGGTAGCTGATGGGCTTGTGTGGGAAACATAGCTCATTGTCAAGACTGTCCATAGTCTTGCCTTCATTCTTTCAAAAGCTTATTCCAGCAAGGTTGGAGTGAACCTTAGCTATCCAACAAACAGTGGCTTTTCTTTTGAGGAAAGAAAGGTCCAGACCTTTGGTATTTGGTGGGGAGCTGAGAAGTTGGCAGCGAGAGCAATGAAGAGCACTACCCTGGAGATGGACCTAAGCCAGCGCTGGCCGGGACCTTGGAACAGCCACAATCCCTCACATCTTAGTTTTTCCCTCTCTGTAGTAACGGGTCCCTGCCTGCTCTTGCAGGCAGCTTGGCAGCTGCTATAGTATTGGGGAAATACTATAGGTGTATTTCCAACCTTGCACAGGGTCGTTATGGACATTCCTGATGGAGTCTTGGGAAGGAAGAGCACCTTCCACGCAATCAGCTTTCCACAATTCCTGGGTCTCCCTTTCAACTCCCCAGCTCAGCACAGCCCAGACCAATTCACTTGACTGTGTAATGCTCGGGTAGCCTTCATCATTCTGGTTTTGTAATTGTAGCTTTGAACACCTGAGTGACTGATTTCAGCAGAGGCTCCAGTCATATCAAGAAGGAATGGATACAGCTGGTTGTAGGACCAGCCAGAACAATGTGGTCTCTCAAGCAGACTTCATTTCCATTCTCCTCAGTCTGTTTGTTTCTCTCACCAGATGGTGGTTGCTTCTCCTTGCCTTATGGAAAGCTAAAAACTTGGCTCATGAGAAAAAAAATCCGAAGCGTGTGCTACGCCATTGAACCATAAATGGCTACATCTATCTCTAGAGCTGTATTTTCCTCTGTCTTTTTGAAGGAAAAGCATCCATTTCTATAAAATCTCCAACACCCATATAGTATTTTAGTAGTTACTGTTTTGGAGGAGTGTGATAAGGAAGCCTTTAGGGTGGATTCATTTCACTTGATCTACAACGTAAATGTGAGATTTGCTAGACACGCATCAGCTGTATCACTCTTATAGCTCCAGAGACCGTACTGACTTGATTTTCAATTACTGTAATAAGTACATATATATTTAATGCACATGAGGGCACCAACATGGTGACATCTACTTCTAAGGTCATGAATTTCAACCATTTAGGCCTCATTCCATTGCCTACACAGAGACACTGTAACTTGAGATGTAGCAGAGATCCAAGACATCTGCCTGGAGATGCAGACATAGCACAAGACCAACATGAGACCCGCAGCCCTCTAGGGCAGCAGCTGGAGGCCATGTGGGATACACCAAGGCCTCTTCAATGGCACTAAACCATAGCTGAACAGCTGAATTGAGACCTGAACCTAAGCTAGTTGCTACATTCCCCCTATAGCCACTGGAGAAAAGTAGGCACTTTTAGGGCACAAATCATCGTATCTTGAAGTGAGCACCTGAAAGAGATCCCAGTGCTCCCAGAAATGTGTCCCAGAAACAGCCTTTTCTCCATTGACTATAAAGCCAGTTGACCAGATCAGCACAGAGGAAGATGCTGAGCAGGCCAAAATCTAATTTTAAGCAAGAACAATCTCACTGTGTGTAACTGGATAGGCAAACTGTTACTTCTTTATAACACCTTTATGATTGCAACCACTAATATCTTCATTAAAAACCACAGTTTTCAGAAGCCCATGTGCATGACCTAGTGAAACTCAGGGTCTGACTGCCAGCCACTTTCTAAGTAAGAGTCAGAGCATCTGACTTAAAATGTTTGTTGTAAAACGTCTGCAAGCAAAACTCAGCTCCTGGATTAAATAGCATTGACCTGGAAAGATAGTCACCTTCCTACTGCAGCTGTGTACGAGCAACTGGTTGATGAGACGGGTTGTACTGGTCACGCTATGAGACAGAGGCATACTTACAGATCTCCTTGGACAATTGGGTAACTCTATCCTGGCTTGCTGTCATCAAGCAATGGTTGGGTCATTGTAATCTCTCTCTCATTGCGTCTGCCAAATTAGTTACATTGAATTGAAAACAGATCAGCAGAACTAATGCAACTCAGTCTACCAAAAAATCTGTATTGTACTTCCCTTATACTTCCGTCCCACACTGGAGGTGCACAAGAAGCGACTGGCCTACTGGCAAGCCAAATGAAACAGGTATCTGCTACGTTTATGCTTCAGTCTTTCCCTTAGAGGGACGCAAATGCCGGCCTCTCACCTATTGAGCTGCCAGTTTTTAGAACAGTTGGAGGAGCTGAAAGTTGTCCAGCCATCTCCTCTTCTGTTGTATTTGGTTAAAATCGGGTTATTACAATGTTGTTAGGTGGGGAGCAGACAGACTGGCAGACACATGGAGCGACAGACAGAGCAATTACATACACCTTTTTTTTTAGGAAGAGATGCTGAAGAATAACATACTAACACCCTCTCGCCTTGCAGCCTTTTCTCTTTTTCTTGCTAATTCAGAAAGTTGAAATTTTTCCGTTTGGGAGAATTTCAGCCAGGTCCAGAATCACTCATAAAATGGAGAAATTTTTCCAACAATGTCCCAGAAAAGTTTCCTAACTTTAAAAAGAAATCCAGGAACAAAATCTGGCCAGCTCTAACCTGACTGGCTCAATCTGTGCTGCAATGGGTCGTTCAGCAGAGGAGCCTGGGTCTCCATGAACCTCAGCCTTTTCTTACTCCTGCAGGCAGGATCTTCATAAAGGGAATCATCTCCACACTTCACGCAGGTAATGAGCAACCAGGAGTCAGCACCAAAGCCAAGCAGACTTTGGGCTCTTGTTTATCTCCAACCAAACAAATTAGCATGGACATAAACACCTCCAGAGCTTATTTGCTGGGAATGAGAGAAACCAAGGTAAAGTACTTGGGCAACAGCTTAAGTCAGGTGTGTGGTGAAGACGTACTTGAAAAACTTGGCAACATATTTGGGAGTCTACCTGGAAACTTGTGCAATTATTGACTGTTCCTTCACCTTTCCTTGACCTGGGGAAATACTCTTTTCATTGCATCTACGTAAAGAGTCAACTACCGTAAAACTATCCTTTCTTTGGGGGAAAAAAAAGTCTACTGTATCTATCTACTGTAGATATGATTTTTTAATAATATAGACAATTTTCTGTATTTTAAGGCTTGGTTTTATTAAACTGGGGCAAACCAGGGAATCTCATCTTTTATTCCTCACTGGCTACTGTGAAATTTATCCATGATTTACCTAGGACCCCCAAACTTAAAAGAGGTGGAATTTTAATTCCAGGGCTGCAGCAGGTCAAGAGTCAGGTTTATCTTTCAGCAGGGATTACCTGTGGTTTCTACTAGATTATTCCTGACATGTGGCTCATCATATTACAGGTTAACTGTTTACAGTGGGGGGGAAAGCATGACACATAATGAAGAACAGCTATATAACTCTCCTCCCTTCTCCCCAGAATAAATCTATCCTGAGTTTAGGAGGTGTGTAGATTAAAAGACTGCCTTGACAGGCTATCAACAACCTTACCACATCATATAACAAGAGTCAACTTTAAATCTACCATTTTGGCTACCTTTGAAACTCACAGAGAAGCCCAGTCCTAATATAAAATCTCCTAGTGGTTCACATCTGGGTTTTGTAATTGTCATCTGAAAACAAATAGTGGTAGGAGTGATAAGTGATTGGTCATCTCACTGGAATCCTATTACTCTAGTGAAGCCTTTTTTAGTAATTAAATAATATTGTATTTCTCCCAATATGAATCAAGGCTGAAAAAAAGTTTCATGTTCAGCTTTTAAACTGTGTTTTCATAGCCAATTTATTTTGTTTTTAAATATGCTCCTCTGCCCTTGCTTCCCCTCCCCTCCCTTTTATTCATTATACCCTAAGCAGGGCTCTGATTTCTCCTCATCCTGCCATGATTACAGGCAGAGTCCTCTGCCAGGGATTCAAAAATTGGTGGACAATTCCCCCTGGGCTTATAAACTCGCTGTTGTTCGCCTGCTGTCTTGGGGGAGATGAAAAGCAAATCCACAAGCTGCCAAGAATCACACCCAGGCAGGGATGCAGTGCTGCGAGAGCTGGTCCCTGCTCGGCGGCCAGGAGACAGACGTGACCCTGGGACAAGTTCATGGGGTCACACCTTGGCCCTGATGGAGACCCCCTGTCCCCTCACGGGGCACAGATAGGGATTAAACTGTAGGACTGCAGTCCGTTTGCATCAAACTGAATGAACAGACCCCAGTCACAAATCACTCAATATTTTAACAGGTTTGGGGAGGTTTTTCTTCCTTGCTTTAACCCTTTGTGGGAACTCGGGGCCTGCAGAAGATGGCCGGTGGGCAGTCCTCCAGTACATGTGGCAAAAGCTACCTGGTGTAAACCTGTTTTTTCCATGTCCCAGCCAGAGCTGAAGGGACAGGGAGGACCGTCCCCTTCACCTCTCAGGTCTGGAGTCTCCGCTACAGCTGCCTTCCAATGCACTCCTCACCGCTGGTGTTTCCCATTGCCTGCTCACCAAACGGGTCCCCAATTTGGCACCAAGCCATTCCCCAGGGAGGCCAGGACCTCGTTGTCAGTTATCTCACAGGCATCGGACCATAAGCTCTGCAGAGGACCAGGCTATCTCACAGGTGTCAGATCATAAGCTCTGCAGCCACCTGCTAGCCCCCAAGCCATCTGAGGTTGCCCAAGTCCTTGCAAACTTCTTTCACACGTTTTTTTGGTTGCCACAGGGAGGGCCAAGGGGAGAGCTTTTGAGTCACATGTGGCAAAGGAGAGCAAATGTGTTTGTGCCCTTTTCTGAGCGCTGGGCAGGGGGATGGTTGCTGCATCTCCATCATTTCTCCCTGTATTTCCTTGTCTGTCCTGCCCCATGCTGGTGGATGGAGAATGGTCTATTCTCTGGCAGAAAAGCCCTGTGCTAATGCAGGCAGAGGTCACAGAGAACAGGAGCTTTAGGCTGCTGATTTCTAACCTTTAGCATTTCTTTCTTCTTCCCCTTTTTCATCCCACTTGGTCCCCTACAACCCTCTTCATGCTGAGGCAGGTGGCTGAGAAAACTCCTCTGGGCTATGTGTCAGTGAAAGGCTCTTTGTTTAGCTATTGGGAGTAAAACTGTGTATAAAAAGGTAAATACAAACATCAGCCCTAACTGCAAATGCGGTCATATCACTGACTGGCTTCAGCTCTGTAGAAAATCCCAGTGTAATTCGTCCCAGAGTCAGGTTTTGAGCACGAGGTGAGCATTAGACTGGAGTCAGTGGGATTGCCTGTGCAAGTAAACAGTGCCAGACAGGAGCTGGGCAGCTGACTCCCAAAGGGTGAGACACAGCTGGGGACCAGCAACCCGTCCCTGGTCTATAGGTTGTATTTGAGTGCTCTCTAGTGGACAGAAAAATTAGTCCAGAGACAAACACAGCTGATGCTGACTCTCCCTGAGCAGAAGTCACCCTCACCTGGGTGTCTGAGGCATTGGGTCTGTAATATCTAAACACCGTGGGCCTGTGCTGAGTGTCTGGGACCAGGGTTTTGGAGGGCGGTTCAAAGCAGGGTCTTCTTGATCTGTGACCCTGCAGGGCAGAGGTTTGATGAGGGAGCGGTGCAGGGTTGTGAAGAATGCATGCCTCATCGGATAAGGGCTCACGCACGGAGCACAAGGTAACATCCCAACGCCTTCCCCATTACACGGCCTTTCAGTGCTTCTCCTTGTATTGAAGGAAACACCTGCAGGACCTGCTCCTGCGTGTGCAGTCAGCAGGTAGGAGAGCAGATAGGTACTGTGGAAGGAGAGCAGAAACATTTTTTGGTCATGAAAGGGATTTCATGAAGAGGTGGGGAAAAATGATGATATCAATTTATTTACCAGCCACTGCTGAGCCTCCAGGAGCCCTCTGCTCTGAAAGCCCTGCCAGTGCTGGACATAGTTGCTCTGAGGGAAGATAGTTCTTGTTTCACAGCACAAAGTGATAACCCACTAGATATAGTGGAAACTTAGACTTCTTCAGTGTGACAAGAAGGTTTTTACGGAAGTCAGCTCAGGACGCAGGCCATAAAGTGGTTACGTAGTGGGTGCTCCCAGATCAACAGAACTGTATTACTGAACCCAAACGTTCAAAAGGTGTCCCAAAATCATGAGATTTATAAGAATACTGTATTGCAGTTGGGATTTCCCTACATTAGGTATCTGACTTTTGAGCTCTGAGAATAACTCATCGCATTTTCCTTTTATTTCTGTGAAATAACAGCTAAAAGATTTTTTATGATGGTGATGGTAAAAACTGAAACAGCCACTTGACTCATGAAACAGCTACACCAGCTATAGAGGTTATATGCATCTCTCCTTAAGTTCTTTGTTTAAAACCTGGCTTCTCTATTACCCCTGTGTTGTGGGGGCTACTGTTTTAGATTTTCAGGATGATACCGTCTGTCAGCAAGAGCTCCTCTTATATGGACACTTCCCAACGCTCAGACATCTTGAACACAAATGAAGCCCCTTCAGCCTCCTACTGAGGTTATTTACTTGACTCCCATTCATTCTTTTCCTTCACTTTTTAGAGGCCTTTGGCTGAAATCAGACTGGCGTCCTTTTCTTTGAGCATCTTCTTCCACTTGGAGCAGTCACCTTTGACCTTGCCTCATCTAGTCAGAAACCACTGAGGCTCTAACACAGTACCACACATACCTGCAGTAAAAAAATACGGGATTGTATATGGGCAGTTATTCTACGCAAATTCATTAATAGTTTTGTTACAGAGATGCTGCAGCTATGCATAATTTAGGCTACTGAATACTGACTGCATGAGTATGTTGATTCAGTTTGTTGAAGGTCCAGAAAGGAAAGAAAAAAAAAAAAGAATGGATAAAAATAAATCAAGCAACCTACCAAATCAGTCAGCACTGGAGAGTTAAGAGGCAGGAAAAAAGCCAGCAGTCCCAAAGAGAAGAGCCCTGAAACTTCAGAGAGTTTCTTCCTCTTTCCTTCGCTCATGCACAACTGAACTGAGACAAGGGAGACCCATGAAGGTGAGAGGAGCTGCTGAGGGTGACCCAAATATTGGTAGGAAATAATAACTTTATTAGTGACGACTATTACTGGTGTTGGTTCTCAGATTCGCTGCACGTTCTCCCATAGGCCTTCCCCTGAAGGTTTCCAGTTGACTATCAGCTACACTAACAAGTCCCAGTGCCACTGTGCCTGATGGCCTGGGTGCAGGGTCTGGCCAACACTCATCGATGTGCTCTTTTCTGCCAGAAAAAAAAAAGATAACTTTATTAGTGACGACTATTACTGGTGTTGGTTCTCAGATTCGCTGCGCGTTCTCCCATAGGCCTTCCCCTGAAGGTTTCCAGTTGACTATCAGCTACTAACAAGTCCAACACTCATCGATGTGCTCTTTTCTGCCAGAAAAAAAAAAGAAAAAAAAAAAAGGGTCCAATGGAAGAAATTTTCTATGTAGCATCCAAAGCAACGTGGGAATCAAACTCCAAATATTCTGGGAGGTTGCTTCTGAAAAAGGCAAGACCGTTGCTGAGCTCCAGCAGACAGCTCTATCGGCATATTACAGTTTTCTTCTGTCAGGTTTGATTTCTGTGCACCTTTTATGCCGAGATTTACTCTTCACAGTCACCACCTGATGAAAGGCCCTACCCTAACCTCATGGGTAAGTTAGCTGATTCTTTCCACAACTTCAGCGGTTAGCAACACTGAGGCATTTTTTTTATTTTCCAACTACGTGATGCTTTTGATGATACGGGCTGTGGAGTTATAAAAATGCCACATATGATGAGCCTTGCTAAGAAACCAGATAAATAGGCAGCACTTGGACTTCTTCATGAGCATACCAACATAGTGCACACAACCTCTCCAGGTGAAAGACAGAGCCCAGCAGCATACTGGGGCTGAGCAGACACTTCTGTTTGGGGAGAAAAGCCCCAGTTTTTGAAGCATCTTCACAGGCACTCGGTGACGTCTGGATTGGACACTGCTCAGTGAGTGCGACAAGCACTGTCTCAGTGGGGGCTCGTGGCTCAGGTCCTGCTCTATTTTTGCTGTCTCCGGCAGCAAATTGCCAGCTGCTTACTCCTTGTTACTATCTGAATAAATTGGATTATCCAGGAAGCCTACCAGGGATAAAAATGCCATTAGAGAAGTAACTCATTTAGACATATAACTATTTAGGATATACTTATGCTTTCAGGAACTCCAGCCCAGAGCTTTTTAGCCCTTCAGAGGCCACATGAGAACGATTCACGTTTCAAAAGCATTTTCCAGTGGCTTGCAGCACTTCTGGCAACTGCAACTCCTGTGCCAGGAAGGCTGCAGCCGTGTGGCGGTATTTACACTCTGCTTAACAAAAGGTTTCCAGTGGCAATAGCCAGGGAGAGAAAACAACCAGGATTTAGGAAGGAACTCCACTTAAGAAGTCTCCCATTTTTGTTTGTTTTGACTCATGAGTTTCATGCTCCAGACTTCTTGTTTCACCACAAGCAGCAAAAGATTGTTGTGTATCTGCCACCTTTGGATCACTCTTGATTTTTACAGACTTCCATCACATCCCCAACTCCTCCAGCTGTTTCTTTCTGGGATGAAAAGCCCTAATCCACTCACCAAGTCCTCTTTTAGGGGCTGCTCCTCTCTGGGGGCACCCCTGGACCCCGCTGCGTACCCACTCGGGGTGCAGAGTCTCTTTGGGCAGCAGCTGCACTGATGCAGCGTCAGTGTCTGGTTTCTATTGCTTTTCTAACATTCCCTAGCATCTCCTTAAGTTTCTGCTGTGATTACCGAGGCGTGAGCAGCAGACAGCAGAAAGCTGTGCCCGGTGCGAAGCTTTTTTTCCTCGGTGCTTCCCTGCAGAAGCTCTGCACAACCGTGCAGAGAAGCACCGAGAAAAAAAAAGCACCCAGGTTCTCCCAGAAGCGTGAAAAAGAAGCTGGGCTCCCCGGGCCAGCTGTGGGTGCCGGTGAGGGGCAGCAGAGGGAGCAGCTGCTTGCTGCTTTCTTTCCAAAACAAAGGTTGGAGCAAACAGCACCTCTGAGCAACCCTGTGGCCAGGGCCGCGGGGGTTTGCAGCACCCTGCGCCCGGCTGCGCTCTTTGCCCCGGCGGAGGCCAAAGGGCTGCCGCGGAGGCGGCACCCAGCCACCGGGCTGGTTTTTATTGAAGCTAACGCTCTCGAGCAGCGTCGTGCGGGTTATTTTAAGGCAGATGGAGGCGTGCAAGCTATTTCCACTTAGGAGGAGGGCACACAGATAGCACCGGGGAAACGTTTTCGTCCCGTAAACGAAAAAGAAAGAGAGGGGCGGGTGGATTAGTGGAGCTTCCGTGCCCAAAGAGCCGCCCGTCGGTGTAGTCGTGGCCGAGTGGTTAAGGCGATGGACTAGAAATCCATTGGGGTCTCCCCGCGCAGGTTCGAATCCTGCCGACTACGACTCGGACAATTCTTTTCTCCCCTCAGACGTTTTCCTCCCCCCGCTCTTCCCAGCGATCGTTTATGCACCAAAGCCTCCACCCG
>NW_008795373.1:441973-457170 GCF_000699145.1 Aptenodytes forsteri | reverse complement strand
GCCGCCCGGGGAAGGGAAGGGAAGGGAACGGACGGAGCGCGGCGAGCGGCGCCTCACGGAGATCCCGGGGAGGGCGCTGAGGGAGGTGGCGGAGCGGCGGGCGCTGAGGAGGCGCTGAGGCGAGGCCGAGGTGGGCGGCGGGTTGCTGGTGCGTGGGTTTGCCCCCAAGACACTTCGGATATATGCGATTCCTCGAGGTTTTGGGCATTTCACAGCCGGCAGAGACCACCGTTGTCATCTGGCCTGGCCTCTGTAAAACCGGCCGTTTGGTCCTTTACTCTGTGGTAACTTAGGGTCGTTTCCCTTCCACTTTGACACTGCTGGGCACCCAACGTGTGCTCCCACCCTCCGGAAACATCTTTTCCTTGTCAGTATTTCGAGGTGGGTCAGAAGGAATTAAAATTCGTCCTGAAGTGTACACCGGTGTCTTTGAGGTGTGGTGTCGTAAGTGCCTTCGGCTGACCCCCATTCCCCGCCACCGTGCCCTGCGCCCTGTCCCTCCTGTCCACCAGGCCGCAGGGAGCCTGTCTGGCTTGAAGTTAGGCCAGGGGTGGGCAAAATAACTTTATTCTGTTTTCCCACCTTCTTGAAACCAGGTGGGTGCAGTGGCGCTGTTTTCAGTTGCATTGAATTTTAAAACCTGTATTTTCCTAGATGTGGCAAATAAACTCTCAAGAGAAGTGCCTCAAGAAGAAAACGCTTGTGGCAATCTTTATAGAGAAATGATAGAGATATTTCTGTCTTTTTTTTACCCCTGCGAGATATTTGAGACCACATGGAAGCAGTTGCCTCTCAGATGTGACACGAGAAACAGAAGTGTTGATTCAGCAAAGTCCTGACTCTCGCACCTACCTCCTAGGACATAAGTAGAAACTATTTCAATCACATTAACTTCAAAGCCATTATTTTAATCCTTAAATATTTGGCTATATCAGGGCCTGACTTCCTTTGGAGCAGTGGCCTTGAACCCTCAAATGTATCTGACTTAAATCACATACATGTTTTGTAGGACTGACTTTATATTAGGTTTTAGCCTTGGAAATGGAAATCTGAACACCTGGATTTATTTTACAGTCAGTAGACTTCGCCACTTGCTAATTGTCCCACTGATATTGGAATGCTTTCAGTGATAATATTGGATATGTATGTATGTGTGGGATTAAGGCTTTAGCAACTGAATATATTTTCTAGCTGGTGAGATAAGATAGCTGTATGGTTGTGACCTTTTTCACTCTTTATACATACTGGTTTTGGTTTGGGAATAGAATTCCTAGTTGCTGTGGTAATATAAATAACTAATAATCTGTATACTTGTAGTTAGACTATATAGAGAAATAAAAACGTTTGCTGACTAATTTGTGTTTGATACTTTGCCTTCACTTAATGAATAAACTAATTCTACAAGTTTTTTGTCCTTTTACTGTGACCTGGGTCGTCACAGTTTGGTCCCCTTCGGGCAGAGGTTGCTGGAGCTGGGTGCTGCTGATGGGGCTGACTTTATCAAGGCGGAAAGTGCAGAGTCCGCTCTCCTGCCCACACAGACACTGGGATAAAGTTTCTCTGGTCACAGCTCTTGCATCCCTTACTTTGCTTTCTTGCCTGCAGTGGCTACTTTCCCTTCTCTCCCATCTTAGCCTTTCAGCACAGAAATCAGATTAATTAAAATACAAAGCCTCTACATTATATGCACATCAAAAGACAGGAATGAAAAATTGTGGCTCTTCTGCGAACTGTGGGAACTGCTCTGTTCAGCTGACCTTTATATAGTCTCCCCTTCCTCCATCCCATGCCAATCCTGCATGATCGGATTGTGCAAGCACAGTGTTACTGGTATGAATGGTCTCGTTGTGTTGAGGTGAAGTGATTCATGTCAGGAAAGTTAACCATGTGCCCAAGTCTCCCCTGAACTGTCTGTATTGTAGATAAAAGCGTAACTTAAAGATATACAAGCTAGATTTAAATAAGGAGTAGAAGCACTAAACCTGTGTGTCCAATTTAAACAACCAGCTTTCTCCCTTTGCTTCTTTTTTAAAGCTACTAGTGTAAAAATAATTGTGTTTGATGTGAAAAATACAATGAAACTATATTCTGTCTTGGCATTTGTAGGTGCTGCTTCCATTTGGGTAACAAGAAGAGTATCGAATGAATTAAAACACTGGGGCTGCTTATTTTGAAACTAAGGCATTACAAGAACTAGTATGTGCTTTGGATATTACGCTGTATCTGTCTGAGCCTCCTTGCTGATTTCTGTTCATTTAGCATCATTTTTATATTTAAAAAAACACACAATCCTGTTGCTATGGAAGAGATAATAGTGGTAGGTTTCCTGTAAGAGATGATAATGAAAGTGATCACAAGGCCTAAAGCAAACAAACAAAAATGTAGCTATTCCCCCTACCTCTAATTGCTTTCTATTACAGTCATTTTAGCTGAGACTTTTAAAAACTTCAGAAGAAAAACCCTGGGTGTAGATAAGGTACTTATTAACTTCATGACATTCTTAGAACTCTTTGATGCAGCAGCTCTTACAGTGAAGTTGTTGTTGTGTCATCTAAGAACATTTGTACATGGTTGGTGTTTTAAGCTAAATAAGGATGGTTTACTGGTGTTTTTTCCTTTTATTTACATCAGAGGTGAAAAGCAGGTTAATTTAGCAGGTTAATTTGTCATTTATTCTCTGTGGCTGTGTTAACAGAAGTAAGTCACTCCTGAGTACCATTCGACAGACCTTTTTGCTGTCATAGCTGCAGTCACAACTTTTGAGCGACTACACATCTGGAGAGCATTTCCTCTGCTGCAGGTGTATTCTAAAAACCCTAGATCCAGCTGATTTTACTGGCAGGTGTCCCTTGAGTCAGCATTTTGACTGCCACTGAGGGAGACAACACTCCAGATAATGACTGTTACTTACAGGTTCAACAGACCGCTGTGTAAAAGCCAGGCACCTATGTATTTATACATAAGCACTATTGATTCTGTGTTTACAGCCTGACAACGTGTAACTGAGAACAAAATTTTGTCTGTTAGTGTAAAGTCAAGTCCTTGGCTGGCAGAAAATGAGAACAGTATTGGAGCAAACAGCATGGCGTTTAAGTACCTGGTATAAAATCTTGGCAACGGTAGAGCTGTTGTTAAAGCCCTGATGTTTTAAAAATGGCTTGCAAAGAGGATTGGGTACAAAATTGGGCGTGTGCCCTTGTTTGTTGCTATCTGATTTATGGTGAACTCTTGAGATACTCTCTTTAAAAAGCTTTTTATTCAGTTTTTCATTGGAGATTCAGAGGTTGCCTTCTTGGGAAAACTCAAGTTTCAGAAGAACTGGTCAAGTTTTGACATGATGAGAGGAGTCTTTTGAAACTTTGTTTGAAACTAGATTGTTTAAACCTCTTTAAAGTGTATTTTAAGTTCGTACACCTCATGTATCCTTAGGTGAAAGGACACCTGTGTTAATGAATCTAAACTTCGTAAAGAAGGAGGCAAGAATTCCACAAGGCACCTCTGCAATCCACAAGAAGTCCAGGGAAGATGGAACTTGACATTCCTCATATGGCTAAGGTTAAAAAAAAAAAGGCAGAAAAAATGTTTAATGGAAAGAAAATTGTTTTTTTTTTAAACAGTCGCTTTTGATTTCATTAAAAAACATTCACACATAGGAAGGATGCACTCGGAAATGTGTTCAGAGAGTATTCAATGCTCTGGATGCTAAACCTCTTTCTGTTTCTGGCAGAGTGTTTGGCTCCAGCGACAGCAGTAGTGACTCTGCTGTGGCTTGGCATGAGGGTAACTTTGGGGAAAGGATCTCTGATCGGTTTTGGTTTCCAGTCTATTGAAACAGACTGTTTATTTCATTAAACATACCGTTCTCTTTTGCCCCAACAGCAGCTGCTTGGTCTTACTCTTGATGCGTGAGCGCTATAATATGATCCTGGCATTCCTCTTGCAAAAATGTCGTAAATAATTCCTTGGGTGGGAATCCAGGGGGGAGGCGACACTACGGTTCAGTGGATCTGAAGCTGGCAGGAGAAGAAAAAGATTTGAGTAAACTGCAGTAGCAGCGCCCTTGTTGCATTTTCCTCTGAGAGGAGCCATGGGTGGTTCGGACTGTTGGCGGCTCTCAGAGGTTAATGCAGTGATTCTTTGTCTGCTTTAACTGGTTGTGAAAGGACAGGTGGTTTTGTTTCCAGTGGGATTTTCGTGGGAAAGCTGAGATACTTTAGCTGGTGTACCCTTTCTGCTATTTGGCAACAAGACTGTCAGTCAGACAGTCAAGACCAGAAGGCAACTCGAAGAGATCATGTACTCCTTTAACTTGCTCAGTCCTGATAGGTGTTTTTCTAATTTTCCTCAAGGACCTCCACAGATGGAAACTGTGTGGTTGGCCCAGCAGTCTCCTCCTGAACTTCTCTTTGTATTTCAGGCTTTAATCTAGTTCCCTGGTTGGCTCTTACAAACCTCATGTTGTCCCTGCACTCAAGCAAATTCCTTCTTCCTTTCGTGGTCTCTTTCAGCTATTGTCTCTGTCATTCCTGGGGATGTCCTAAGACAAAGGAGAGGTGGATAGGGCTTGGTTTGAATTGTAGTGAACAGACCTTTGCTTCAAAACAAACGGTAATGAGAGATAATGGGATCCTCTCATCTGCCCTGCTGGGTAGGACAGCACTTTGAACTCCTGTGAGTGAAGTCCTGTTCTTCATTCATTCCTGAATGAATCCCCACCCATCTTCTGTTCCCAGAAATGCTATGTTCCTGGCATTTTGTCTGCGGTGGCCAGTGGCAGGTGCGTTGGGATAGAATATAGGAAGCAGGCCATGTCCAAATTTGTATTGTTGCGGAGTAGGAACAGTGTTGGGGTAGGGTCTGTCTGTTGTCCTGTTGAAATGAGAGCCTTTGCACTGACTTTCTTGAGCTTTGAACTGGATCCTTGGAGAGGGTCAGTTAAAAGTCTTTGTGCCAATGTCTGAACTCTGCATGTATTTTCTTCCCTAGGCAAATTCAGAATACGCACACGGGGCTGGATTTGTCAGTGCCGGAATACCAGGAAATCCGTGGGAGGATGATGTCTGGCCATGTAGAGTATCACATTGTCGTTGTTACCCGACTGGCTGCCTTCAAATCAGCAAAGCACAAGCCTGAAGATGTAGTTCAATTTATGGTAAATGTTTAATCAGTGCTGTTAGTGATCACTTTCTTAATCAGCTTTGATTATTTTGGTCCTGATGTAGCAGATACTTTGTCATCACAGCCCCCCTGGGTTAAGGTCCTTGGTAGGACAACGCAGTCTGTACCATTTCTGCAATAGGAGTATAATACATATATTAATTGTTCTTATTCCAGGAGCTCAAAGCAACAATGACTGTTTGTTGTTGCCTTTAAGGTATTTTGCATTATGGGTCAACAAATAGAAACCAATTAAGCTTTTTATAAGTCCTGCTACAAAATTAGTTTCTCTGATACATGTATCAGCACTGGGACTTCGTACATGAACATGAAATAAATATATAATAATTTACTTGAATGGAGAGAGAATCATGTGGGGCAATAAGAGGAATTAACCTTGCAGTAGGTTAGCCTTGACCTATTAGCCTTGATCTATTGGCCTTGACATGGTTTTTAAAATCCTTAGTAAGAGAGTTTTACAAGGAAGTGTAGGTATAAAACATTATTGAGTTGGATTGTTCTTTTTCATGATACCTGTGCAGTAAAGATTTGAAAACATAGCATGCAAGATTTATTTCACCTGTTTTAGGTTATCTATAGCATGTGCACGTCCACTTGAGCTGTCTCACCTGAGACTGTCTATTGAGTCGATGGAAAAAGGTTCATTTAGGGTACATTTCATTTGATCTGCTTTAGCTGTCTGCTGAACAGAACTCCCAAGAAGTGCGTTTCTCTGTCTGTTGACTATAAAGGGACTCTAAGGAGATGCACCCTGTTGCATGCTGTGAACATCTGCTCTTTTCAGATATTTTGGGGATGACTAATGTCAGAGTGATGTGAGTGCGTGGTTACCTGGTAGGCCATTAGCCCTAGTGTAACTCACACTCCGTAGAAGATAGCTGATAAATGGATATTTTACGCAGTCTGATTTGCAGATAAAGCCGCATCTGTCAGTGTTGTGAAGAGGTGCACGGTGAGGAGATCTCATACATTTATTGCACTCCTTATGCCATATATAACTTTATGGTAAAAGCAGCAATGCTGGCATAAGAGTCTGTTCTGTTGTCCCTCCTTGTCCCTGACCGCTTGTTCTTGCTCCTGCAATGCTTCCTTCTGTATGCCAGTGTCGTGTGGCTATTCTATAACATCAGCTGAGGTACTGTTCCTGGCTAAAAATGGCTATTTGGGGGTTTGTGATTTAGTACTAATTTACACCTGTTTCTTGAGCCTGCGAGTTGCATAGCCCCATTAAAGTTTGTTTTAGGACAGGGAAAGGGCCAGACATGGGCAGATAAGGGGATGTGGAATCGCTTTTTTTCTGCAGCAATGCCTGCTTATATTATGTAATATTTCCATGCAGCTCTATGCAAGAAAGAACCTGACTAAACCCAAGGTGTTAAACTGGACTATTGTCATCTAACATTTTGCTTCACTTAATAAAAAGTAGATAAAATCAGCTTGTCTATAAAGAGGAGAAACAGACTTCCTACTGTGGCCCCCCTGCTTGCTCAGATTGTCCGTTCCCATGTGGGCTCTCTCTAGGATGATTTTCAGCACTTAGTTGCTCTTCTCAAGTGAAATGTACCTCTCTGATTCTTTCTCTGGTCAGACCTCCTGACATTTCATTCTTCAGGAAGAAGACGACTGGTGTAGTCTGACGGGAATAACATTTATCTCATCTGATACATTTTTTTCAGCTGACTAAGTCTGATACATAGTTTGGTACATGAGAGTAATTTAAAACCCTGAGCTAGGAGGTTGGAGGTTGGGTGCTTTGCATCAATTCATGCCGATGAGTCTTTTCTGTATGTATTACTGAAAGGAACAGAGGGATTCACCTGTCCTAACTTATCTCACTGTAAGTTGGATATTTTAATCTGAGTCTGTCCCTGCTTTTATGGTCAATGGGGAGAAGGGGAATGAGGTGACTCATCCTCTGGAAACGCCTCTCTTCTTTGACCGTAAAGGGAAAGCATTCTACATTTTAGACAGCTGGGGCGGGGGGCTTCAACTCCAGGCTAAAATGCTTAAGGCTCAATTGAGTTGCACACAACTCACTGTTTATACCACCGGCGGTGCCCTGAGATTTTTCACCTAGCCTTCAGAAGGTTGCGGGTCTCCCATAAGTCCTGTGTGATATTTGCCTGCCCCATGCAAGCCCCTTAGATATCCCAAAGCATCTCAGGTGGCATGAGATGCCTGTCTTTACGCAGAACAATCTGCGCTCTGTGATTAGATACCTACATTTGCTACGGATTTCTAAGCTCCCATCCCAGTCAGTGCAGTACTGTTTGAGAATAATGTAGCTGAGCATCTATGGTGTGAGGGAATCCACTTTGCATAACATACAGGGCTGGTACCATTTGAGAAACACTAAGTTATCCTAGGTGTCTGCACAGGGCTGGCAGATGTGACACAGGACATAAAGGCATTGGCACCGCCCTGGAACAGAGTGAGGTGAGCTACAGTACACCATCCAAGGTACCACTAGCTGCCTGTGTTGAGGTGAGTTGAGTTTCAGTCACATCTTGCCAAAATGTAGTGACTATATCTAACTGTGATGAGAGCTGAGACACCTCCTGCATGTAGGCAGTTGTCTTAACCTGGAGGCAAACCCCAACCCTGTGGCTGCCAGGTGAGGTCAGTTGCACCCGTAGTGTCTGCATAGTGCCCTGTTCTGCTGGATGTTGTACCAGCACAAACAAGAACAGCGACCCTTCCCCAGAGAGTTTGCAGGTGAAGTATAAGAGAGCCAGGCGATTGGGGAACAGCAGAGAAGAATGAGGTTACGCTGGGCAGCAGGTCAAACACATCAAATTTATATAGCAAGGGTGAGTGAGATGAGACATCTGAAGGAGGAAAAAGAAACAACTGTGTGTTGTTCTGCCTTCCCAAGTGTGCGAGCAGGATGGGAGAGGGAACTTATTTTTGCTACTGTTGAAATTATCAAATTTGAGAGGCTGGAGGAAGGAGCCAGTGTCACAGTGCTGGCATGATAGGTATAGGTTAGAGAAGACGGGTAGGCGTGGTAGGATTTTCATTGGCTCTGGATATGTTAATCCAATTTTGGCTACCTCAGGAGCCAGGTCTGTGTTTTGAGACCCTTTGTCTTTCTTCTGCTTCCTCCTCCTTCCCCTCTTTCTCTCCCTGAAATATTAGCTAAATTGATTTTCCTTGTCTAGCTGTTCTTACACCTGCTTCCAGTTGAAGTGACTGCTTTCCACAGTCTCTTGCCCTAGGTGGCAGCAGCGAAACTGGCTTTCTGTGCATTAGGCTGTGAGCAACTGCAGGCAGCCATGTGATTGAGCAGCATTTATTGCTCAAATAGCTTCTCTGTATCCCCTGGAAAAAGATGGTGAGCAGGACAGAAGCATCCTCTAAGCTAGCTGTGATCTCTGGGCTGTGATTTAGACCACACCGGATCAAGAGATGTTAAGGGCCTATGACCAAAACCAGATGAACAGGATCTGACGTGTGGAGTTACTAGCCTTTACTGTGGGTCTGAGCAATCCAGAGTTCCCTGTTCCCCAGCCTTAATGGGACTATGCAAAATCCGTATCATAGTGTTTCTAATTGAAATGTTTGTGAAACATTAACAGAAGAAGAAATTCACTTCTGTGATGACTTTCAGATCTAAATTCTTAGAAACTGGAGGGATTTTTTAATTTAAAAAATGCCATTTGTAAAGTAGGACAAATGGGTTGTAGTAAAGTAGGAGAAATGGGTTGTAGAACTGCTTAACCTTGAGGTTATATTTGGTAACTGAAGGAAAACTCAGCTGCATTTCTTTCAAAGGTCAGAATACTCTTGTCCTATTGAAAGAGTGAAATTGGTTTTATCTTTGGTACTGCATCAGAGGTACTGCTGCAAAGGTGATATTTAATTATTGCCTGCCATTTTCTGTGAGAAGAAGAAAAGGCTTTATTTATCTTAAACGCATTTCTTCTAGCCACACCTTACCATTTTTAGCAATTAACTTCTCTCTTCCCAGCCTTATTAAAAATCCACCCAGCCTATAGTGCCTTCTCTTTCTATCTGTGCCCAGTTTAATTGCTTCTTTTTTACAAGTTACTTTTGTTAGTCAAGTTTGTTCTTTTTCAAAGCTGAACAAATAACTACTGGTGTTTGACAGGCACAGCACATTTTTGGGAGGAATTTACTGTAGAACTGTCTTCCTCTCATAAAATGAGGGAGTGTAAGTACGTGGGTGTGTATTCATCTATGTTTTCTTCATTGCCTGTTTGCATATGTTGGCCTTCTTTCTGTGGGCCTCAAAATCTGTGCGTTGGAGTTGCTATTTCCTGACCATACAGGTGTGTTGTGAAGATAAATTCCTTCACATTATAATGTCTGTGATGTGAGGGGGGGGAAAAATAATCCTTGCTCAGTGTAGCAATAGGTTCAGGAGCCGTTAAGAATTCATGTTGATTAAAAAGAAATATTAGAGTGCTTGCTCTTCTGCTAGGCAAAACAGGTGGGGAGAACAGCATGTGGTCATGTAATTAAAATCTACCATAATGCATACCCACGAGGTCACCAAGCAACATTAATTCTGGTATGGCTTGAATTGGGAGTCTACAAGTAAAGGCTTGGTTTGTGCTCTCTATGAGAAGGGATGCTTTTGATTCCTGAATCCAAAGCTGGTGGTTGTATAAAGGACAATGTTGCTGTACCTCCATTTTGTGACAGTGTTAAGAAGTGGGCTTTGTAACAAGAAAGTCACAGTAGCCGTAAGTATTTCATGTAATACTATAAAGTCAAGAGTGCTCTTCACTAGTGTGTATTGGCTGGCCAAAGGGCTTGAGTTAGCTCTATCTGAGGCCTCCCTTTCGTTGAAATCCTTGCAGTAAATATAAAGCATATGAAGACAAGTTTGAGGTCAGAAATGGGTCATTAAAAGGAGCCTAGGGAAAGGAGGCATTAAATCACATTAATACTGAGTGGGATCAAATTCTCCCATGCACATCTGAGAGTCCCAGGCTTGTATCCTACAGGCATTCTGGTGTGTGTACTTTCATGCATGAGGTTCTCCTGAAGAAGAGGGCAAGGCACATGCATGAGATTTGAGGGATTAGCAGCAAACTTCAGGCTGTCACTTTGAACTTCCTGGTGGTTTTCGTAACCTTCTAGCTATATTTGATCATGTTCAACTTACTTATTTGTTCCTGGTGCAAAAAATATTCAACCCATCCCTGTCTCTCTTTCAGTTCTATGTTGGATGTTAATTGTTCCAGGCAAATAGGGTCTTGACCTGGCAAATATGCACATGGTTTGCCGTATTTGCATGATTAACTCTTTTGAAGTGAAGTAGATCGAGCCTTTGATATTGTGACTTGACAGAACTCCTTGAAGTGCGTGCACTCAGGCTGACTTACAGGTGGTGGGGGGTTAGCTCAACAGTATTCACGGAGTTCAGTTAGAGGCATGGAGGGGGAGAGGATCATTGCAGGATCAACACCTAAAGGAATTACAGGCAGCAGAAGAAAAATATTTTAATATTAATCAAGTGGGAGTTTGTATGCTTAATAGGAATGATAAAATGTATTTTGGAGCAGCATTTGTTTTTTTTTTAACCTGACATTTTGGGCCATAGGATCCACTGACTCTTTTCAAAGGGTTGTGAGTGGTAACCAGGAAAAGCAAGATTTAATTTTGTTACATGCTGATATGCCTTTCTCCTGGAAAATTGTCAGAGGATGTCAAATTGAAAGGGTCCAAAGGGTCACAGCAAAGCAGTGCTTCCAGACTGGAAAGGTGTGAGAACGCTCTGGGTGATGTATGGGACTTGACCTGAGAAAATGCACTCTGCGAGACCTGGCCGGTGCTGTGTAAGGCCCCTGTGTTGCCTCTGTGCCGCTGCATCCAGCCCTGGGGTCCCCAGTACAAGAAAGACATGCACCTGTTGGAACGGGTTTAGAGGAGGGCCATGAAAATGGTCAGAAGGCTGGAACGCCTCCTGTGAGGAAAGGTCGTTCAGCCTGGAGAAGAGAAGGCTTCAGGGAGACCTTATTGTGGCCTTTCAATACTTAAAGGGGGCTTATAAGACAGATGGGGACAGACTTTTTACCAGGGCCTGTAGTGACAAGACAAGGGGCAAGGGTTTTAAACTGAAAAAGGGTAGGTTTAGATTGAATATAAGGAAGAAATTTTTTATAAGGATGGTGAGACACTGAAACAGGTTGCCCAGAGAAGTTGTGGATGCCCCACCACTGGAAGTGTTCAAGGTCAGGCTGGATGAAGCTTTGAGCAACCTGATCTAGTGAAAGATGTCCCTGCCCCTGGCAGGGGGTTTGGACTAGGTGA
Source organism: Aptenodytes forsteri (assembly GCF_000699145.1). Lineage (NCBI taxonomy): Eukaryota > Metazoa > Chordata > Aves > Sphenisciformes > Spheniscidae > Aptenodytes > Aptenodytes forsteri. The sequence continues at coordinate 445,710 of NW_008795373.1, read as the reverse complement.
TCTTTAAAGGTCCCTTCTAACGCAAATCATTCTGTGATTCTAAATGCATCAGTCTGAGGTTGTTGGATTCAGCCAGTCTTACTGCTGCATTTCCAGCACCAAAACCAAGGTAAAGATGGCAGTAGTGTTGAGTGAAGACATGGAGAGGCCAGCGGCAGCCAGGGTTTGTGGCAGAGGGACGGCAGGCAAAGACCCTCAGCTGGCAGGGACTTGCAGGGGCCAGCATTTGGCTTAGGTAAGTGGGGAATGGTTTAGGCTGGAGGTTTAACATCTTGGCTGTGTGGTAGGTTATCCCAGCAGAGGGCATCCCCACACTGTTGGATATTAGCTTGCATGGTGTGCTGCAGGCTTTTGGGTAGCATATTAGTATGCTTTGAGTATAGTGTTATCACACTTTGTATGCTGTGTCGCTTGTTATGCTTGGTGGTGGTGTTCAAAGCTCACGCAGATTCACAAAAGCTTAATTAGCGATAGGATGCGAGGGTGTGCATTTACTTTAGGTTCAATGGTGTAATTAGACATAAATTGAGATTTATGAATAATTTACAGAGTTTGATAGAGGAGGAATGAAAATTAAGTGGGGAAACAAGTTTGTATGTTTCGGTTCAGTGTTACTTTGAGTATTTTAAAGCTGTTTTGGCATAGTCTTGTTGATTGGTTGCTGTCTTGTGATGCTTTCAGACATTAATTTGTTATTTATTATTGAAATTAATTAGATGTTAAACATTTTTCACAAATCAGACTTGATTTTTTTTTCTGGGTGGAGGGTGATATTGTTTATTCTTTTGAAAAAGTACTGGTGAATTCCACACTGCCCTTACATTTGTGCTTACACAGTATTTTTGGGAAGGGCTCTGGTATCATACCCTGTTCAGAGTGCTACTGGGACCTAGCAAACTAGAAATGTACAGCAATTTAGAAATTCCAGAATTGCTTTCCTCTCTTTTTGGGGTATCTTTCAGAGGGAGGATTGTCTCAGTCTGGGCACATCTCTTTATTGCCATCACTTTAGTGCTTGGCTGCTGAATTGCATGTCAGACCCTGCATGCAGGGCACATTGTTGCCCACACTTACCTGTGTTGCTTACAGGAGACAAGTCTAAAATTCTTGTTTTTCATTCCCCTGTTGACTCAGGTTTGGTTTTGTGCTTCAGATCTTTCCTATAGAGCTGCTTGCCTTTTGTGACTGGACCCTGAACCCATAGTGAACATTGTACAACTGAAATGCAAATATTTTTCAAATCAGCTAGCTTTGTTGATAATTACTGCAAAAGGCAGGGAAGCATGAAAGCTAAGGTGATTATTGCTCTTTATACCTACGTCAAATTTAGTGAACTAGTCGAGGTGTGTCTGTTAATGTCAGGACCTGTTCTGTGGCCTGGGGGGCAGCTAGCACAGTCTGGCTGCATCCACAGTACAAAACTTTCTTACCATCTACAATGGGCATCAGTACCCAAACTGACCACTGAGTGGTCTCTGCACCAAGCTAAATCTTGGGCTGAAAAATTATCTGGGGGAGTGCTAGCTGCCCAGAGTCAAAATTGTGCCAGGCTTTGTCAGGTTCCAGTAGACACTATAAGGTTCCTAATAGACACTCTCAGGCTCCAGTGCCTGGGAATATGCCCTGATACTGTTTCGTTTGCTAGTATAGATGCAGTTTATGGATTCTGGGTTAATCTATACCTTGTTTCCCTTCTATTTCTGTGCTTTGTGTTGGGTTGACTTTCTTTTATCACTGTGTTGGTGGAAGAACTCTGCCTTCTTCCATCCCAAGATGTGGTGCTTGAGTCTCTCCATCTTTTATGTTGCAGTCTTAATTAGAATCCACTTCACTAGAGTTCACCAACATGTGTTACAGGAGGATAAGAACTGGACCCTAGTATCTGGGTCCCTAGGATCTGTCCCATATGCACTCCACTAGCACTAGTTTTTGGGGTTGTTTTTAATCTAACTCTGTATTCGTTGAAACACATTAATAGATTAGGGGGGTGTGGAGAGCCATGATGAATATATTGTCTGTATAATACCACAGCTATAGAGCATGACAGTCACTCTCCATTATGCCTGTAGTGTCAGTTATGAGATAGTGTTTTGTTTGTGTGTGGGTTTTGTGCATTGATTTTTTAAGGTACTGAATTCGAAACTTAATGTGGCATAGAAGCCACCCCATTTCTAACGAGTGTTTCCATGGTTATTGCTTTCCTTGTAATATCTTGGGCCTCATTTCTCCTCAGGCTTCCTGTCTTTGTCTGCAGAAGGAATGACTCCATTCACTGTTGGCATCTTCTCTCTGTATAACAACCTGTAGGCCATGGCCAAGTTGTAGGCTTTTATTTTCTCATGGATAAACTGAATAGTCAGGGGTCAGCTGAGGTCTTTGCCCTTTGGTTTCTATATTAGGTACTCTGCAGGGCAGCAAACGTGCCGGTTTTTCAGGCCTTAACAGCAAGATGGGCACTGAAGCCCACCAGGGCTGAGAAATGGGTCTTCTGGCTTAATGGTGAAAAGATTCAGGCTGCTTTCTCCATCAGATACCTACCTGGCTCGGCTTCTCTTCCCTCCTGTCTCTCAGGGCTGGGCATTGTATAGCTCATATTTAGTGGATAAGGATTTTTGCTGTCAGAGAAAAGTATCTGGAGCAGCAACCTTCCCAGTATTTCATTAGCTGATGAGTCAGACAAATGGACGCGGGGTATCTGGCAATGAACTTCAATTCCATTAGGGAGCGGATTTTAATAACAGAATTAGAAGCCAGGAACAATGCTTGGGGATTCACTGTGTAGATAACAGGCTTTTACTAGGCTATATGTAAAGCTCCTTGGTAATACATGTTTTTCCACTTCAGTTTCCAGGGTTAATGTTTTACAGCGCATAAACTGCTGCTTGCTGCTCATGTCTCACCTGTAAAGAAACTTACCCAGGCAGCATGTTTCATTGCAGGTTTCCAAGAAGTACAGCGAGATAGAGGAGCTCTACCAGAGACTGGCGGCACGATATCCACAGGCTTCTCTTCCACTCTTGCCTAGAAAAGTTCTCTTCGTGGGGGAATCTGACATCTGTGAACGAAGAGCTATGTTCAATGATATCATGAAATTCATCTCAAAAGATGAGGATCTAGCAACGAGTCCTGAGTTACTGGAATTTTTAGGTAACTAAAAGATGTGGGTGTCCCCTGTGCTTGATAAAAGCATTATTAAGTTCTTGACTCAGGTAGTCAGAAACTAGAGAATGCCAGAATAAAGGCTGTCACTGAAAATATCCTCTTGTGCATCTACAGTGCTGCAGTCATGTTTGCTAGTGTTTTCTCCTCTTCTGAGTGGACACATGCTTCATTCAGAAGCATTGATACGACAATGCTTGCTTTGAAGGTATCCATCCCACCATCTCTGATTTCCCTTAGGCATATACCTAAGCTGTGATTCAGAACATGTAAGTTTAGAAGGCTAAATAATCATATATTGTCAGTAGACAGATAGACCCTAAAGGAACAGTGCAGGGTCTCCCTTAGTGATCAACTGTTCCACATTTTGTTTGTTTTTCATTCCTAATAAAATTGCTAGGCCTTGCTGAAGAGGGTCCTAAAGCAAATTATTGACCCTGAGAAAGATTTTAATAAACGGCAGTCTTTTTATTATTAAACCCATTCAGTGACCTCTTTTTTTTTTTTTTTTTTTTTTTTTTTTATTTTCTTTGCCTCCTTTTAAAAAAAATTATTTATTAAAAAAATTTAGGGGAGAA
>NW_008795373.1:427705-441932 GCF_000699145.1 Aptenodytes forsteri | reverse complement strand
TAGTGTCCTTTTTTTTTTTTTTTTTTTTTTTTTTAATTTTCCTTAGCCTCCTGTCCAGCTCTTGTTGCCTCTTCCAGTAATTCATATAGTTCCTTTCTTATGTTCTTTGGGCATAGCAGGGAGTCATGGAATGAATAGAACAGATGGGCTCTCTGCTCTTAATTCAGCTGAGAGCTGCTGAGCAGAGAATACTTCAGCCTGGTGCTGTGCAGGATTCTCAGTGTAGTGTTAGTTTTAAGGAAGTGAAGTTGCAAGGTGCTAGCAAGTCACCATGTGTGAACAGCTGATTTTGCAAAAGTGTCAAGTGTGGCCAGATTCAAGTTCTGTGAGACTGGCATCTTCCTAAAGTCAAGGGGGGCAAAATTGCATAATATTTGGCAAAATTCTTTTGCTAACAAGGTTTTGGATTTTTTTTTTCTTTTTTCCCTGGCAGTGTTGTCTTGAAAGTAGACCCCTCGCACAGAGAATTCAGAATTCATGTTGATTAACCTTTGCATGCTGATTAACCTAACCATTGTGCGCGTGTCTACAGCTGAATTAGTCTGGACTGTCTCTATACTGTCCAGACAGACTGTGGACAGATTAAGTAATGTGACCTGTTCATCGAGATCTGCCTTAGAATAATATAAGTCTCACCCTACCAAACCGGGTGGAATTCAGTACATACACTGCAGCTCCTCAAGCTAGTTGTGTACGCTTTCCTTACAGATGCTAGAGACGTAGTCGATATATTCAGGGGTGTTTAGGGAGAATCAACATGGTAATACACAGATGACTGTGGGGATAAGATAAGCAGCATCCTGACATCCACTGCCTACCCTGACCAGCACTCTCTTGCCCATAAGGGGAGCATAAGACCACTTGCTCAGTGTAGACACCCACGTTTAGTCAATGAAGTCTGCCCTGGATGATTTGGCAGATGCAAGCATGAAAAGCTGGGTGAGATGAGTCTCCCATGCCATGTTACTTTAACAGTCAAAAGGATGAAACCATGAATTTTATCCATCATGGCTTTCACTAGCCTATTTTTAGCTAGTCTCATTTTAAATTGCTTTCCTGAACATCCAGAGACTCCACAGCAAGGAATAGTTCTTTCCTCATTCTCCTGGGCTTTGCATATAACAAGTATGGTGGGAAGACTTGGTCAAAGTGCATGTTTCAGTTTGCTGAATTTGCTCAGTTGGATGGATCTTGCATACTGAAGGGAGTTAGAACTTCAGGCTTCATTTTTGAGTGTAAATTGAAGAACTGCTGTGGAAACTTTTTCATACTGTCCAATGCTCTAATTTTATCCCACATGAATTAAATTAGTAACAAAAAGTGTACTTTATCTCAGCTAGCTATGTGAAAGTTAGCTACCTACATCTAAGCAGAGTATTTACGGCCTCTCTGTAGCCAGTGGAGAGAAATAGACACTTCAGAGGGAAACCTTCTCCAACAACTTTATTTGGATGGGATGGATCACCACGTGGAAATTCTATTGTTTCTATTGACTATAAAAGGAACATAAATAAGCAGATTAGACATGCACTGTTATGTCTCAGATAAAGTTGATTTCCTCTCTCTCTAATTAACTACTTTAAATCAGTAAACAGATCGGACACATAATGACACATCAGTGGATAGAAGGGACAGTCAGGAATATTGAAAGAGTTTCACAAAAGCTGATCGTGTCCTTCATTCCCTAAACAAAAACATCAGGAACAGGTGCGAGGTATTAAATAAAACATAGTTGTCATCCTGTGTACTCAGTCTTGCATCTGTTACTGTATTTTGCAGGAACAAAATCTACTAGTGCCATTGACTTCAAGGGTAAAAACATTCCTGATGACAAGGAGAAAGAAGATGAAGAAAATGAGGCATTGGATTTTTTCAAAGAGGAGAATACACCTGACTTAATCTCACAGCTTTCATCAGTGGAAAATGCCAAAAAAGGGGAGCAAAAAGAAGAGGAAGAGGAGGAAGAAGATTTAGATCCTCTTGGTATAATCAGGTATGGCTGGTAGTGCCTTTGTTATTTAGTTTTTAGCCTAGTTTTCTAAACAAATAAGGCTGTTCTATGTCACTGTCCTCTCATCCCAACATTTTATAACATCGAACACTTTCAGCTGAATTTCACAGAGGAGAGGCCTCTGCAGTTCATGAAGGAGGTGCCTCGGTAGAGGGAAGAGAGTTTGTAGTGCCTCTTTAGTGCATTCCTCAGGAAATCCAAGTGACAGGGGGACATTGTGAATGCCTTGATAACAGTTTCAGCTACAGTAGGCACTTCACTGGACACTGCAGGGTCCCACCACAAAACATAAAGCCACCAGGGTCCATTGGATGTGCTGCTCTGGAGTACACTGGTCTTTACAGTGTCTGGAACTGCTTCTGAGCTCACTTATGTCTACAAGGAGGTAAAGTTACAGCAGCGTAAAGACCAAAAGAGCCAACATTTCAATCATGATGTTCACAAATAGGCTTTTGTTTCCTCTTCCCTTATCTGAGGGTGTCACACGCTAAATGCCGCTAAGGCATAAGCAATAACAGCTTGAGAAACAATAATTGAATCAAAGCTTGCTGATGTTAGTATCTGGGTTTGCTTACCTGTCCAGTAATTTTCAGACAGTTATTTTCTTCACTTCAAGATGGAATTTCTCACTTAATTCCCAAAAACATTTCTAACTACTGAAGCCTGGAAGTAAATATAGTTTCTCGGTGGCTGGGATCATGAGTAGTCACTACTTTTTTTAGGGTGTCTCAGGCTTTAGATGCCCATGTAGAAAAGGCTTAGCTGTTTTTGATCTTCAGTAAGCACTGAGTGACTCAACTGAATTGTTTCAGCCACCCACAGTCACCAGCCACTACTGAATGTTCTTTGTCTTGGACCCAGACAGTGCTTTCAAAATGCTTCTTCATAGCAATAGGCAGTAACTGATAGTAACAAGCCAGAGCCCTCTCTTGGTGTTTCCCAATTACCTTGAATCATTGCCAAGGGGATCATTCACTCCAGGCTCTAAGCTGGAGTCTTCCACACTAAGTCAGGTCAACTACAATGACTAATACTGGAAGCGCCATTAGGACTTTGCTCCTGCTATTATAATCATATGTAATTGTTGGTGTCCAGATATTGTCCTTTTTACTTGAAGCATTTAATCCTTTACATATCACCAGAAAACTTTAAATATTATTCTTTTGACAAAGCATGCGCTTTATTACTCAGCATCAAAATCATTCTTTTGTTGAAGAAGAGTTTAAAAAAGTTAAATAACTATTTACAATGAGAAGTTAAATAAAGCAGTACTTCCCACAAAATGGTCCTTAGTTGGTAAGTTTACAAAAGAAGCTGTCCTTTTTTGGATAGGAAAATGATCTATTGGGTTAGCAAATGCAATGTTGTATTTTCCGATTTACAACAAGTATAAGCTGTAAAGAATTTGCCGTGCCAAAACAAGCAAGAAGTTTGCTTTTCTGCTCTGCTCAGTTTGACATAGCATTTGAAAGTCTTGATTATTTTGGTCTTTTAATGCATTGAAGGATGACAAGATCTGGTATTTAATCCTCATTTAGTTTATTTCTTCCATTCCTTTTGAGAACAGAATTCTTTACTGAATCAGAATAACTTCATTTATATAAGAAGTATGGTCTTTACTGGTACAGAGCTGCAGCATGAGATGTTATGCAGTCAGATGTTTTTCACTCTAAACCAGTGGTTGGCTGTCTATAAAAAAAAAATCTCCATATGTATTTATTATTATTTTTATAAATCTCACATGTACAGTGTTGAGGCAGAAACATGAAAGTGGAAATGAGAATCCTGAATCTGATTTTACATTGTCTCTATTCTCCTGTAACTCACCCTGCTTCCATGGAAGATATTTCCAATTCACATCAATGGAGATCAGATCAGACACAAGCATCATATCCCAGCTTTATGCCATCTAGTAATAGGTGTCTAGGTAAGAGGCCAAAGGCAGGAGCTTAACTGTCAGTGGATGGGCATTTCTTGGGTGACCATTTTAGGGTGTCTTCTATGCCCATTAAAATGTTAGGTCCTTACACACTTTAAAGAGGGAGCTTGCAGGCCTCACAGCTTTAGTGCTTCAGATGTGCTTGAAGTTACTTTGGGATGGGGATGAATAAAAAAGGTGATGCAGACTTGATAAATATGTTTAGTAGTAAACTGCTCCCTAATGCATAGTAAATTCAGGTTAAAAAAAAAAAAAATCCATGATCCTTTCCCTGTGAAAAACCTTTGAAAAGATGTAAAGTCAGCACTGAAACAAGCCAGTCCATTCCAAGCAGTATCAGTGGCCAGGGTGCTTTGAGCAGCAGAGCTCTGACCTAAATTGAATCATGTGTTTGGCATAATCTTACAGGTTTTTTTCTTTCTGGATGAGGATGAAACTGCTCCAGTAGCACAGGCCTCCATATGTTGTCAGCACGCTTCATTTGGTAACAACCTTTCCTCCTGGGCCAGAAGGCTGTGACTTGGATTTGGCCCAGAACTGCTGCTGTGCTGCTGAACCACCAGATATCCAGTTAAATGTACTGGCCTTAGGGGTAAAATGCTAAACTAGGGTCTTTTTTCTGGTTTTGTATTGCTGGTGATTATCCACGTGGAAGCTCATAATGGTCTGGTTCCTTTTGCCTGGAGGAAACATCCCAGTTGTGCTGATTCTCTTCCTCGCCTTCAAGGCTGTGTCTGAGTTGCTCTTTCATGGCTGGTGGGCAACTCATTTGCCAATTCTGCTCTTCAGCTTTTGTGGGTACAATGATGGTCTACAAACTTTGCGTTTCTCTGCTATATGATTCTCATGAGCAAAAGCTTGCTTTCTGTGTTAGCAGGGTGATCTTGGGCAATGTCTGGGATTCTTAACAACAGAAAGACTGCTTTTTTTCTTGTCCAAATCAGGGACATTTCAAAAGCCATAATACGTATTTCTGATGAAGTTTTCAGCTTTTAACACCCTTCCTCCTTTCTTTTTTTTTTCCCCAGGCCTAGTTCTTCCTAGAATAAGAGGTGCACAAAATTAGGTTACGTTTGTGGGATGCATTGTTGAAATTCATTTGAAATATGTTTTTGAGGGGTATATCTTCTCCTCTTTTCTCACTGGTCTTCTTGATAGTTTAGAGTATTGTTATTCCAGTGGATTGTCACCAGTTACTCTGCAAGTTTTCCTGGACGTTTGTATAAGTCTTTTCAGCTTTGGACAGAATATACAGGTCCTGTAAGAACAAGCACTCCTAATATTGAGTAAGATGGTCCTTTGACATCAGCTGTGCAGCAGGGAATGAATAGAGTGTACTCATTTTTGTAGTGGTGGCACATTTCTAGCTCTATTTCATTTTTCTTGGCAGTGTAAGTGTACAGTGACTTGTAAGTCACGAGGCTGTCATAGCCAAACTATTTTTTTTAAAGTTAGCATCTCTTTTTTTTCTTTTTCTTTTTTTCTGGTAAGCCACAATCATTAGAATATCCCTTTGTTAAAATGTTTTAATTCCTTTATAAGTGGAAATCAGATATGTATTTTACTCCACATTGTAGGGACAATATTAGGTACATTGACTTATCTTAGTCTATTGTTCTCCTTAAAGTGAGCGCAATACCGCTCTTTATCACTCTTCTCTAAATCCATCTATCTCAATGCTTGCAGAAACATGTATTTAAGTGCTCAGTAGGCTACCATGGTGCTTTGACAATACACTTGGGTTTTTAGAGGTGCAGTATCTTTTAACACTGCTGCCTTCTAAAGGATTGTCCTGGTAAATTACAAAATATTACTGTGTGGCTAGTCACGATTGCAGGGGTTTCTCCACCTGGAATGCCTTCAGGAATGAAAGAAGCAAGAATACTAGATCCAAAAGAGGCTAATCCTGTGAAGGAAAAGGCATGGAAGACAGCCACAAGATGGAGGAGCTCTTCACCCGCAGCTAGGATATTCCTGATGATATTGCTGAAAATTCTGCAATGGAAAAAGGTGTAATTTGCCAGTGGTTTGAGGACAGGTTTGCATGGAGTGAAGAGAGACATATGAAGCAGGAATCCTGAGCAGCATCGGTGCTAGTCAGCTCAGCCATGCCAGGGCACGTAGGCTGAGGCTGACTGGGCGGTATCTGGCCCATGTCTACAGCGTTACATTCCCCTGTCCTCCAGATTACGTTTGCTACGTCCAGAATGCCCACTGGAAATGGCTGCTGGCCTGTGCTGCCTCCTGGGCAGTGATTAGGATAATCTGGGAGAAGGCAAGTTGTCCCATGCCAGGGGAGCACCAGGGACTGTCCTAACAGTTGAGTTGTTGAACTGAGCTCCTGTGCTCAGGCCCAGGGTGTGAAGGAGTTGCTAAAAAAAATAGTACGGCCCTGAGCTCCTCTGCCCACAGGGGTTAGCTTTCTGCCTGCTGCCATGTTTGCTCCCAGTCTGCCCTGAGGGTTCCTTAGGGTTTTGCTTTCTGTAGGGAATTCAGGCAACCGCTTGTGGATTTTTTTACTTGATCCAAGCAGGATCAAGTTAGGCATTTCTAGCTCTGAATCTTAAAACAATTTAAAAAACACATCACAGTAACTGAATTGGGTTTTGTCTTCTCCCTCTGTAGATGAACTATGCAGTTTTATTGTTTGTAGGTTGAAGTCAAGAGCTTTAGCATCTCTCTCCTCTCACTTTGTAGTTAAAACAACTAAATTTAGTACTTGTATTCAGTTTACTGCAATAAACCTGAGACAGCAACTGATTAAAATGACTCAGAACCAGCTCCTCTGAACAAAGCAGCAACAATTTTGCAAAAGGAGCGTGACTGTTTCACGGGTTAAAGCATGCAGCAGCCCTGTGCATGCATTTCTTCAGCTGCAATTAACTTCTGAGGTAATATTTGCTGACCAGCTTGGGAGAACCCACCTTTTCCTGTGCTTTCCTTTCCTGCCTCCATCAGCTCTCCGCAGCCCTCGCGGGAGCCTCTCTTCCACATGCGGTTCCCTCCCTTCCGTCCTTTTTCCCTTGCCTCCCTAAATCTTTCAGTGACAGCATATCCTCCCTCAGCCCTAGGTTTTTCCTGGCAAACTGCAGAGCCCAGAGGTGGGTATTCCCCAGGCAAGAGCTCTTCTGTCTCCTCATGAGTCCTGGAGAGTTTCTGTCTCCACTCTCTACCTTTGCTATTGTTTCAGCGGATTTCCCCTTGTGGCTTCTCCTTATCCAAATTTGTGCCTTCCCAGAGGAATAAAGGCACATGGGTAGGTTGAAGCTTTGCATCTGTTGTGTATAAACGCAGATGCAGCTAACTCCTGACAATAGTTAGGAAGGGATGGGGCTGGTGAGGACTGACCTTTTGGGGGCCTGCTGCCAAACGTTTTTAAAAGCACTGTAGCTAGTTGTTGCTGGGGTCAAGCTCAACCACCCCGGTGCAAGCTCAACCACCCTTTGCCGTTGCTGGGTTTAGTTGGTAAGGAGATTATTAAAGGGCTTGGGGCCTTTTCTGGCTGCAGATGAAACGGGCAATTGCTTTGAGCAACAGATTGGCAGGGAAGGAGCAGCCAGCCCTGGCCTTGCCAGAGCCCCGCAGAGCCAGGCTGGCTGCAGGAGGAGGTAGATCAGCGCAAGAGCCAGCAGTTGTTTCTGGGTTGCGTCCTACACCTTCACATCTCCCAGCCCCTTAATGGCAGCCAGGCTAGAGTTTGACTCCTGAGCTGTTCATCCCAGTGCTCCCTTTTCTTTCCTTTTCTTCCCTGTTGTGGCAGAAGAGCCTAGGATGGCCTCAGCCTTTTGTCTTTGGGGGAGAAACAGGTGGCAAGGTTTGATCTTGCTTCCTCTGCCAGAAACCTTGGGCTGCTGAGAATGGCTGGCGAAGAGGCAGAAATTGGCTTAAGGGGAGTCCTGCATTTACCATGTTTCCAAGTGGTTTTATTGATGGAGTGCCCAAGGCTGTAATAGGTGAGGGCAGTGTGCTTGCCGGTGGATTTTCACCTCCAAGGAAGAGAATTTCTGCAGGCTGAAGCGGTGTCATGGCACAGCTGCTGTCTGCTGGACAGATGGTCTGGAGCAAACTTGTCAAAATGTGTGTTCAGCTGCTTGTGCCTTCTGGTCCTTGGTTGGCAGAGTTGTACTCCTGCCACTCCTCAGGATGCCACTCCTCAGGCATCCTTCTACTCCTCAGCCACTCATAAATTCACAACTGCCTTTTGGTCTAGCCAGGCACATGCATGACTTCCCCTCTGAATCCAGTAGAATTCATGCACAGCAGTAGAAACACTTGTCTGTCCATCCTGATCAGCTGAGAGACAGCGAAGGTGTCAAAACATCAAAGAAGAGGGAAGATACAGGTTATTTTTTCTTTAATGAAATTCAGATAGTTAAAACAATGAACAAGAAAAGAAAGAGCCTTGTTTTCCTAGCAGTGTGTGTATCCGTGCTCACAGCTGTGAAGCCTTCAGAGATTTAAACAGGCAGATCTTTATTTTCTGTCAGTTGTTGAGTCACAAGCTTAGGTTGCAAGGCATGCTTGACCGTCACTTTGCCAAGTGACACAAGTATTTATCGCAATTCCAATCCAGCTGCTGTCAGATTGGCAACTTGCAAAATCCCAGTAAACAGCCCCGTTGTCTTCTACTGAAACATTTCTGACAGTTGAAATTTTTCTGGAAACCAAGGACATAGTCTGGTATAGTGTTCTTCCCCATCAAAGAGAGGAAAAAGAGGAAGAGGCAGCAAAAAAGTGTGCGTTATCCATCCAGTTAAAGGATGAGCCTTACTTACTTTTAATTGTCTGCTCTCAACCCTTTTTTGGGGTAACCTTATAGCCTCTCCTTGGAGGTGTTTTAACTGAGTGGCTAGGGAGTAAAGCAGGATGGCAGGGATGCTCTCTTTGCAGGAATTCAGTCCCTCCAGTTTGTCTGTCCTGAACTTTTTTTTATGTTTATAGGTGCTTTGTGAGTGTTGTTTTCCCATGCAAAGGGCTTTTCTTTCCCTTCTGCCTCCAATCCCATCTCCTCAGCACAGCTTCCCACATGTTTCTTTACTGCAAATCTTGCTGTCCCCCCACAGATGGAAGGTTGAGGGTGATTGAAAGAAAACAATTGAAAATGAAACCATGTTTAGCTATTGAATCTCACAGAATCATCCATATTCATTCTGTGTTGTGTCTTCCAAGTGATTGCTCTTGGAATATGTTTTCCTTGGGACAACTCTACCAAGATCTTGGGTGGCTCCAAGTGGTGGAACCGAGAACCTTTTCTAGCTATACTTTCCAACCAGGGGAATCGAGTTGGATGTGTGAAGGACTCAGCCCTCTTCTGTCATTGCTGTTCTGTGGTAGTGCTAACTGAATGTAAGTGCATTCAGGAAAACTGAGATTTTCTGGTACTCCTGGTTGGCGTAGGTTACATCTATAAGCACTCCTTCAGGAGAGCATAGTTGACAGGTGATTGCAAAAACCCTCCTGCTATGTCTGCTTCTGGCAATCAGAAAGAACTGCACCTTGGGATCAGAGCTAGGGCACTCAGACTGTCAGAGAGGTTTGGAGAGGAGTGAATGCATAACTTACAGATCTAAAGTTGGTTGCTCTGTGTTTTCTTTTATTCTGGAAGTAGTCACTTCCCTGACCTAAGGAAAACTTGTGAGAGTCTTCCCCTGTGCCAGCATTGTCCTCATCTACATTCATACTCCCTGGTCTAGTGTTGGATTTTTGGTCTCATAAGATTATGCAGTCATTATTGCCCCAGGTTTTATGTTGCATGTTGAAGCAATTGCCTTGGTTAAACTTCAGTGATGAGTTTCTGTCATGGCTGGCTTGAGTGATTCCAGTACATACACAGCTGGAACATGAGGATCCTTTGGGAAGGAGTTTAAGTAATTATTTTAATGTGCTTCATTTTCTTTCTGATTAGAACACTGAATATACTTTAATGGGTTTTAAAAATAGTAAATTTGTGTTTATACCATCATCCTAAACCCAAAGCACTGCAAATAACTCTATAGTCTGTGTAGTGTTACAGCTGTGTACGCCATCCGGCAGTGTTTTCAAGCAGAACACAAATGTAACTACACCTGGGGTAAAATGCAGCAAGGACTTATCAGCTTAGTGCAACACTTCATTGCAGCATCAGACAGTAAGTGAAGAACATGACGTTCAACTGGAAATGCAGGGGGAATTGCACCGATGTAAATACCCAGCTTGGAATTTGACCAGCTTGCTAAAGTAGATACGTCTGCTTTTAAGGAAGATGTCATGGGATTTTTAATGGACCTGGTTCATCGTTTACAATGTATTAAAGCATAAAACTTATCACACACTTTTCTGTATATAGAAGAATTGTAGAGCCAAGTAATGTCAGGAACCTGGAATGAAATACCATTGCCACTAGCTGGCACCAGCTTTCAAATAATTCCCATAGTCCTCTGAGTGAACTCTCAGCTTTTGATTTTCCCATCCTGTTTAACAGCAACGTGCGGTCATTTGCAGCAGTGCAGAACTAAACAGTGATGAAGGCGTGCAGAAGCTGCCGTGAGCCATTCTGCAGGCGTATTAAGCAAGTCCTTAGTTAACTGAGACAGATTGGTAGGAGGCAGGAGATCCTTTAGAAGGGGTACAGGATAAATTTACAACTACACAGAATCAAAAGTGTCTTTTTTTTTTTTACTTCTGCTTTGGAAGAGGATTGAACATGATGTAATTGGGCAGATTTAAACATGTTTTGTTTCATGGACTTTACAATAATAGGATGACTCAAGTCCTTAATTAGAATAAAAAAGCATTACCTCATCAATTAGCCTGCTCCTTTCACCAAGGCACGGGAAATCTTTAATCGGCAGACCCGAGGAACTGCTTGTAGATGAGACAGACTGCTAATGAGGGATGGATTCAGAGCTGCCCTGTTGTTTTTCTGTTCACCAAGTATAACAGAATTGTTTGCTCTAGAAGAAGCTGTCTGTGGGGTGAATGTGTGCTCAGTTTAAATTGAGATGGGAGACTTGCTTTTCCTTTCATCTGATGCTGTCAAGTTCCTAACTCAGCAGACTTAATAAAACCATTGTTCCCTTTTCCCCATGGACCTGCTGCAGAAGTTTCTCTCTTGCTTTCAAATGATCAAAGAACTGGCTTTTGGAAAACCATTTTTGGAAGCAATCTGTAAAACCTTGCCAAAAATGCATAAATTAGCCATTGTATGGGCTGGTACTAATTAACACACCTGGGGATGTTACTTGCTACTGCCCCTTGCAGCAGTTGGCCAGATCTGGAATCATCTGAAGTGCCAGCAAGAGGAGGAACGTCCTTAGGACCAACACACATCTGGGACTCAGCAGCTCTTCATTCTGCACTTCAATTTCTCAGGTCGCATCTTGGGTACAGTACTTAAAAGTTAGATCTCTCCATTATCCCGTTGGTAAAAGGAATAAAACTGATTTTGTAGGTCTGCCTGGGGAAGAGTTTCCCTTTGCACAGAAATGTGGCATTCACATCAGTGTTAGTGGTAATTGTCACTGAAGTGAAAGAAATGCTTTCTATTACCTTCCATAAATTTTGGATAAGACTCAAACCCTTTCTTTCCATATTGCCTGAGATGCCCAGTCATGTCCAGATCATAAGGGGTAGTAAGATTTATCATCACAGTGAAATACGCAGCTGTGGTAGGGTGATTTGACTGTGGCTAAACTAGTAAATAAAACCGGACAGGAACTGTAGTCTTGCTCTGTGCCAACTAGGATGAAGTAGCTCCTGTCCAACAGCTAAATCCTTCCACTCCCCAGAGCAAGCTGGCCACGTCCAAAACAGGAAGAGCCCTGAGACTGTATGGATCCCTAAACTATGTCCAGGCATCATTTGGGAAACCAGTAATTAGCCTGGGCCAAATTCATGCCAGGAAGCATGCTAAAAACTCACAAGACAGACATTGTGTGCTGTTTTCTCAGCCCAAGCCCTGACCACGTTTATTTGCTAGTATAGATGTTGGCTTTTCGTTGTCAACAGGACAGCCTGAAGAAGGTGCACATTTAGGACTCAGAATTGGAGCCGCTGAGGTCCTGTAACGAGGGTTTTCTTGGTGCAGGTGGTGCTAAGTCTATGTCTGACACTTAAGGATGCTCTGTGAGCATAAAACGCCAAGGACATTTTGCAGCAAGTATGTAGCTGGCTGCTGTGGCTCTTATCAGCTAGCACTCTGGGGTGCAGCTCAGGAGCTAGCCCAGGAGTGGACGGGTGCAGCCAGCCTGTTTTGAAGTATAACAGAGTTCAGCCGTGTGGGTGTGAGTCATGGTGTGTCAGTTGGCTAGGAAAAGATCTTGACTTGGGTTTTTGCTAGTATAGGCTATTCTTTGAGGTCTGCTCTCTGAACCATGATTTTCTGTAATAACTGCTACTTATTTGGCACGATACACAAACTGGTCAGAGTGGCTTGGATGGAAGATTTCCAAGCTTCTCTCTGCCTTGCTTTATTGCTTTTCGTCTGTAATAGCATCCAAGGCGTTCTTGAAGGCACCATTAAACACAAAACGTGGTGTCATGCCCTCAAAACCACCTTACAACATTATCTAGACCCATTTGCTAAAGACGTCTCATTTTTCATCTGTGCGATGGGTTATCTGCCAGCATAGGCTGTTGCTGTGTATAACACTCTTGTCCTGGAAACTTGTTCCTGAGTCATCTGTCTTTCTCATCTTGGCTATGAGTGACAGAGCCATGGCTCCAACTGTTTCTGTAATATGAAAAAAAGCAAATGCGTTCTTAGGAGGCTCCCGAGGGCTAACCCTCACATCCTCCCTCAGGAGCTGTTACATCAAACCCTGACCTCACTGGAGTTCTTTTTATTTGTTCAGTGGTGCTGCCAAGAGACAAGGGCAGTGCCACACAATGCGGGATGCTCAACCGGGAAGGAGAAGCATGTTGTCCAGAGCTGCTGGCCAAGGTCTCAGGGGAATTAGTTTCAATTCTTCATTTCAAAGACATCCTGTTTAGGCTGCAGACAGCTCACTTCTGGTTTTCAGGACTGTGTTTCATTCCCGATCTGTAAAAGAAGAGTGCTGGCATGCCCTGCCACGTAGTGCTGCAGAGAGAGTGAATTCTGAAAGGTTGTGAGGTGTTTGGGGGCTATCCAAATGTTGCAGTCTGTTGGCAATAAGCATTGTTTTAGTTGCCCTTGGAAGGTGGTAGGAGATGTAACCCAGCCTGTCGTATCCCTTACTCTCGTGGAGGAACTTGCCTGGTCTGCCAGTCATTTGCCAGCTGTTGGCAGCACAGCACCATTGCTCATGGGAGGGGAGCCATCATGGTGCTGCTGTGCGCTACAAGATGGATGCTACTGATGGATATTATGAAAGATGCCAAGGTATCCTGAAACCCTACAGACAAATGGACAACATGGCAAAGGACAGTCTCCTTTCTGCTCTCTGCTTATCTGTTCTTCCTGGGAAGCGCTGCTACCCAGGACCCCTTGCAGGGACCATTTCCAAAAGGTGACATGGAGAAGACTGCATCAAGGTTCTCTCCGTACACAGTCCTCTGGCAGTATCTCATCAGGCTTTGTTCCCTCAAACACCACTACATGCCTTTGTTCTGTGCCCAAAACATGTCATAAGCACCCTCCGTTTCAGGCTCTGACTTTGCAGAGCTCTAGCACAACCCTCACATTATTTCAAGCACTTTGAACTGAAAATCAGATGCAGACTAAATAACAATTCCAGGACACCACACAGAGCAAGGGAAGACCAAGGCCAAATGTTTTATAGTATGGATATAGTCCTGCCCCAGCCCTCTTGTTCAGCAGGGTAGGTGTGCGTGCTGCCTCCTGTGCTCATGGCAGCTCTGCTGTGGAATTCTACCAGTCGTGGGAAGGTAGACAGCCTCAAAACCCTTCCCTTCCTTGGAAAGACCACAGGCAGGTGTGGTGGGTTGACCCTGGCTGGATGCCAGGTGCCCACCAAAGCCACTCTATCACTCCCCTCCTCAGCTGGACAGGGGAGAGAAAATATAACAAAAGGCTCATGGGTCAGGGTAAGGACAGGGAGAGATAGCTCACCAATTACTGTCACGGGCAAAACAGACTCAACTTGGGGAAGATTAATTTAATTTATTACCAGTCAAAATTGGAGTAGGATAATGAGAAATAAAAAAATAAATCTTAAAACACCTTCCCCACACCCCTCCTTTCTTCCCGGGCTCAACTTCACTCCCAAATTCTCTACCTCCTCCCCCCCAGCAGCACTGGGGGGGGGAAATGGGGGGTTGCAGTCAGTTCATCACACGTTGTCTCTGCCACTCCTTCC
>NW_008795373.1:391720-427433 GCF_000699145.1 Aptenodytes forsteri | reverse complement strand
ACCTGCTCCAGCATGGGGTCCTCCATGGGCTGCAGGTGGATATCTGCTTCACCGTTAACCTCCATGGGCTGCAGGGGGACAGCCTGCCTCACCATGGTCTTCACCATGGGCTGCAGGGGAATCTGCTCTGGCGCCTGGAGCACCTCCTCCCCCTCCTTCTTCACTGACCTTGGTGTCTGCAGAGTTGCTTCTCTCACATATTCTCACTCCTCTCTCTGGCTGCTGTTCCACCACAGGTTTTTTTTTTCCCCCTTCTTAAATATGTTATCACAGAGGTGCTACCACACTACCAGTGTCTTGCTTAGGAAGGAGAGTTTTGTGTCTCTGGTGCTTTCTGGTGTGACTGTTCCTACAGTCTGACCTCCAGCAATGTCTGCAACATCAGAAGTGGAATTGCTTTGTGCAATAGGTTTATCCGTGGCCTAGGGAATATTTCACCCAGAGCAATTTTATCTTACCTCTGTTAAAAAAAACCAACACAAGAAACCTCTAGGCAGAAAAGCTGCGTTTTCTTTTTATGGAAGAGGTTTTGATCTCGTGATCAGCAGGAGAGGCAGCAGCCGGAGCACGGGGCTGTGTCTGCAACAGCGGTATCATTTAGCTCTGACAATGTCTCATTGTGTCCTTCACTATTTTATTTCCTGTGGAGCCATCTCTGAGTTACGGTGAGAGGTTTGTTTTACCCATGGCGCAGCCAAGAGAAAAAAAGTGACCTCTGTGAACAGCAAGATGTGGGGGAAGGAAGACAGTGGGGAACCAGGCTCAGCCCCAACTTCCCTCCTTGGCCGTATCATGGAGCAGTCGAGACCCTGCGCTTTTGAAGCAGTCTGCTTCTGAGTGCAAATCCTGCTTGGCTACTCCTGGAATCTGCTCACTGCCTTGGTAACCGGCCCTTCTCTGGCTTTTCATAAGCTCTCTAGATGTGGTGTGACAGGTATGTCAGGCAAAATTTTAGACTGGAACATCACTGGTAGTTTGCTAGAGGTTTTCCATAGGTTGGGGGTGGGACTGTGCAGGTACCACGCGAAAAAACGAAGGGCACCTTTCAGACAGAGTTTTACACGGAGCCTCTGGGATTAGAGAGGCCAGAGGTTTTTTGATGGAAACATCCTCTCTTGTTATGTTATCTGTTTGAGGCTTTTGTGTTCACAGGCAGTTAAAAACTAGAGTTGTGCCTGCAGTCTGTGTTCTTGTACCCGCTCTGCTTTTGGATGTGGTGAGGAGGGAATTCACGTGAGGCAGCAGTGCAGGGGAAATGGTCTCCTCCGGAGGAGCACAATGTGAGGCCAGGAGGCTGTCAAACGTAGGTGGCAGGAGATGCTGCTGGATATGATGGTATTCTGTTTGCGAGGAGGTAAAGATTAGGTTACACAAAATTAAACCTTTGCAAAGTAGATGTGGAACAGTCAGTCTGCCTGTCCTTGGGAGGAGGCACCAAGCAGTTGCAGGTCCTGCTGATTTGACTTTACCAAGACCTGTAGAGACAGGACAAGGGGCAAGAGTTTTAAACGGAAAGAGAGTATGTTTAAATTGGACATAAGGAAGAAATTTTTTACGATAAGGGTGGTGAGACACTGGAAGAGGTTGCCTGGAGAAGTTGTGGATGCCCCATCACTGGAAGTGGTCAAGGTCAGGCCAGACGGGGCCTTGAGCAGGCAGATATAGTGGAAGGTGTCCCTGCCCATGGCAGGGGAGTTGGACTAGATGATCTTTAAAGGTCCCTTCAAACCCAAACCATTTTGTGACTCTATGATTTAGAGGTGTGAGTGCTGAATGCTTCTGGAAATGAGGCATCAACTATTCATGTGTTCAGTGCTTTTTCAGAAATTGTTCAAATACATCTAACAAGAAGCTACAGTGGTATGTTCATGTGTGTATTTGGCTTTTTTCACCATTTCAATGTTGAAGAAACCAATCACTTCTCCAGAATGGTTGCTGTTTGCATTTGTCTCTTTTACTTGCTAGTTGTAAGAATTCTTACCACAACATTGGATACTCTCAGTACCATCAATTCCCTATTTGTGAGGCCTTCTTTTTTTGCGTTTGCTCCTGAATCTGTTGAGCATGCGGCAGATAACATGCTCACTAGCTAGTTTTTTTCACATTTTGCTTGTTTCAGCTTGGTTGACTTTGATTGTGAAGCTGCTCAGGACATTTTGTGAAGAATGTCTCATAAAGGGGCAATGTTGGCAGGTTGATTTCATTACAGTTGTCATATTTATATTTTTGTTGGACATTTTATTGCTGAGTTATACTGCATGTAGACATCACTTTACAGGCATGCAACACAGTACTTGCCCAAGAATTTGCTGTCTTTGGAGCTACAGACTTGTAACAATTATTAATTATTGTCAGGGAATGGATTTTTTTCTTAAAGTATAATTTTTATAGGGTCAAAACATAAAGCTAGGACCTATTCCCGAAAGTAACTCCATTAGCTTGGATAGTGACCTTAAAGGGAATAGATCAAAGAATAACGTCTGGCAGGGTTTATTGGCAGAAAGATGCCTGGCCAATTTTTTTCCAAAACACATTAGTGCGTGTTATCTGGTATTGCGTATTTGAAAATGTGCATCATTAACATGAGTATTAGGATAAGAACTATTTCACTGTTGTCAGAAACCCTGAAAGTACCATTCTGCTGCTTTGCATATGAAACCCAAAATAGTAGTGAGTATTTTTGGCTTTTTCACATCATTATTGGCAACTTTATTATGCCTGACTTGTTCTGGACCCGTGTCCTTGCTGTGGTTTAATTTCATCATGATTATATTTTGAAACTTGTCTTTTGTTGTCCTTAACTTGTTTCAGCAAGTCTCACATTCTGGTTTAGTCTAGAAAATCAAAGGAAAATGATAAAGAAATTTCCTTTATGTTAATTTTCTTTCTTTGCAATCTACTCTGTAACCCTTGTTCCCTTGCCAGGCATATGAGTGCCTGTGTGCTTTATTAGTTATTTAGTTGAAAACTTTTTAGGAAATGTTTCTGTATTATTATTATTGCTAATGAACTGTATACTGAACAAAAGTTGGCCATCTATGGTCTTGTCGTCTGTTTTCAAGTTATATTGAAAAAGGATATAATCAGAAAGCTTAATGACAGATTATAAAAACAGCTTGGCTTCTTTTAGGAAGAACAGGTACTTCTGGGTGCTGAGCCCTTCAGAAAAATCTCTCTACAAAAGCAGGTCCCTAGATGAGAGCTGAACTCTTGAAAATCTATTCCTTCAGGCTTTCTTTCCATCTGTTGCTCTGCTGGAACAATAGTCCAAGGCTGGCCTAATCTGGGGGCTGCAGTAGGAGAAACTTTGCCTGCAATTGAATGCTATTCTTCCAAATGATTTCTAATAGGAGATTTATTCCATCTATTATGCATTATCTTATTTTGGGAAAATGCAGGGCCATTTAAAACACTGTAAGTTACTGTGATGTCCACAAGAAAAAGATTACTGTGTGTGGTAAAATATCCCTGCGGCCAGCGCTTGTCACGGTTGCTTAACGCTTAGGCTGTATTGAGCTGACGGGCTTAGAATTTCTATTCAGCATCCTTTGCCCAAAGCGGATGAGAATGACCCCTTTTGTCCTGTCTGTTATTATCAGGCGGCTTTGGAAAATGAGCACTGTTGAATGAAAAGAAAGCGGCAGATGACATTTTGTTTTCTGCATGAACTAGTGTATAGGTTCTTTGTTTTTCAGAAATGGTTTTGAAGAAGATGTGCTAATATTGCTGCTATTTTAGCAGTAGTTCTTTTGTTCAGGCCTGAATGTAGATTGTGGGAGTTGGGGTGTCCATTTATATTAGTGAGCTCTTTCCTTGTAAAATCCCATGGATACCTAAAATATGAATATGTATATTCTGAATAAGTCTGTTTTAATATTACTGTAACATTCCTTTCCTGGAGCATAATCTTATTTGTATAAAAAAGAGATGGCCGTATTTTCATAATAAGAAGTTCTGAAAATTTTTATCTGTGTGCTGAGATTACACATACTCTGAATAATTACGCTGAATAATTACAGTCAGGGACTCCCGTCTGTATTGAGCACAGTAGACATGCCCTTTGATTTAAGCTATGTGTCACCAAGCGTTAGGTCTGGAGATCCAATATTTCAAAATACAGCTATCACACATACAGGTCTGGAAATCTTCGGACTTTGGAGTGTCTTAGTTATCCTTGTCGCTGTTTTCCACAGCTGACCAGAATGCTTTTCTGCATTATTGATGTGCCAGTGAGACATGGAGGCTGCCAAACAAGTGACCTCATTGTTTCTGTAAACATGAGAATTGCGCTCACAAAATGGGTTAGGTTTGAAAGTGAGTGTCTTCTGCATATAGGGTTTTGTTGACATTTTCATGGGTGATTTGAGAATCATTTGAATGCCAGGAGTCTCAGCTGGATTTTCAAGTGTGCCAGCAGCCCGACTAGGTGGATTCATATACCCTAATTTTTGATGATCCAGTTTTGGTCCATGTCAGTTAGGAGGCTAATCTTTATCTACAGTCACTTATGGGCAGTTTGGCTCCTTTTGGACTCAGAGCAGAAGACGGTAGTGTTATTTGAGTCATTCTCACAGTGCTTCGTGTATAGAAGTCAATGAGCTCAACTGGGTAAACAGGTTCAGCTGAACAAAGGATACATAATCTTTAGGGCTGGTTTGGTTTTTGTTAATATTTTTAAAATTCACTAGAGTGATGTTCCAAGGTTCACTTGTTTCAGCAACAAAGAAATAGCAATGAGACATGAGTCATCTTCCGCCAGCTGGTTGCAGGTAGTTTCAAAATGTCAGATGCCAAGGTTGAGTGTGATATATGAAGAAGGTGCTAATGAAGTGCAGGGCTTGAGTACAGTAATACTTTGGGAGACTAAATGTTCCTTCATTTCTATCTTCCCAAAAGCCTCTGCATCCCTGCACCAGCTTACTGCTCCCTGGCACATCATGATCATTGAATTAACTATCCTTGCAGCTTCTCCTCTGCATGCCTACCAGCATGTGGCTTCACGATCAGCTCAGTTCCAGCTAAGTCCCTGGTCCCCTGCTTCTGGGGAGGTAGCAGGAATATATAGATAGGGGATGAGTGAGCAGGCAGACACACACTCAGGCCAGCTGAAGCTGATTGTGAAACCAGAACCTCAGACAGGCTCCGAAACTTCTTACACACCCGTTCTCATCCATTAACCTCTGCTCAGCAGTGCACAGCCTGGGCTGGCACAGCTAAATACAGAACCGTGGGAATCCTGTTTCCCAGTTAGAGACTGACCTCAACAGAGTCCCTGTATGGATATGCTGGGATTACTTGGCAGTCCAACTGTGGCTTCCTTAGAAGGGCAGTGAGGGGAAACAACTTGAAGGCAGAGAAACAACTTCTTCATGTTCCTACTGGTAGCAGTCAAGCCCTGTGGGTTTGGCCCCGTGCCCTGTAACTGCCTATGGAGTCCCCTGGCAAAACAGAAAGTGAGCCAGTGTAAGTGAGCTGGTTTGATGGCTAGACTAAACAGAGGGTTATTACCAGGACCTTTCAGTTCAATTAATTTTGTTTTACGTGCTGTTTTTTATGACACTCTTTATGGTTCCCTTCCCTTTCTTCGGTATTTCCCACCATTCTGGTACTCTCTGCTGCAAATACTTTAGCTAACTATTAGTAAACTCCTTGTTAACTTCACTGGGGTGGAGACCTGTTGCTTGGAAATATATTGGCTCATGTATATAAGTACCTGTGGCATAACAGGCTCTTATGCATCGGGAGAGCTGTTGTAACTCTCTGAATGGACAAAGGATCTTGTCAAAGACCTTTTGGCATTCTGTAGATTGGCAAATCCTCATCTATATTGTCATTCACTTCTCAAAGAATACTTTGCAAGGCATGAGTTATGCAAATAAAGGTTGCTCCTTCCCCAGTAGATTGGATTTATTTGTGTCTACTAATTCTATTTTTAATCAATTTGTCAGCTCTGAAAGACTCCGTCGTACTGTTCTTCTGTTTTTGTTGTTAAATATAATGGCTCTCATTTTTTACTTTTTCCTTTAATACTTAGGTTCATTTGAGTGATAGATTTCTTACCACAGTTAATAAAGCAATGAATTTGATTTTGTGTAGAATCCTGTAGAAAAGAAGGTTTGTATCATAAATAGTTCAGCAAATCAGTCGCTGACAACTGCTGATACCTTTAGTATATTGAATAGGGTGTATTTCCAAATAAGGCTGTATTTAAGTTCTGCATGGGGCTTGCTCTTAGGCCTTTAAAGTGCAGCATTTCCCATTGCTAAGAGACGAAGTGGTGGTAGCAAGGTAATATCAACCATGAGTTCTATTTTGGTGATAATGAACTTGTGAAAGTAACTGAAAGTAACTGGGCTCCACTCTTTTGTGTGCAGCTGTAACTGGAAGCGGATTTTACAAGATTCTTTAATGTAGTTGGAATGTATGTGTAATCTTTTGACCTCGTTCTTAGTTTTTGATGACTATGGCATGTTAAGTGCTGATAATTGGGTTTGCTCTAGGCTGAAACCCGACCTGCTCTCTGCAAAGGGGAAAATCAGATCTTCTATTGTAAGAGGCGCTCAAAGGGGCTACCTTGGAAATTGCAAGGCCATGAGTGCAAAGAGTAAGGATCTCTGAAATACAGCAATTTTTTAGGAAGGACATGCTGTCCAAAGGAATGCTTCTCTTTCGGCTTAGTTTGAATTGGACTTTTCATCCAAAGGTTTTTTCTTGTTCCCTAAATTTTCTTTTTTATGCCATCAGGTTTGCCTCATAACTCAAGCTGCCCTACTGTGAAAGCTGCCTTGTAGCTTCAGCTAGTGGAACGTGACTCCTAGGTATAAGAGCATGAGGCACAAGCTTTTCACTGTTCTTGGAAGGGGATTCAGCTCTCCTTGTTTAAGCCATGTGCAAATGAGGCCTCTAATCCAAATTAGTTTTTAGCTTCCTTCTCCAGCCAGGGGGAGAGGAGGAGATCTTCAGAGATTTATTGCATCCAAATATCAGTGTTCAAAATAGATGGGATTAATTGTCCTGTGGAGATGTCTGTCTCTTTCCACTGAGTTGAGAAGAAGCCTAAAAATTAACTTTGTCTCACTGTCAAATTTTTAGAAGTCTAAATTTAGAGGAAGTTAATCCTGTCCTCGGTTTGAGAAAGTACTGAGTGACATTTGTAAATTCTGCAAATAGCAGTCTGTCCAACCAAGTATCTTCCAGTCCCTGCTTGCTTCAAGTTAAAGGTGATGTAGTCTTCATATCATGCCTCCTCTGAGGAGGCTGAGGGGAGTGTCTAACACGTTTTTGAAAGGAGTATGCAGCAGTTAAAAACAGTAGCAAGCACTGACAAGGAAATGGAGCCAAAGAGATTTTTAAAAACCTGTCCAAAGGGATCAGTGCGACGGTCCAACCTGTACTTTGTTTTTCAAGCCATCCCTTTGGCTCCATCCCCCTGTCTATGACAGTGTTGCTGGAACTGCTCTTCTTTCTTATTTTAAGCTTTCTGTGTGGGAGGAGTAAAACTGCTTAAAACAAATGTGATTGAGTGGTAGTTTGCACAGTACGGCATTGTTAGCCCTGCTCTTCCAGTTCCCATTGGGTTCCTTGATAGTTCTTAAGAATACAAAACATGAGTACAGGTAGAGTATGTCAGACCAACAGTCTGTCCAGCTCAATATCCTGTTCCTTCCAGCGACTAACAAATGCCTGTGTACCTTTCTCTAATCCTTTCCCAGCCTCCATCTATTTTCAGCTTATGAGACTTTCTAGCCATAAATCTTTCTTGTTAAATGAAGAATTGCAGCTGACTTTCTTGTCTCTTATGTTTTAGAACTAAAAAAACAAAGAAGGCATCTGCTCCTCCAACCAAGGAAGAGAAGCCCAAATTAACCATTTTTGAAGAGGAAGTAGATCCAGATGAAGGAGTCTTTGGCCCAGAAAAAAATTTCTCATCAATTGGTCCCAGGAAGAAGATGAAAGAGAGTAAATCTGTTCTATATTTGTATATACACAGATTGTTTTATCTAAAGCATGTGTATAACTGAGCTTTTAAAATGTAGTGATGCAGAGTATACAGGCTAAATAATGACTTGGGAATGTTAAGGCAAATCTTCAGCTGGGGCAGAATCATCTAGAATCATTCAGAAAAAATAAATAAGACCTGTAGTTCCCGTAGCTGTTCACTGTTGACATTTTGGGCTGGGATCTTACAGGTCTGTGGGAGTTGCCTGTCCCACAGTCACTCATGCCACACTAACATGAGCAATGTGACCTACTTTTGAGTGCAAGAAGAAAGCAGATTTACCAAGTCCTGAGTGCAGAGTATCACTGCACTTTGTGGATTGGAAGTCCTTGTAAAAAAAGAATTGCCTACATGATCTTTTTTTTTCAGCCCGGTAGCCAGATTTACTAGCTAGTGTTAATGCAGGTATTGCGTTATGTAGCATGACTTAACTACAGCATTTTCTGGTTCCCCTTTCTAGATCTGAAATTATTTGAAGATCCAGACCTTGGTGGGGTGGTAAGACTGGGTGACTCACTACTGCTGCCAGCTGCCTGTAAGAACAGGGAGTATGTGCTGAACACAGGTCCTGAGGAGGACACTGAGAAACTGCTGAGGTACACATCTCAAATCTGTCATGTAGGATGAAGGTGATCTGCAGAGTTATTTAGACCTCAAAAGAGATGAATTTGAGGGCAAAGCTTAAATACTTTGAATGCTAACTGTGAGTCAATATTTGTACTTACAAGTAAAAGGTAAGATATGTATCATGGAGCTTGGAAATCAAACACATTAAAAAGGAAATTAGGAAGACCCTTTGAGAAAGGTAGGGTGCAAGTTATTATTCTGTGACAGGTCTTGAAGGCCCAAGGCATGCCGTCTAGTCCTTGTTTTCTAACATGACACTTTCGCTTTTTGCAAGTGATCCACAGGTGTGAAAACTGACCTCCATTTTGAAAAGTGAGAAACAAAGCCCAGAAACAAAGGCGAATTCAGCTTCAGTGAGCTGAAATCAGGGACTCTTGCCACAAGAGGAATGATTTTCTGCTGGTGGCTCACAGAGCTCCATGCACACTTCCAGGAGGAATCCTCTGCACACCTCCACAGCTCATTAAAATCTCTATCACCCTGCATTTAATTTTTAATCTAGTGGAAAGGAGGGCCGGAGCTCAGAGTTACAGGAGGGAATAATGTACTTGCTCTTACACTTACCTGCCGCCTTGATAGTCTAGCGCTGGAACATATTGTCACATAATGTGTTTTATTCCTGACATCTCTCTCACAAGGCTAGATTGCATGCACTGATAATCCTCAAGAGATCAAGCAAGGAGCCAGTGCTCGGAGACTCATCACCAGGGAATCTGTGCTGCAGTAAAGAGTCAAATTCATGACTTCTGGATCTCAGGCTGGCATCTGAATGATGAGGCCAACCTGCTTCCAGTGCTAATTCTTGCCAGCCAGCTCCTGTTAGGATGTATGATTTCCACAGCAGGTACTAAACCCAGGAGAGAGAATCTGTGTGTGGTTTCAAACCTCTCCTGACGCAGGTAGTTTTGCAGCTATTGCTTTCTACGCATGCAAAAGTGCTAGCTATCTCAGCTGTAATACCTGACTTAATTTAAACAAAAGTTAAATTGGGTTGGGTGCCATCTCTCATTACATCCTGACAGCCCACCTGATGTTTATAGAAGCTGATGGGGCAGGGCATGACCTGATTTAGTGCTGTGGTATATTGGGAGTAAACACTTATGTGCTTGCAATATTTTCGTGTTTGCTTTCTCCTCTGCTAGCAATCTCAGCATTCAGCGCTTGATCCAGATTGTTCATACGGCTAGAAGAGAAGTGCCTGTTTTAATGCAGTCCTTGCATTATTATCCACTACTGCAGAGGGCTTCTCCATCTGTCATGTTAATGTCCTTTGGATTATATGTTTTCTCTTCCTCTGTGGCAGTGAAAGGTCTCTGAAGTCTGCTCCAAGACCAATAGACCATGCTTTTAGATCAGTTTGGGGTCATCAATGTTAGCAGCACACCCAGATGGCTATGGAAACCCATGGGAAAAGATTCCATTTCTTTTAAATTCCAGTAGTTTTCATTTATTGTTGAATTGTCCCAGTGCTTTCAGTAGTTGACAAGTTATCAAGATCCAATTGGAAATGAATACACATAATGAAGCAGAAAATCATGCCAGTGGTCCAATAGTTGCTACGGGAATCCAGAGGCAACTCCTGGCTATGCAAAAGGTATAGGCAGATAGGTCAGGATCTGTTGACCTGTTCAGGTGCCTAACACCCTCTGAAATCCCCCTGATAAACCTAATTCACAGTGTTATCTGCACATCATAGAGAGCTGGTGGACTGAATGCAAGGCGATTGGAGGTAAAGGAGAAGCTGTTAAAGGGGGGAAGATGAGTGGCAGTGCTCTTTTAACCTGTGCTCTTTTAACCTTCACCTCGCCTCTCTGTAAATTCATTGCAGTCACCTGAAGTCCTGTAGCTGAACTTTCTCAGGTGGTTATGCACAATGCATTTTGTTTTCTGTTCAGCTGAAAGCCTTAGCAGAACTGTCAGGTCTCATAAATGTAGAGGCAGCATTTGAATCATCTCCTACCTTCCCTTACCACCAGACTGGTGTTACAGAGTTCAACATGAGCTGAACCCTGCAATCTCTCTGGCATGGGGGCTTGAGCATATTTTGAGGCCTAGGAATAAATCTTGCCTTTGCCCTGTAGATGTTGACAATCCCTCTCCCTTCCCAAAGGGGACTGAAGAAATCTCTCTCCAGCCCTCAGATCAAAGTAGGAGCTGTGACAACCCATTCCTTTGGTGGGCTAGAGCTGGCTAAGCTACTAGAAGAAAACTGGCAAACGTCTTGGTCTGTTGGACATACTCTGTTATACCATATAGAAAATTTGCCTGGACATATTTTGTCAAGACCTAAGACCAGCCTGAGCTATGATGCACCAGCAGGTCTGTGGTAGGTGCAGAAACCTCGACATGTTCACTGTACACAGATGGATTAGCTGAATGATGCAGATGTGGTAGCTCTTGACTTATGTAGTGTACATTTGCATGTACCACATGGTCTGCTCACATGTGGTACATGTGGTACCACATGTCACAGATCCGACAAGTGTCTGACTTACTGGAAAATGTACTTTCCAGTGAACCATGAGCAGAGACAGGAGAGCGCTGCCTAAGGCAGAACCTTCTTCTTCCAAAGGGGAGATGGGAAAAAGATGATGTTCGGAGCAGAACACAGGAGCAACCAAGTCCTTTGTGATCTTTATGGTACCTGAGTGGTTGTAGCAGCGGTAGCACCACAGTGCTGTCAGCACAGCAGTGAATCCCCAGCAGTGACTTGTAACTCTTGAGGAAGAGGCTGTTACGGAGACAAATGAATCTGCAAAATGTGCGTGGGCTGTGCTTGTCACAACATGAGGGAGAAGAGAATATGATAAACGTTCTCATTGCAAACTGAAGACTGTGCTCTCTGTGGATACCTGCTCAAATGAAGTGAGAATTACTAGTTTAAATAGAATCACCTACTTTACATTAACAAGTGTTGAGCTTTGAGAAGAACCAATTGCTTTGTAAGTGTAATGAAAGATGTCTTTTTATGGCAAAATACCCATGTCCATTCAAACAAATGTCTTCCCTCTTCCCATCCATTGACTAGCCTTTTACTGGTTACTAATTTCTTGGCTTACCAACCAATATTAAGTGATGGTGATGAAGAAACTAGGTGAGCTACCTCACTCTAACCACTGGCATTGTAGATGCAGGTACTCTTTTGTACCACTAGGTCTGCCATAATACATCGGTGAGGTGCCTGTTGAGCACTGTACTTGCATGTCCTTCCAGAACTTGTGGAAAAGAGATAAATTGCTGTGGTAGGAACCAGCAAGGTCAAGTCTCACCATGTTGCCTTCAGGAAAAAAGGAGCACGTCATACTCTTCCTTCATGGGATGTGCTTTGAGAAAGGGAGGGATAGGTAACCAAGTCTTTTCGGCTTATCTCTTCACCACAGGGATATGGAGGAACCCAGGCTTTTCCGAGAAGTCCTGGGTCCCATTGCTTTTGACTCTTCCAAGGTGCAAGGTCACCAGCTGCAGTGAGATGAAACGGTAGCTGATCAACCCTTTCCGAGTTGTTAAAAGAATTATCCTTGGGAATGGATTTAGGACCAGGCTTCTCTTTTCTCCTGTCATTTTCCTGGGTCATATCATACCATATAAAGATTCTTTCTGGATGCATTCAGCCATTTACCTCCACTCTCGAAGCTCCACTTCAGGTCTGATTTCCATTTAAGCTAGAGACAGAAGTCAACTTCGGCAGAAATCAGTATCCTGCAAACTCTTCCATCATGGATTCTCATGCCATCTTATGTTCTCATCTCCGTCCACCCAGTGGCCACAGATGTGCAAATTAAGTTTTCATGCAGCAGGACTGCAGTCAACCTCTTCTGCCTCATAAATATAAATTGTGCCTGCCTGGTGTGATAGATCAGGTTTTTGTGGAAAACCAATGCTAGAATTGATTCTGTGAATGCTGCAGCAGCTCTGTGGGCCCACAGAATTACATAAATTATCACACATCCTAGCCTGAAATAATTATCGCAGTTGTCTGAGCAGCTTTTTAGGAGAGATTTAATTAACTTCACCTTTGATAATGAATAGGGAGTTGAACTGGAAGGAAGCAGCTGTCAGCATAAGATTTGTCTTTTTCCAGTGCTGAGAACAGTGTCAGCAGTGGGATCCCAGTTCTGCTGCCCTGTGATGACAGACCTGGTGTATTCTTTCTGAGGATTACGCTGATCTAAGGCTACTGGTATTGAAAGGGACAGTCCAGCTCTTACCTTTGTGCTACAGCTGCATCATCCTGCCTGTGCCCTTAGAAGATGAATTTTACAAGTTGATCTGTACAGCTGCAAGCTGTGCCGTCAGTGATACAAGTGATGACCCTTTGAGGAGTATTGCATTGTTAGAGGCTGAAGCTGTTTGTGAAACCACATCCTAACAATGGCCATTTACAGACACCATTAAGTGCATACAGCTTGAGCAGGTTTGTTAGCTTCAGGTTTGCCAAGGAACTGTTGCCACCCTTGCAGCAGAAAAAGTTTGTATGTTCTTCATTCAGCAGGCCATTAGCAGCTGCTGAATTCAGAGTGCAGCCCTTATATTTTCCGACTAGCCAGCAGTCATATGGGACACCACCTCCAGCACCATGTGATGAGAAAAGCTTTCTTGCTGTCCGAAGGATACAAGAGCAGCACCATGGGTGGGAGAAGAGCTTTGAGAAACTCCAGAGGGTTTAAATCTGGATCCTTTGGGCAGAGAGTTTTTTGGGTGATGGGCAGGTGGAAGAAGAGATTGCAACAACTGAGTCAGAAATTTCCTGACCACTCTAGGGCAGTTTCCCTTGCTTGTTGTGACCTGACTGTGGGGAAAGAACCTTGATTTGGCTGCAGTAGCCTTCAGTGAACAAATAAACAGCTGTTCTTCTTTTCTATACCAGTTCTTCGTGGGGTTTTTTGCTGCCCAAGAGCACTTTCCATGATGGTTTTCAAACATTTCTGTTGTTCTTATTATTTTTCCTGTGATGTATAGGAATGCTACTTACAAACACTGGAACAGCTACAAAGTAAACTTGGCCAACAGAATAGAAAGGTTTTTGCCAGATGGGAAACATCAATTCTTGCCCCACCCCTAGGAACATATATGGGTTGTATAGAATAATGCGGAGAGGTGACCTAGAGTCCTAGTCTCTCCTAGTCTAGCAAGAGATGCTTTTGCTAGGCTTGAGAGTCACCAGATTTCAACCATCTTGCCCCAGGTTACTTGCATATTTGACAGCCATCTTCAGCTGCGGGGTAAAAGCTGCCTGCTCACCCCTGCCCCAACTATGCCTTTGCCAGGTGATTGGGGAACTTTCTAGAGAAGCAGGAGAGAGGTTTGAACTTCTTGAGGCTGGGGAAAAATTGAACCAGCTCTCTGGTTCAAATTGTAAAAACGGAATTGTCTCATTTCCTGGGTGAGGGATCTAACCAGTAAGCTGTTTTCTTCAGAGGGCTTCTTGTGGGCATATGCATGTAGGACTTACCTGTACTAATGAGTCTATTCTTTGGCCCTTGGCCAGACAGCACCACCAGGCTGCATCCATGCTAGTAGACTCTGTCCAGCTCCAGAACAAGGTGACTGTATGCAGCTGCCTGCTGGGAATGGTCCCTGTCCCGTGCCAGCTCCGAGTTGTGCCTGGAAGTTTTTTGGAGGAGGGCTAATCTGTCCCAGACCAAAGCTCTGCCAATGGTTCTTCTAGCATTTCAACAGTACAGACTCTCACGTTCCAGTGTCCAGACGTATTTCCTGGCACTGGTTAAAGTACCAGTATGAATTTACCTGTAATGGATTGCAGGGGAAAGCGGGAGCAGGAGGGGAGATACCTCCTACACAGCCCCCTGTGCTTTGCACTCCTGTGGTTAACTCCAGCCTGTACAATTTCCACGGGCCTTGTTAGACATCACACTGTCTCTACTGGCCATAGCAGAAGTGATGGTCAACAGATACTTCAAAGCCTCCTGCCTATTTTTGGGCACAAGTCTTTTCCCAAGTCATATATGTGATATTACACCTCTCCCCAAGGCTTCACTAAGGTATCTCTCATACTTGGAATTAACACCAGACAAAATAAAGACACCGATAATAAGATAGGGAAAGATAAAAGTCTGTTCTGCAAGAACTACTGTGAGTTGCATAACCTAGTTTCAAGCATGATCCTTTTGGATACTTTAGCAAATTATGGGAGTCTTTTTCTCTTGCTTTCATTACTGATTCTCCTCATTAGAGCATTCCTAGCAAGCAGAGGTCACTGTCCCCATCATGCTAGATGCCATACACGCACATAGTCATTCCTGCCCCAAAGATCTTGTCCAGATAGACAGAACAGAGTTCAAAGAAGTGGCATGTAAAATGTTGATGTTCTGATGGCAGCTGCATCTGTCTCCAAGTCAGAACTCGTTTATTCTCTTGAAGTCCACATGCTAGCAGTCATATCATAGGGCTTATGACAGCCTTTCTTCAGTAAGGGTTTTGATTGCTTTCTGTGTCTGGAAACAAAGAGATTTTCCACCAATAGAGTCCATGAATCAGCACAACAGTATGGCAGGAATTTTAAACAATGTGGCACTGCTTTTCCATTACAGAAAAAGAAAGAGGCTAATTAGAGAATGATTAATTACATGGATTCTGTGCCTGATTGTCTATAAAAAAATGGGGGATGGGATGGAAAGGTTCTTCCTTTATATCTCCTTGTTATTTCAGAATAGTTGCTTGATTTCTTTCTTCCTCCTCCTGCCCTGGAGTTAAATATGGTGGTAGTTATGCACTGTAACAATTCATTTGCTTCTCAAGAAACAGAAGTCCTTGTTTCTATCTCTGCCTGAGGCATTTTCATTTTACCTCTTTAGTTTTCCAAAGACAGTTGTGTCTCACATGATCAAATGGCAATGGATCAAACAGTTTGTCTATCACTGCAGCACTGAAAAGCAGATTTTGAGACAAAGACCACATATTATCTGCTGTGTTCTCTGTAAAAGACTTCTGTCTAACCAAGGTCTTTAAAAAATCCAGGACAAAAAAAGGAGATTTACATGATCAGCTGCCAGACTTTGAAAAATCATCTCCTGCAGAATTTTTGGCCTAAAAGCACACTACCAAAAAAAGCCCCACCACCACCCCCCAAAAAAAACCCACAACCTACTGGACTGCATCTTTTCGGGGTATTTTATGACTGTGCTGAGTGGTTTCATTGCTGTGGTTAGCACAGATATTAATATAGATCCACACAGGAGTAGAGAATTCAGGAAGCTACCATCTGATCAGTTTAATGAGCTGTGTTTACTGCTGCCCCTGCTGGGCAGTGCACCTAGTTCAAAATCATGCTTCCTCTGTATGATCTGTATGTATATGTATGTATTGTTCATCTGGTTATTATGGTTTGTGTTATTTATGACCAAAACTTTATGACATGGACACTGATTCATTCAGTATTTGTTTATGCCAAGGAGGAAGGCATCAGATCAGCTAAAGAAAGCTAGGCTTCAGAAATACCAGCCCTAACATGTTTTGTTTATTACACAGCAAAGAGAACAAGAACATGTTTTGGCAATGTGATCACAGGTGTGCTATCTCTTGGATATCAGAGTTTGCAGCAAACAAAAATGCATGGGCTTAAATTAAATTAATTTCTTCTATGTAGATGAGGAATTCAGAAGGAAGGAATACACTGACAAGGTGTTTTGTGAGTTAGGTGGGATATGTCACCCACAGGGAAACTAAGAGACATCAGAAATCTTATTATCTAAATAAAAGAGAATATAATCTCTGGAATTACTTGGGGCATGAAATTTGAGGTAACAGCAGGAGCTGCCTGCTGGAACACAAAGTCCACAAGGTAGAGTTCAAGGTGCAGAGGTCTGAGACAGTGGCCCAGCTCTGTCCATCAGTTGGTCTGTTTAGGTATTTCGTAATTTTAGATATTAGTGTTCAGGCAGTTGATTTTAGAAGATTAGCCTTGGTTAAAACTGATCCTTTTTAGATTCCCTTTGGGAGTCACAAAAAGATCTGACTTCAAGAATGGTTTTATCTTAAAGTGTTCCGACCATCTATATGGCAGAAAATTCAGGCTAATCCTTGTTCACTTTATGGCCAATTCATGGTGAGTGTAGTTTTTTTCAACCTGGACAGTGCAGTCCTAAGTTCCTCACAGCTTTTAATAAGGGCAAACGTAAAAAAGAAACCCTTGAAATTACGCATTTTTTCTTAATAATAGTGGGATCCTTAGCTGAGGGTGCTGAAGCTCTTTAAGTACCTGTGGTTTTAACATTCAAACAATGTGCACGAGGGATGGAGCAATAAAGTGTCTCAGATACATTGACTCTTCTGTTGATCATGTTCCCCATGGTCCTGGCCAGTTACCTGAGTAAGTCGCTTCCCAAATTATGGAAAAGCTCAGCTTTGCTTTAACTGCCTACTTTATTTTAACCGTGTGCAGAAGGCCCCACCAATTGTTCTGCTGTGTGGTAGAGGCATTTACAGTATCTCTCCTAAGGCTACCGGTGAACAAAGAGAGAAAGGGAGAAATCACAGTCCCATTTAGTCAACAGAAGTTATCCCAGTGGCTTTGCAGGGGTCTGGATGACCTCCCCCTCCCCAAGATGGCCTCATTGCCTGGCAGTGAGGAAGATATAAATTACAAAAGGCAAGTGAGTGGAAGGACCAAAAAATGCCTGACATGAAATGAGGTGAGACTCATTCATGCTCCGGGGACTGCCTACCTATGGGGCTTGTAGAAGAACAGACTAAAAAGGCACCTTCATTAGACTCCCTGTATGGTATCCTGTTCCAGTGAGTGGAGCTGCTGGAGAGCTGCTCCAACAAACCCCTTCCAGTCACCAGAGGTTCAAATGAGGAGCTTCAGAGAATCCTCCCAGAGAGAAACAGCTATTGTCTGTTCCGTTAGTCATGTCTCCATTTGCTCCTTGCCACTTGCCACGAGCTGGTTATAGGTGCTGTGACCAACAGAGAGCATCCAGCCCACCCTCCTGGATGGAGGGACTGTGCCACCTCTTGACGTGGTGCTCTAGCAGAGACAGAGGGAGAGGATGGGCTGCACATGTGCTCCCAACTTCTTTCTTGTTTAAGAATCACTTGACCAGACTTTCTTACGCTCACAAGTCCTCTAAGAGTGAACTAAGTAAAACTATTTGAAGGGAATTTTAGCACTGAAGAAAATTCCAGTCCCTTTAGAATAACTCCTGCACCTTAATTTTGTCCCCTAGTTCATTTGTAGCTTCCCTGTCAGGCTACTCTTTCGCTGAGGCAGAGGGAGTTTTACTGCTGGCACTGTTACAGCCTAATGGGCTGATTTAATTGATATGGAAGTTTGGTAAAAACAGTTCTTATATCAGTGCTTGCAACAATTAAACAGCTAAATCATTTCACTGCCTAAGACGCTACTGTCGTAGAGTAAGTGTATCACACTAGAGCTGGGGTTTGGCAAGGAGATACCTACATATTACAAACCTGCTGTTCCTCTTGATCTTTGGTTCCTGGTCCCCCATGTAAAAGTTTTTGCTTGCAGTTCTTATGCTTTAGCTTTCTTGATTTTGTATGCTACAGTTAGGGGTGGAGCCTTTTTGGAAGTCATGTATTTTGTAAGCATATTTGAGGTATGCATTTTATCAGGCGCTTCACTTTTGAAGCTGGTCATTACAGCTGATGATCTGCATGGATTGCTGGTTGGGTTTTGACTGCTTAACAATTCTTTATCAATCAAGACTTTGGGAAATTAACAACTGTGTTTACTCCTTATGGTATTTTGTTTGACCATTGTGCTCAGAGGACCAAAACAAGAGGCTATTTTGATTCAGAGCAGAAATTACTGTGGCCTGTAAAGACGTCTCTAGCTATGCTAACTTTTACTTTGCCACCTCTGCTATATCTTTTGGCGATGTGATGTGTCACAGCCTTCTTTCCATTTCCTTCACATATTCATTTTTCAAAGGCAGCTACCTCTTGGACTATCTGTTAAAAGGGCTTTTTCAGAATCTTTTAACAGCTTTGATGGGTACAGAGTTGGGCACACACAACATGCTGTGTCTTTTGATAAGGTCAAACAATCCAGGTAGAAAACATACTTAACTGTTTGAGGTGTTTTGAGGTATTTCACTAGGAAATAGGTCTATCTCCTAGTGAAATAGTCACCAAAAAATAGTTGTTGTGTATGTTCACAGATTGCAAAACTCCTTCAGTTTCTTGGAAGAAAATGTGAATATAGTATTTTTAAAGCCATTAGATTTTCCAGTTTCTCATGATTGAGCATGGGAGATGCTCAATCTCAGTCTTGGGGATGGGGATGAAGAGGAAGCAGAGCTGAATGTGAAAAATTTTACTATCCCATGAAAATTTCTGAGCTCTTGAGGAAGCAAACCATCCTGACACAGATCAAAAGCATTTTTTTTCCCCAAACAAAAATCAAGTTCTTTTTATTTTGATAATTGCAAATTGCTTTTAATTTAGGCATTTGAAAACATGCTGTAAAATTAATTAACTTGCATGGTGAACTGAAAAATCTCATTATAAAAAGACAGTTCTTACTTTGGTAACATTGAAACTTTTATGGAAAGCTCTTCCTAACAGAGAAATTCATCAAAGTTGATCCTTTCCTGGAGAAAGTTTTATTTTGCAAGAATGCATTTTCTTACAGAACAAAAAGCGGTTCAGAAATTCTCAAGATGTTACTGATGTTTTCTTCTCATTCCAGAGTTGAAGATGATTTAGAGAAACTCTTGAAAGTAACCTCCAAACCGAAACCTAAGGTACCATCAAAACCACCATTGCCTCAGAAGCCAGCAGTTGCCCCCAGGAGCACTAATTCATCTCTACTGGCAAAGCCAAAGGAAAACAGGATTCAGACAATGAATGAACTGGACATTCTCCAGTATATCCAGGAAAATGAATCTATCAACAACCAAGATACAAGTCTTTTTTGAACATACATATTTTTAAAATTTAATGATGCCTTCTTGGCCTAAACTCCCAGTAAGCTCAAGTGACAGTAGCAAGAATTGACCAGATCTCTTTACTATCACAGTGCTCATTTGTGTACCGTCATATAGAGAGCAGCAAGTTTGACTAGCAGAGGCTTGACACGATGTTTTCAAAACAGTGCAGTTGTGGTATAATGTTGCCTTAGATTTTCAGGGTTTTACAGGGAATGTGGACAAGGACATAGCACTACAGATTGTCTACTACTATTTTAGTATCAACATAGTACAGTTTCAGCCAGTTTAGTCCTGATTGAAAATGGTAAGCGTATTGCACACAACAACTTTAAATAGTTTCCAACAAATGGTCTGAGGCAGGACAGGTTGCTGTTCCTGCATTTTAGACAGTGTTTCAGCTCACTGGAAAGGTAATTTTCCTTTTATCCTGTGCATTTTTGTAGCAGCCCTTTCCTCCCTGACTGGTATTTCAGTAATTTATAACCAGGAACTGTTAAGTATAGGTAACAGTTCCTCTGTAGTTCAGAGAAACACTGAAATCCCAGCTAAGCCTGACAATCTGCTGCCTTTGTTGTTGCGCAAATGCCAGCTTGTAAGAGAACTTGTAGGACTGCAAACACTAGACGCTATGCATCTCTGGCCCCTGGGGAGAATAGCAAATGACTGAAGATGGCTAAGAGTGCAGCTCCAGACATATGCGGAGGTTGCAGTGTGTAGGAGGTTCGGATGCTGTAGGACTGTTGTGAACCTACTCAAGATTCACAAGGGCTAATTTTTTCCAGCCAAGTCTTCCTGGGCTTCCACTGTAGTTAGTGGAGAGAAAGAGATTTCTCCGGAAGGTGATTCAGTGCAGGTGTCCTAATGGAGGAACTCTGAATTGCTCTCTGGAGTCACTCTCTCTTTCTCCTTCCCTTCTCCCAGAACTTAAAGAAGAAGCCATGGTGATTAATTCCACTAAGCTAAAATGAGTTTTTTGATAAAACTGGTCTGTTCATTACTATAGCAGTGGTTAAAACAAGGGAGGACAAACTTGGGATTATCCAGAGGAAAAAATAGGAAGAAAATATACTGGAGAAATTTTAATATGCAGGAAAAGAAAAACATGGTAGAACAGGCATCCCAGACTACCCCTCTTCTTCCCTAGCTCAGGCACTCTGGTTGAACATGCTGAATTTACATCTAATGTGGGTTGATAACCTGCTGTCATGTAGAAAGAGATTCCTGAACTCATTCCGTGTGTGTGAAGACAAGCTCCTCAGAGGGAAAATATTAATATGTTTAAGCCATATCACTATCCCCAAATTTGCCTTCCTAATATAGAACAAATAAATAGAAAGCGTTATATATATATTTTTAATAATGAAATTATCTCTATTAGTATTTCCTTTTTAAGCCAATGGAAAATATAATAAAGGTATTTTGGTTTGATGGGCTCTCGTCTATGTACAGTATGTTTCAGTATAATAAAACATTTTGCTAACCTGCAGGTGTTATTGTTGTTCTCTAGGTTGTACAGCAGCAGCAAATCGGAGTTAAAGGATGGATTCCATTTAAGACATGAGGAGCGTTACATGGTGTTAAAGTGCAGGCTCAGCTAAAACCCTGTGTAAAGAAGTGTGAAACCAAGAATGTAGCTGCGCTCATATTTCCTTTCAGAGCAGTTAAAGGTAACACTATATATGGGCAAAGGTAGTACCTGATCCTGTCTGTTCTCACAGTGTCCTGGTGCATTTAGGAAGCTTGTTTAACCCATGCTGCAAAAAGGGAACAAGAGAAAATAAATGACTTGCCAGAGAGCAGGCAGAGAATAGCAGGCAGGAGAAATTAATTCAGGACAGCCTTCCTGTTGCACTACCTGGTGTCGTGAACAACCACTGCATATTTAACTGAGGGTTGAGGAATCTTGATCCCCACTTTATTCAGCACTGTTCAGGGAGACTGCTTGCATTTCTGTATTTTTGGCCTACAGCCCACCACATGGCCTGAATACTGCTAAAACTACTATATTGAGGGCCATGGATTTAATGATCATTAGACTCAATGCAGATCTTCACCCTTAGTGGGGGATCAGCAAAGGAAAAGGATTAAGATTTCCTGAAGTAAATTAGAGAAATCATAGAAGAACAGAGCTGGCTGTGGCCTGGGAAGACCAGTTTGTCCACCATCCTGCCCTAAGCAGAAACATCTGGCCCGTGTCCTGCCAGTGGCAGTTCTTACTGGCCAGGACAAGGTGTTATTGATGTGAGGCTACAACTGGAAGAATAGGCAGATGCCAGGGCAGGACATGGTGGCTGAACGCTCTCCAGCTCTCCAAGGCTGGAGAGCTACCTGAGCATGGGCACTGAATTATTCTTGTAGTGGCAGTAGTTATGCCTGTGTTATCTCTCATAGTCATTTTTCTAACCTGTCCTTAAAAGTTTGTCTGGCTGGAGAGCAGCACTGGAGATGTCATAGCCTCCCTGGGTGTGCCATTACAGTTCTTTGCCATCCTATTAAAAATGTTTTCCTACTGTTTGACGTAACTGTTCCTTCCTGCAACTTAAGCTCGTTACTTCTAACTCTCATCACCACAGAAAGAGAACAAAGAATATTCCTTTCAGTCTCTTTTCTAGACTGAACAACTCTGCCTGGTGAAGGTGGCAGCAAGACAGGTCAGGACATCAGTATGGTACCAGCTTCTCATGACTTGGTGTGCCCTCGATGAATGTTGTCATCTTGCATTGGATTTCTCCCGTTTTTAGAAGAATTGCTACATATCCACATACCAATTTACCAGGGGCAATAAAGTATGCCAGCATCCCACACCCTTTCATTAACACCACGTGGTGCAGTGACACAATGTGCAGCCTTTGTTCCAGCTGGGACTATGTTTTTCTTTCACTGTTCCTCATAGCAATGTCATCTGTCTGCCTTCCACCACCTCTAAAAGCTCCACTCAGAAATGACTCACGCTTTTGCAAAGCGGCAGGAGGGTAGATATTATATATTACCATCATAACCATGGGAACATTCCCAGTAATACTGATATAACAACAGTATAGCTGTATCTATTTTGAATGGTCAAGGAATATTTTGCCCCCCAACCCTCCCTAAAATTGTCAAATTACCTAAACAACACAGGGAAGGAAGAGCTG
Source organism: Aptenodytes forsteri (assembly GCF_000699145.1). NCBI lineage: Eukaryota > Metazoa > Chordata > Aves > Sphenisciformes > Spheniscidae > Aptenodytes > Aptenodytes forsteri. Next base: position 404,760 of record NW_008795373.1, on the reverse strand, counting down.
TTAATTGTTTTCTGTGCTAGATTTTTAAGATGATTTTAAGGTCAATGTTTTACTTCAGAAAAAAACCTATCCTGTCAAGGAACTAACATAAAAGGATCCTTCATAAATCCCAGTGTTACGCATTTGTTTTACAATGCAAATGTCTAGCTGCAGTAATATTTATAGGCACGTAGAGGTGAGTTACAGTCCTTGAATAAATTATATATAATGAATCATTATTATACAAGAGAAGAATGTCAGACAAATGTAGCCCAGAAAAATTGAACATATTATTTGAAATGACATAGGGAAACCACACAACATACTTTGCATCCTGCCAGACCAGAACTTCCTTTTTTTTCATACATCACTTCTAGTAGCAGTTATTTTATTAGCCTGCTCTTGACAACTCTTGAAATTCAATTATGGACTCTAATGTAGTTCTTGGCTGACAGGCATCACCTTTCGACATTAGTAATAGCTAGCTCATCAGAAGATTTGAAAAGCAAGAGAGTTACATTTAAACCCTTACAAAAGATGTTTTCTTTAGTGATTAGAACTCATAATAGGTCTCTCTATTGCTTTAGGAGCTGCTTCTTGTTTTGCATAACCTTCTGCTTGTTATGTGGTACAGCACTAATTTGGGTTGGGTCTAAAAAAATGTATTAATTGAAACCGATATTTCTGCTAATCTTTGCCCAGATGTTAGCTTCTGCAAAGAAGCTGAGCTTGCTACAGCAGAATACACAAGTCAGCCTGTGATTTAAGGTCATGAAAATCCAGCACGCTCATGGGGCACTAAGGCATTAGCTAATGAAAGGAGACTGTAAATGACAATCCCTGTGGTCGTTAGATTTAATATAGAGTACAAGAAAGCACTTATATGCCACTTAAAAATGTGACTGTCACTAATGTCACCAAGGATTCTTGAATCTTTGTGTGTGTATGCATCAACCACGTTTCTTATCGATCGATGTGACCACACATTTGTGACAGTTTAAACCTCTGTAAGTCAATAAGAGAGAGGGGTTTTACTGTGAGGTTTTATCTATATTCTTACTTTTCACCTCAACAGCAACAACAGGACTGAATAAAGTCACTCAGTTTCTTTCTGTATTGCACCCATTCCTTCCTTGATTCATCTTTAAACCCTTCTGATCCAATTTTTTCAGCCCTGACCATATCACTGATCTTCCTTTATAGCCTTCCACATGCTACTGGTATTTAATGTCATGCATTGAACCTAATGAAGAATTCAAGTGAAGGGAAATCATGTGCCTGTGTTTCTAGAGAACCATCTGTAGGGTACACTGCTTTGAGTAAAAATACTAGCTGTGAAAGGTGATGATGGTAAATTAAATTAATAGTGAAAGTAAGTGCTGCAGTGGGAGTTCAGAAGTCAATGAAGCTGCTTAAAGGATTGATTAGTCATAGATATTTAGAGACTAAGTTTTATTCATACCAGGATGTTATGGATGCTAAAAATTTATGTGGGGTCAAGGAGACACTGGTTAGACTCATGGAAGAGAAATCTATCAAGGGTTATTAACGATGCCGCTTAGAGCTTGCGAAGTCCTTGAGCTACAAGTTGCTGGAAATGAGAAGAATATTCAACAAGCAAATATTTTCATATTTCCCTATAAGACTAAGTTTTATTCATACCAGGATGTTATGGATGCTAAAAATTTATGTGGGGTCAAGGAGACACTGGTTAGACTCATGGAAGAGAAATCTATCAAGGGTTATTAACGATGCCGCTTAGAGCTTGCGAAGTCCTTGAGCTACAAGTTGCTGGAAATGAGAAGAATATTCAACAAGCAAATATTTTCATATTTCCCTATAGTCATCTGCTTTTGGCTCTTGTGAAGAATACTATACTGGGCTAACCCAAAACTCACACTGAATGAGTCACTTAGTGAGGATTTGATGACTGAAAGAACAGAACATCCTCAGTGCTTTATCATCCTGCTTCCCGGCACCCTCAATAAGATCTGTCCACTGGCCTTGTAACAACAAAGCCATTTCTCCTATTTACTCAGGAGAGATTCCTGAAGTCAGTGGAAATTTTGATTTGCAAAATATACTTTCTCAAAAGCCACTTTTGACATGTATGTGTTATATTTGCAGTGAACAGTAAAACCTTATTGATATCAGAGGCAGATTTCAACTATTCTTGAATGCTCCTCCAGATCCCACCTTTAATGGTAAGATTAGTAGATACTATGATTTGCCTAGGAAGTCAAATGTAAAAGGTTTGTCAAGGGTAACTAGGCAACAAATGGCATCATCAAAACACCCAGCAAATTTCAGTGGAATAACCCCTAAATAGACCATCTGATGTTATGCTATGTTCTTTTTCAGTGAGGTGCTCAGGAACCTCAGAGTTTGAAGTCGTCACCAAACACAAAAATACGTAACGGCCCACTGCCCCTGCTGCATTAACAGCCACCATGGTTTGTTACCCTCAAGTATATTGTTTTTATTATCAAGTATCTAGGAATCATAGTATCGGATTTGGAGGTCTGGAGCTGTTAAAGCCTTGGGGAGGCATTGTGGCCAGTGCGCCATCTTAATGTGGGAGTTTCAGTTACCCAGTCAAATCAGGATGATGTATGAAAACCATCATTTTGTTGGTTTTTGGTAAAAAAATGCAAGACAGTCTCTCTTTGAGCTGATTAAATACGCTCCGAATGCAATTTAGCCATTTTCTGCCAAAGGCAGTGTTTCCGTGCCATTTATGTCACTAAAGAGTTGCTTCCTGCCACTGCTGGGAGAGTCATATGTAGTCCATCTAATCTGTCAGAATCCCATGCAGATCATTAGAAGCCTGGTGATGCTGATGCTTGGGAGAGGAGGTAAAGGAATAGGATGTGACACCACTGTTCAAGCCTGATCGACTTGGGGAGCACCACTGGGAATGGGAGAGAGAGGACAGAATGGAAGAAGGCATCTGCCTGATTTATACACAGAGCTCCAGAGCCTCTCACTTCCCTTGAAAGATGGGGGCTGTAGAGCTGAAATGATCAATTCTTTTAGTGGTTCTTTGGTGAGATAAGTGCCGTGTTTTTTCAAATGAACATAAAAGCAAACAAAATAAAATTACAAAATTCTTGGTGTATTTACTGAGCACTTTTCTTACTTCTCTGCTAATTTCTCTGCTTTTTAAGTTCATCCAGGAAATTTGTGCTAATGATCGCAAACTTCTCAGATTATTTGGTTGGTAATAATAATTTAAGGCCACTGATTTCACCTCAGAGGAACTTACAGAAATGGTTCAGTTTGAGAATGTCCAGGTATGTTAACAAGTTCTTACCGTGAACAAAAACAATCATTTCTTTACCTTGAATGCTGAGAAGCACAGTTACCCGGTGCTTTCCCCCCTTATGCAATCAAATCTGCAGGCTACTATGATTTGTTTTCCTGCTTATGCCTTCCTGTGTCTTGACCTTTAATAGTTTACATATTTAATCTTGTGTACAGTCCGTGAAAGGAATTTTTTTGTGTCCAGAACTGCTGGCTAATTATAGTTGCAATGCCTTACCTAAAAAGAAAACCTAATTCTACATGGAATGATGTGGAAAATTCATCTTTTTCATGAGGAATGAAAAAGAAATCTGGGGCTGTCTTCATCAGTGGTTTAGTTTAGCTCAAGGGAGCAGTTCCACAGCAAATCTGATCGGCTCCACTTGCCATACGTTGGTTCCCATCAGAGAGCTGCCATGGAGCAAAAACCAGACACTTGGGTCCAGAGGACCCAACTAGAAGTAGAAATAACTTCCCCCAGATGAGTACATGTGGGCAGTGGGTACTCACCACCAGCCGTTTCACTTTGCAAATCCTCTCCTGTTGTGCTGCGCCACTTGCTGATGTCATCAGTGCATATTTGGTGGTAAACTGAGCCCAAAATCCAGTTGACCTCTGCCTGTTTCCTTCCACTTCTGTAGTAAGGAATTGTACTGAGGGAGCAAAGGGAGGAAGGGGCAAAATCACAGGGAGGTTCCGGTGTCCCCTGGTCTGCAGATGGTGGAGTGGATTTCGCAATACCCAGTCAGGTACCCTTAATATAACAGCTTAGTCTCTGCTCGTCTGTCTCTGCTCTCTAGGCTTTTAATGAGTTTTGCATCAAGCAAACATTGGCTGAACTAAAGGAACAACATTGTATTGTGTGGGAGAGGCAGGGGGAGAAAACAAACTCCCATGTCTCCTGCTCCCAAACAGATGTACTTATTACTCGCTATAAAATCCCTGTGTCTTCTTCTAGGAATCCTATTTCTTTCCAGTTTCAGCAGGGAAGGTAAAGCATGATTTTGGTACTGCCTTGCTTCATGTTTGCTGGAGAAATGGGAGATGGAGGTTCAAAAGTCCCTGAGGCTGAGAAAGGCAAAGGCCCACGTTTCTCCCCTCCTAGGTGAGAACCGTAGGCAGTGTACCAGAAAAAATTTAGAAGAAATAAAAATTTCCTTAAGCAACAAGACAGGAGACGGTCTGTGCCAAGCCTGGCTCAAAAAATAGTGACTAGGGGTCACTATGAGACGCTGTTGCTTCCTCCCATGCCCAAGCTGGCACCACACAAACCAGGCTGTATCAGGTGGCAGGGTGTTGGTACGGCTGTTGCCCACGCTCCCAGGCTGTGCTCGGAGGAGTGCTTTCAGCTAAGGCTGACAAGCAACGAGGCTATTCTGAACAGTTTTGCACTTGCTAGATTTACCAGCTCCAGTTTTCCCATCTTTGCAAGTCTGTGCATGACGACTCTGTTTTGCAGAGTAGTCATGAGCTGACCCATTTCCTTTTAATGCAGTAATTACCAGATTGACTGTCTTCCCCTTCAAGGTACTGACCTACAGTGGCTCATCCAGTAATTACTGTGGATGAAATCTATAATGTCTGCATTTACCACAGCTTTTTTAATCCATTGCTGTTGCTGTTTCTTTTTCCTTTTTTTTGCCTTTTCCTTTTTTTTCCTTTTTCCTTTTTCCTTTTTTTCTCTTTCTTTTTCACACTTGACCTGCAGATTTGCCAGCTTTGTGAAAGAAAATCATAGGGTTTTTTGGCTCAGCCATATGACAAGAAGAGAAAGAGAAAAATTGGGAGTTTATTGGAAAAAATAAAACTGTTTCCCTAGAGCCATGTTTGAATAATGAATCCCATTGAATTCTACCAGAGAGCCACACAGGGAGTTACATAGGCCAGCATTAGAAATCAGTAAGAGATCCCAGGATAGCAGGTATCATTGTTGTCTGCTGTCTCACCTTGCTGTGAAGACTGTGCTGTTGGGCAGGGACACTTCAAAATGTGCTGGACAAGAGTGACAAAGTGAGCACAGCACTGTGTCCGTGCCCAGGGGCTGGGGTATTCACCTGTGTACGACTGTTGGAGACCTGCTGCCTCCCTTTGCTTTTTCTGTAGCTATTTTTATGATAGCCATTTCATGAAAACAATATTCAGTTATTTTAGACACTTCAGTAGAGACTGGGATTTAAGACTTTGGAGTCATTTATAGGCTCTGTGTTTCTCTCTGTCTGATAATATGTATGTATATAGTACATAAGAGAACATGGAAAAAATAGAGAGGCTTATTAATCTTCCCACAGTTAAACAGGGACTGTGTAGCAGAGCCAGCAAAAGATCTGTCTGGTTTGCTATCTTGGCCATGAACCTGAAGGCTAAACTAAAAATACAAACAAAACAATCTTGTGGCTTAAGGGATTTTCTGATTTGTTTTCACGTTTTCGTGATGTGCATAGGGATGACCTGAAATATTCCCCCTCTGAAGAATTTTTGCCTGCCTTTTCTCTGTTTTCTTAGAAATACAGGAAGATGCTTTGAGTGCTGGACAGCCAGTGAACTGGTGACATTGCAACAGATGAAAGGGAGGGAAAACTAGCAATAGGACAGGATATTTTGGTATTACAAGTTTTAATTTCTTTTCCAGTTGAATTCCTGTTTCATTTTAAAACGTCTAACAATGTTTGTGAGAAAAACAATGTTTGTTAGGATCGCTAATGAGTTTTCCCAATACTAAGGGTGTGAGAATCTGGGTTTCCTCCTATTTTTTGCCAATAAAATATAAGAAGGAAATGAATGACCTTTAAAAATAAAAGCGGAAAAGCTTAACTGTTTTCTTTATTATGTCAGCAAAATAGGCCCAAACTGCAAATTCCTTTAAAAGTCACCTTTTTCTTCCACATCCAGTCTCCAGTCCCTGAACCAGTCACAGTTCAGTCACAACAGACTACTCAGAATCGGTGTGAATAAAGCATTTACTGGATTTGTGTCAGAACACCGTAAGACAGAACTTTTTAAAGGGAAACTTTTTTTGAAATCATAGACAACTTGTCACAGCAAAAAACACAGATGCCTTCAGAGGCATAAAAACTAGAAAGCCGTCTGTGTGGCTTTCCACAGGATTAAGCACTAGGACTATAGCCTTTGTGGTTTCCTAAAAAAATAGGTACCGGATACAAATATGGGATAGGCCCAATTTTTCTGAGGTTTGCACGGCTTCCCAGAAACGGGGCTGCTCTCTGAACAAAACAGAAAAACACTGCTGCCCCTTCAGCATGGGCAGGGGTGTAACCATGCCTGAAATGGAAATGGTATCAGCCGCCGCAGAGGTCGAGTCGAATATTCTCTTGTTGCAGCCAGAAAGCAATGTCCTGATGGCAGTCCTGATTCTTAGAAACACAGTTAGGAAAATACTTAAAGAGTGATGAAATGCTGACTAACAAGCAATCACGTAGGAGTCTGACTGTGCACTTCACAAGCAGAGAAAGCAAGGGCAGTGATTTAATGCAGAGGCTTTCAGGTCACTGAAGCACGGCGAGCTGATGGCAACGGGGCTTTCTGCCATCTCTGCACCTTGTTATGTGTGTGTGTAGGGCAGGGGGCTTGCAGGGAGAGTGAGAAGTGAGATTTTGGAGTATGAATAAAAGCATAGTTTGCTGGGATCTGAGTTGTTTCTAATCATTGGAGGCTTCCTGTTGTTCTTTCCTTATTGATTACACGTTGCAAATGAGACAATAAACCCGTTAGGCACCTAGTTAAACCAATAGGAACATGATCGTTACTAGTATTAAGTGGCAAGTTATTCCTGCTGCAGATAAATATGTCTAGCCATTTCCTTTATAGGCCACTGTTTTTAGTTCCTTAAATTTTGCCAGCTTTTAATTGTTCAGGATAACATTTCACATGCTCGGTTATTTGGCTCCAGTTGAGATATTAAGAAAGCTTCAGCTCAGACAGTTCAGCAGTCTTCAAATGAGGAAGTTGTAGAAAATTCTTCTTTCAGTCCATGTAATTTTTTCTTAAAGCTGTGTAGATGAGAAGGCTTAATAATCCTCTGTCTTGAAAGAAGGGTTTGGAAATCAGTGTAGAAAACACTTGGATGTCAGAGTTGTGCCTTTTGCCTCATTAATTAGAAGCAGACAAGTAAAACCCAAACCTTCCAAAATTTATCTTTATGATAAAAAAATAAAAGGAAAGGAAAAGAAAAAAATAAGGTATATACTGCCATTACTAAAATATTGTGGGCAATTCTGTAAATTTTCCTGTGAATATGGTCTTGCCTGACAGTGCCTATCTGCAGCCAGCCCGTGGACGCAACATCTCTCCTCCGTAAGCCCAGCATAGGAGGAGGCTGAGCAAGACTTGCCCTGCAAGCACATCTCTCAGCTGCTAATGTACAGCTCCAAAGGGGCTGTGGCGCCTAGCAAGTGATCATCTTGGAGCTGGGGAGGACCTACAAGAAAGACTTTAGGGGGCCAGCAGCTGCAGGCCAAGCAGATATTAGATGTCCGTGTTTAGGCAAAGGAACCAAACCTCAAGGGTGGTGTTTCCTATCTCAGAGCTGGCAGCTGAGAACCCTTTTTTAGTCAATGAAAACAACTGGTGTTTCCAGGCTGCTTCATCTGACCTTCATCTAACCTGGGGTGAGATGAAATACCCTCTGGAAGTGCCTGTTTTCCTCTAACGGGGACCCTGGCTGACTCGCTCAGCTGCAGGCTGTAGGCATCTAAACTTAGGTGAAATGGATACTGCCTGAGGAGACTTTCTCCCCAAAAGTCATGCTGGGTCTCCCCTGAGCTGTAAGCGGAGGAGGCAGCCGCTGCCGCCCACCAGCTGCCAGGAGGCTATTCCAGGCTGGGACCCATCGGCTGGAGTCGTGCCATGAGCATTATTTTGGGCCTGTTCCTGCACATGTGCTTTGGGTCATTCGTTAGCAGACAAGCCAGCCAAAAAATTTACTGGCAGTGGGTACGCAAAGAGATTCATGTCAGCCGACACAGGGAAAATGGAGAGATGGTGGTTTGTCCCAGGTGGGACTTGTCTCCTCTCAAGCCGTGATGGGCCATCTCCTGTGGGTAAGCAGAGGTCTGTCCCTCTCTGCCGTGAACTCGCCTCGTGGCAAAAGTGCATTTTCACAGGGAGTCTTTAAAAAAGTGATTCATACATGTTAATCCTGGGAGACCTGTAGCTGGAAGTGTTGGGGTGGCAGATCTATTCATAGGGAAATCTGAAGGTTTCAGAAAACATCTCTAGTTTCAAATCACCACCAAAAGGCAATATCTCAAACAAACAAAAACTCCTAACCAAAACCATAAAAGAAAGCACCGACCAGAAACAATGGAAGTAGGTTTTCATTTAGAGTATCACTTTTCCCCTAAAACTATAAAATTATAATTTAATTTTAAATTTGAACCAAAAGCCAGGAATGAGATATGTGAACAATTGTGACAGCTTTTTTTAAAAAAATAAAAATTTTGAAAAACAGTTCATTCAGAAAGACACTGCCCCATTTCAATTCTGTTTCAATAAAGTTTCATTTTTGGGTGTTAAAACTGAAGCAATTTTCTGCCCTGCTCCAGACCTCAGCTGTGCCGTGCCACTGCATCCTTAGAGGGATATGACTGCTAACCCCATTTCAGCACGAGGAAGGGAGCCAAGCGTTGTCTCCTCGGGACTGACAGCTCATGTGAAGAGCTGCCTCCCTAAGCAAAGAGCAGAGGGCTCTGAGACCTCCTATCAGCGGAAAAAAAGAGTACATTCTCTGGCTGTGAGGCCATTAAATATTTGCAGCGTCAGGTGGCAGACTGCGGCTGTGGCATGATGTCGGTGGATTACTTGCCTGTCATGAAGGTGGAGTGCCAGGTATGAATTTGAACCCAGGCGTGTTGCCTCGTGTGCCGTTAACCCCACCAGCGTCTCCTTGTCACCGTGACCCAGTGGAGGGCACGAGATGCCAGGAGCAGGCGAGGGGAGAGGGTGTCTGGGTGTCTGGAAGTAGAGATGGGATAAGGCAGTGGCACAAAGGGGAGGCGCATCTGAGTTGCGCGGTGGAAAGCTCAAGTTGCTCTGCAGTTTTTTGAACTTGCATGAAGGTGATGGGAGAATCTTTGCAGAGGGTTTTTGCCCTGCTTTTCTGGACAGTTCATATTCATTCCAAGTTCCTTTCAAACCCGAAGTGAAGAATGTTTTAAAACTCACAAGGCGGAACACTTGAGGAGAAAAATACCTTTTGCTCTCCTGCAATCCATTGGATTAGTGGTGTATTTTGGAAAGCCTGTGTGATAAATACTTCAGGAATAATGAAAGGGAACTGTACCTGCAGCTGGCCTTTTGGGATTTTGATGAGACAAACTCTCTGATTTGCACTACAGCATTTGCACCCAAAAAATAAGCACCATCCTGACTTCCTTGTGCAGACGGGGGGCTGGAGAGTTGTGCCCCGCCGCTCATCCCCCCAAAGGGCTCTTCTTCCTGATTTCGCAAAAGGTACATTTGGTGTCAGCCCGTCCAGCCAAAGATAAGAGCTGCTTATCTGATGCAATGATGGAACAATATTTCATTGACAAGTTATCCAAAGGACCACGCACCTACGTAATAAAACCTTGTGTGTGTAAAATTAAGATTGTGCCTTTCCTCCATGTGTCCTGTTTCAGAAGCTCCAGGCTCTTTGCAAGCAGTAATTAAGCTCAGTTTGTCGAAAGGAGCACAAGGCACAAATAGCCCGTCATGCCTCCTGTCACACCAAAATGAATCTAACCTGATGTGGGCAAGTTTGTCGAAAGGAGCACAAGGCACAAATAGCCCGTCTTGCCTCCTGTCACACCAAAATGTGGGCACATGCTTCTTTATAAAACAAAACCTCTGAGCCCCCTTACAGAAATGCAGGGACTCCAGAGAGAGCTCTGGGGTGCTCTGGCCTCCTTTGGGTGCTTCATGGATGGCCTCCAAAGTCACCTGGAGATGACCTCTCAGCAGCGGTGCTGGACTGGGGGGCTACATGAAATCACACGCGTGTGTCCAAACCCAGGCTCTACTAGTCCTGCTCCCCAAGCCGGGACAGCAGAAGTTATGCCCGGTGATGGACGCAGAGGGAGCCCTTGGCCTATTATTCCATTTTTCATGTGCAAAGAAAACCCAACCCAACCCAATCCCATCCTGAGACACTGCCTTGAGCAACCAAGTCAAATAAATACAACACGCTCTTGGCAGTGGGCTCGGGGGCCCTGCCTTCACAAACAGGCACGGGAGGCTGGAAATCAGTTAGCGGGGTTTGTTCTGACAGCGGCTAACGAGGAGCCCAGCTTCTCTTGCCAGCTGCCTCTGGGGCCTCCTTGGGTGTCTCCTTTCTCCCCTGTGGCTGTGTTGTCTCCTGCTGCCGCAGGCAGAGTGGGAGGGGTGCTTGGAATCTGCATTGTGTGACAAGGAGGGGGAAACATGGGGGGTAGGTGGGAGAAAGAGGAGGCAGCGTGGGGCAAGGGGAGCAGGGTGGGCTGGTGAAAGCCACCGTCGGCGCCCCACTGTTCACTCTGCATGGTTGGGGGCTATCTTGAGCTACTTCTCGCAGGTCCTGTGCAGCAAGGGCCCTTCAGGAGTGCCCTCCAGGGCTGCAACACCCAGTCATTTCATTTGTTATTTTCTCCCGGACCTTTCCTTGATGTGAATTGAAGCAGTAAGTGGGGAGAAGAGGGAAAGTCTCTTCGAAAGTTCATAGTTGATCCAAGGCAAAACACTCGGGTAGATGCACCCAGGTTTCCTTTGCTGGTTCCAGTGGGGAGGCTCATATGGGTCCAAGACTTGCAGGACTGGGTGTCACCTTTCTACGTGGGATCAGATGACAGATAATTTTTTGATGATTGAAAGTACCTGTTGGTGTTAACACCAACACAGTGCCACCAGAGGAGAGACAGAGATGGAAAACAGCAGTGCTCAATTTTGCTATAAAAAGGCTGAAACACTGTTAGCAAAAACCCAAGCACTTCCCTCACTGTCGGGGTGCCCCTGCTTCTCCCCATGGCTTTTAGGACTAGGAAGCCATAGGTGCTGCTTTGGCAGTTTGCTTGTCTGTTGCAGCAATCACTAGTTCCTTATTTATTTGCCTGTTTTTAATGAATGCCACTGTTGCTACCTGCTTGGGGACAGCCTGCTCATGAATGTGGTGATGGGGGAGGGTTTGTCCTGAGCAAATTTGTAGTCCAGGGACTCTGTGACCAGCTTGTAAAAGCAGAGACAAGCCCTTGGGAAAGTCACAGAGTAGCTAAAACATGAGGCTAATCGAGGTGAAGCATTTGAGGGGGCAAGGCAGGGTGTGTAGGGGTGGGGCAGAGGGCTGGAGCCGCTGCAAGAATTGCAGCCTGGCACCAAGACACCTCCCTTCTAGGTGTCTGTTCCAGTTCTGGAGCAGGCATCCCGACAGGCCTGAATTTTGCAGATGAGAAGCGTTAGCTGCAATGTTGTTGCAGCAGTAGTGATCTAGGGACACAAGCAAGGTGAGATTTGTAGGGAAGGTCTGTATTTTTCAATAGTCACATTGATGTAACGGGGGGGAAAAATGGATCTGCTTTTGAGCAGGCGATCCAGGTCTTACCTCTTGGAGGAAAGTCACACGCAAAAGCATGTTCCCCAAGGAACAGATAGACCTAAGCCCTTAATCCTCCCCTCTCCTCCTCCCCTTCCCTCCCCTTCCATTCTCTCCCCTTCCACTCCCCACAGCAGGCCTGGGAGAGGCACTATCATTTACTGCTTGGCTAGTGAGATGTCTCCAGACATGGGAGACCATAGTTCATTTCTCCTGTCTTTCTGAATTTATTTTAACCTAATTCACTATGTTAAAAAGTGTTCCGGAGTTTGATGTTCCCCTAAATGTAAACATTATTTCATGTTTTTGTATGCATAGGAAAAGTAAATGTTCTTTAGGCCATCGAGTGCATGTAAATAAGTATGTCTCCATAATATAGACATGAGGGTATGTATCTGATTTTAGTCCCCCCCTAAGATGAATGGAAGGATGTGTATTTTTACGCTAGCTATCTCCTGAAGCGGGGGTTGATAGCAGGTCTCCCTACTCCCAGGCGGTACCCAGCATTCATGCCCTTTTTGTCCTAATGAATACAGAATAAAACACCTTTCACAAGAAAAACGTACTGTATCCCTGTCCAGAGTCTCTGCTGGCCAGACACTTAAAGCACCTACCCGTTAGGAAGGAGGCATGGGTTTGTCTCCCTTAAGGGAGGCATGGCTGTGCACGTTTCCCCCGGCAGCTGCCTAACCACTGACCTAGAATGTAAAACACGGGTCTTGCCACATCCTCCCCAGATGTGTTTTAAATGCGGTTTGATCCCACTCAGCAAAGGAAAAGGCTGAGGCATTTCTGGGTGTGCCCAGAAACATGCTTAAATCTGTGACATTCAGTTTTGCCAATTTGCAGACCTCAGGTTGGATGTCCACCTCTGTGTGATGAGAATAAGCCTGCTGACAGAGGACCTGGTTTTCAGCAGCCGCTCTGAAATTTGAAGAGGTAGACATCAACTCACAGATGCTGTGAACCAGGGATGGAAAATCACTGACCTGGGGGACCTAAATGTCAGTGTCTGAGGGGTTTGCAGACACTAGATGCACCAGGACTAGGCAGCTGATGAGTTTTCAAAGGTCAAACTCTGAAGCTACATCCTTCAAATGGCATTTGGGAAGCCCAAGAGTCACCTGAGTTTTTGTGCATCATAGTCAACTAAAAAGGTTCTCAAATTTATACCTTTTTTTTTTTTTTTTTTTTATTTCTT
>NW_008795373.1:381364-391639 GCF_000699145.1 Aptenodytes forsteri | reverse complement strand
TTTTTGTGCATCATAGTCACCAAAAAAGGTTCTAAAATTTATCCTTTTTTTTTTTTTTTTTTTTCATTCTTTGGGGCAGCAGCTCCTAAGGCAATCTGACAAATTTTGACATCTAGCTGGATGTCTGGGCTCAGAGAAACAAGGAGACCCAGCTCCCATCTTTAATGAGGAAAGTGTGACAGTGCCCCGGGGACTGAGAACAGAGGATGCTGGGGAAAAAGGAAGGTGGTTTATGCCTTGCTGACACTTTCTCACCTCCTTCCCATTTATGCCTTTAAGAATGTGGTGCTATAATGCAGCATGCAGATTGCTTGCGAGGCTGATGATAAACACAAGCGAAGGCTACATGTTCCTAAACATCCAAAAAGCTGCACGGCCTCCATTTCCCTAGAAACAGATTTCCATCTGTGTAGGGTTGTGCCTTTGGGATTGTTCAGCAGATTTTCGCACCCAAGGACAATGCATACATTAAATCGGTTTGTTTCTTATCTGATTCTGGGGCTTTTTCACTCTTTTCAGTATGTAAATTGCTCCATCCTTTTAAAGGCTGTTCTGCCTATGGTCTGAGCAGCTCAGGATGTCTCCTGCAAAGCCCCATGAACGGAGTACAAAGGGTGGCTCCTTTTTCCTTTAACATCACTGCCTTTGATAAGGTCTCTAATAGTCAGTCACCTAATTCCTCCTGTAAGAGTGTGAACATAATGACAACCCAAAGGAAGCGCTTACAGGAGCCAAAAGGAAAGTGTGCTCCGTGCTCTGCTTTTGCCACACTGGGATTTCCAGCAACAAACCTTGGACTGGCACAGGATGCCAGAGCCCAGCGGCTGGGGACCAGCAATAAGCAGCTGCTGGCATGGTCCATGGGGCAGACGTGGCCATGCGGCGGTGGAGGCGATGCCTTGCTGCGGGCAGCAGGATCTTCTTGCCTTCTCCAGTCCAACACACGTGAACGTGAGCTGCCGCACCGAGACTTGGCTACTGCCTTTCTGACACCAGCCTGACACCTCAACAAAATAAATACAGCAAATGGGAGCAGAAGTGTCAAGAGAACCTGAAACCTGCGATTGCTTTTAAAGAACATCTCCACAATAAAGAACATCTCAAGCAATTATTTGGCATCGCTTTCACGTCATATGGGGGGACTGGCGTTTAATTTAATTGAAGTATTTGGTAGTGAATTTAAGAACAAAAGGACAGATCTGTATCTCTGTTCCCAGGTTTTCCCCAGTGCTGAGATATTTCTCCTTTACAGGGGCTGGGGGAAAGCCAGAGTCCAGCCCCTGTGCTCCACGCAGACAGACACAATACTTGTGTGATTTGTAGCATTATGCAATTAAAATGGCAAGGAATGACTTGCTGGGTATTATTATTGTTCATTTGCTCCTATAGCCAACTTCCATTTTCCCATGGAAACAGCTATCAGTAGAGAGTCTAATAGGTTTCCAAATGTTTCCCTGCCCTTCAGGATAAAACTGCTGGGTTTAGAAGTTAGATTAAAAGACTCAGGAAATTGCTTCAATAAGCTGAAATTTCTGTTGATACTGAAACCTTTCAGAAATCTTTGCTGCATTCTGCCAATTTTGTCCCTAATCTGAGTAACTCCTTTACCACCAGGGTTTAAAAGAAAAAGGTCAGGTTGAGATGAACGTGGTCTCTCCCAAAGCTAACAAAACTCTCGGTTTCACGTCTGGGACCACACATTGAGCCGGAGCTGGGGAGAGCTGAGCAGCCAGGGTGCATCAGCACATCCCTGGGATAGCAATTGCCACTGCCGCCACATCCTGGGGACCATGACACTGGGTGTCCCAGCAGAGGTGCTGGCACTGAGGGTGGCACCTCCTAATCACAGGCTGTGGTGGGGGAGCCAGTGCAGAAGAGCTTTCTCTTTCAACATCCCTTCTGTGGCTGCTGCTTCCTGACATGTGTCCCCATCGCTCCGGTGGGGTGAGTGCAGTTTTGTGCAGAGCTGTGCTCCAGGACAGCCCTGTCCTCAGAGGTGATTTACCTCTGCCCCATATCCTTCTATCCAGTACGAATTGCTTCTTCCTAAAGCCACACGTCCCATTCTTGGCCAGCCTCCACTCCCCGCTGGTATGTAACCACCTTTTGGTAAAGGCAGACCCCACCCACACAGAGAACAATTTTTTGGTCTATTAGCGCACCAGAAGGATAAAGGCATCGTTGCTTCGACACACTAACATGGGCTGAGTTCTTATTGGAATGGCGCAGCAGTTTGCTCCGGCCTGGGGTTGCAGGCGACAGGCTGGGACAGCCCCGTCTGCCTCTCCCATCCCTGCAGCACAGGAGCAGGGACACCCTCACATCCCAGCTTCGGAGCATGGGGCTGGACTGCTGCAGGGTGGCACTGGTACATGGAAAGAGTTTACACCTCAGTTCTCTTTTCTTGTGAAATTACCTGCTATTACCAGTGTCTACAGCAAAGTGCCTTTGCCCCCATGTTGCCTTTTGTTCCTTCCAGCTGCAGGAGGACACCTGGAGTCGCGGTACCCCTTGCTATTGGCGAAGATCTCCTTCCCCATAGCCCCAGGATGTCTGACCCTTCAGGAGAAGCCTCTCCCAGGCCTGATCCTTGGTTAGTTTACATAACCTCAACAAACACTGAGGGTAGAGCAGCACAACTGAAAAAAACAGGGGATGCCACTGACTCTCCTGTGTGAAAAGGCCGGTTAGTTTACATAACCTCAACAAACACTGAGGGTAGAGCAGCACAACTGAAAAAAACACCACTGACCACTGACTCTCCTGTGTGAAAAGGCCTCTCTGCACAACAGGTGACACTCTGATGCCACTGACTCTCCTGTGTGAAAAGGCCTCTCTGCACAACAGCATCACAGTGACACTGTTGTCACCTGAGCTGGGCCAGATTTTTAATTTATTACAGGCTAATCAAGCCGGGAGACATCCAGCGCTTTTTCAGCTGGTTTGATGAATCCCCTGCAGGGCAGAGTGGCTTCTGAAGCGCTGTTGCTTTGGTCTATCCATCTTGAACGACTCTGGATACAAACGCTGAAGTTCTGGGATGGGATCCTTGGTGGTAGATCTTAGGTCCATGCAGCCGTGCTCGGCTCTGCACCAGCCAGCAATCTGGAGGTGGGACCAAGGGTCATGCTGCTGGTCTCTGAAACAGAACTTGTTTGGCTGTAAGCTGCCTTTGCAGAGGGCTGGGTGTATCTCTTGCTGGTAGGCACTTTGTTCTCGCGCAGCATGGAACGGTGGCGGTGTCAAGCACCTCTTTTCCCTTTAGAAATGCTGCGTGAAAGAGTTCCCCTAGAGAAGACAGGCGGTTAAAAATAACCCTGCGGGCAGCGGTGACTAATGTGCTCATACACGCAGAGCTGCCTCCCCCTCCCTCTGTTGCCGATGGTCACATATGTCTCCTGTGCGTGTCTGTGGTCTGCAACTTCGGTGGGGGCTGCAGAGTGATGGATTTACATTCACTGGGAGAACATCTGTTACCAATGATGCTCTGGGTTTTAAGGTCTTCATGTCACTACCTTCATAACTGCTATAATCTGGTGGGAAAATTGTCTAGTTTCTAGCAAACACCCTGCTTGAAGGCTGTGGTAACCATTGTTTTACAATGCCACCTGGTCCTGAGTTCAGCCCCAGAAAGGAGAGATCCATTTGCTGAAGACTGATTTGTATGTACAATAGGAAAGAAAGCTCCATGTCCTTTTTCAGACACACTTTTTCATGGCCATGTGCTTCAGCAGGTCTGGTTACCCTCTCCTGGGGAACATCGTTTCAGCAATACATCCTCCAGGACTCCCGCCTGGGATGGTGAAATCTCAACCTCTGTCGAAGAAAGCTTGACACAGCATTGTAAGGCTCAGACGTGGTGTAAGAAGGTACCTCCTGCCATGAGAGTGATGCTCCCTTTTGGCCCCCAGCAGTGCTGCCTAACCTCTTCTCACCACAGGCTGTGCTACTCCCATCCTTTCTCTGCTGGCCCGGGGCATGCCCAGATGGTGAACTGGGCTCAGGCGCAGGTCTCAGCATGCAAAACCAGCCCTGCCCGATGAGACGTGTGCACCCTGAGGCGCTTACTCCAGGTGTATACAGCCATGGCTGCCCTCTCCAAAGCCATTGACCGGTTTATGCTAAAAGTGCAAATGCTTTATCTCTGGGGGGCCTTGCCCTGCCCTGGGGCACCCCAGCCATACGACACACAGCAGCTTCATGTGCAGCCAACGCAAGCTTCACATAGCAGAGATGGTCCTGTGCTCTTCTGACCAGACTCTGGTCAGGCATGGCACAAAGCAGAGCTGCTGCTAGTCCTCTTCCCCCTGCACAGCTCAGTGTTTAAAGAAACCATCCAGGACTATTCACACTTAAGAATAAGCTGTGGCATTTGAGTGATTTCAGTTGGCCTGCATCTGCCATACGAAGCAGGCTGTGCTCTTCTCTTGAGGAGAGACTTTCTTTAGGTCGAGTCTTTCAAGGACAGACTGCACCACTGCTGCTGAGAAAGTGTTTGGCTGAGAGACAACGGCTTTCTCTTTGCAACGCGGCAAGTGCATCTGCCGTGCCAGGGCCTTTCTCTCCTGTGCCTGCGCCTGCGCACTGAAACACCTGGGTTTTAGTAAGAAAACCTCCAGCATTGAAATCCAGGACATGGAAAAGATCGGTTTTCAGGACTGCAAAGTTCTTGGGGAGGAAAGAAAACAAGAGGAGATGGGTTGGCAAATGACCTGATCATAGTCTATTAATATTTACAGGAGGAGCCCATACCTGCTAATGAGCAGCTTCTGAGTCTACCTCTTTGGGGAGCAGATATCGTTCCAGACTGAGAAGTAGGCAGAAGAGTATTCAGGTGTTTATTAAAAAGCACCTTACAACCCTACTGGTAGATGATCCCCTGCAGGACCTCCAGCCCTGAGACCAGTTGGCACAGGGGGACTATGCTATTGTAGGAGTGGTCCGTGGTGTGAGCTGGATTCCAGACCTGGGGAGGCCATCAGGGCTAGACACGTGCCAGGGACCACCAACCACCTCAGCATCATAGGCAAAGTCCTTCTGGTGCCTGGCCCCCAGAGCTGGTGCAGGATGCCTTTCCCCAAGGGTCCGACCCAAACACTGGGACTGCAGCTTTGCTGGGGCGTTTGCTGGGAGTCGCAACGTGAAGCAAGAGCACAGCAGTTCTTGTAACTGCCTTTTTTCTCGCTATACTACACAAGCTTTTTACATTGACTCAGTCCCAAGGAAGATGTTTTCTAAATAAAAAAAATTCCCAAGCTAACCATGACTTGCCAAAGGATGTTAATAAAAAAAAAAAAATGCGCTCACCATGACGAAAGATGACTGGCAAGGACACGTGGAAGATAGTAAAACTATTTAGTGGCACGTGAGCTCAGAAGGAAAAATCCATTTCCCATTACACAGCCCATTTCCCATAAATCTTAGCTTGAAGCAGTTACTTCAATGAGTGCCAGCCAGGCTTTTATTTTTTTCTGTACAGTTTTGAGGAACGCATGACTAACAGGCCTAGCCTTGCTGAAAGTGCACAGAAGGCTCATTGCCGGTGCTTTGCACCGGTGTAATTGACTTTTATGGAGTTGCTCCTGATTTGCACTCGTTAAGAGGCTCCAGAACATGACTGCAGATTGGCAAGTTATCACACAGCACCTCAGCAGCAGCAAGTGCCCAAGCGTGATCTGAGCCTCTGGCAGCAGAGGTTAGGTTTGACATCATTTAGCTTGCAGTGAGAGGATACAGCTACACCGAATTGCCTCATACCTCCTGAAGGCTGAAATGTCGGTCCAGACAGTCATAACAACGCCCACTACGCATGGGAGCAAATGTGCCTGACTCTCTGCTGGGCAGAGTATGCCTCCCATTCCTCGGAATACTCTCCATGCCCTTGTCATTGCCCCTGGCTATTTTAGGATGTTGTCTCCACTCATATCCAGCAATGCTGGCTCCAGCCAAGCTACATGTTCTGCCACAGACATACCATGTGCTGGAGCCTTATACTGGCCAGCGCTCACCAAGGTCTCATGGCCATTTAGCTTTGTCAGTAAATCTATGTCTGCTGAGGATGGCTGGTCTCCAACCATTGCAGCTGGAAAGAGCTAATTGGCATGTGGGGTGGCATGTGGGATTGCTGTGCACCTTTTGGAGGTGCACCGTTTGGTGGCACTGCCTCCTCAGAGATCTCCACCACCAGAAGCTTCATCCAATCCCAGTTGCGAATAAGGAACGGGATGCCCCTGCTGACACCCAGGGGGCCCAGCAGTAGCAAATGACAATTTTAGGAGATGAGACCAAAGCCACAGATGGGCAGAAGGAGGAAAGCACTTGCGCCTGCCTGCTTGAAGTCAGTGAGAAATCAGCCTGGCGATGGGCTCTGCTGCCCCATGGGCTTAGCCCATGACTGGGACTCTAAAACCTGCTTCCCACTAACTGACCCAGCCCCTAATGACCTCCACCATGTGCCTTACCATGCACGCTGGGGTTGCAGACCACAAAACTGCACTGGCTGTGTGCTGGCCTGCCAGGGATCTTCCACATTAGGCAAGCACCCTGTCCTGTTTCAAGAAACAGCCCTTCTTTGTTGAGCTGTAACCTAGAGCAAAGGTATATTTGGTGCTTTTTTTCACCTCGATCAGGCAGTGGATGCTGCAAGCTTGGATGCGAACACGAAACGGGAGAAGCAGCAAGGATGGTGTGAAGGAAGTTGGTTAAGCTCCTTGCAAGCAAGGGAATGGTTGGTAGAGAAAGAGAAACATTGAACTTTTGAATGTTACTGGTAATTAATAGCTCAAAACCTCCAGCAAAATAAAACATTTTAAAATATTGTGTATTTCATGAAGATTTTATACATGGCATTTTTTCCAACAGTCCCAAGTGTTTAATAAATTGTTTTTATCCCTCCTTTAATCTGTCCTTTTGTTCATGAACTAGCTAAGTGAGGTCAGAGAGAAAAACTGAAAGAGCATTTTTGGCAAAGGGAAGCTTTCAATATGTCACATTTAATAGAAGTAATAAGTACACAAAATCCAAGGATCTATAAAGGGCTTTGTACAGGGCGGTTAATTTGCATCTCTATTGGATATCTTTCCCTAATTATCTTTTTGTTGTTGTTGTTCTTACTTCATTTACTGTGTGGATGAGTATCAAGGCATTTCCTCTGCCAAGTGGGGAATGGTTGACACAGTTCACTGCAGAGCTGGGACCCTTGAGCCCAGACCGGTCGTCGAGAGTGCTGCAAGCTCCGTGTCACGCCAGAAGCGAATCATTAGGGAGAGACGCCCACAGGGACTTCAGCTCCTTTTTCCATGTCTTTGCACTCACAACATTTTATAGCCCGTGAGATTGCCTGAGCAGAGGCGTGCCAGATGTTATTTGTGAATCCGTGGATGGAGTCCAAACACAGAAGGCCAGAGTCAAAATAATCCTCTTCCTGGTTTCTGAGACACCCTTTATCTCTGAAATGTTTGCAAATATTGAAGCCTGTTCTGTGCCAGCAAGGCCAGGCCAGAAAAACCCTCTCTTACATGCGGTCTCTTCAGCGATGATGCTGTTTTACCACATCTTTCAAGGACTGGCATATTTTCCCATAAAATAAGAGTAAGTGACCGAAGCCTGGAGAAAAGCAAATGTCGCTCCTATCTTCAAGAAGGACAAGAAGGAGGACCCAAGGAACTACAGGCTGATCAGCCTCAACTTCATCCCTGGAAACCATTTCCAGGTACATGAATAACAAGAAAGTCACCAGGAGTAGTCAGCATGGTTTCACTAAAGGGAAGTCATGCTTGACCAACTTGACAAACTTGTATGGTGAAATGACTGGCCTGGTAGATGAGGGGAGAGGAGTGCATAGTGTCTACCTGGACTTCTGTGAGGATTTCAACATTGTCTCACATTAGATCCTCATAGACAGGCTGTTGATGTATGGGTTAGTTGGGCAGACAGTGAGGTGGGTCGAAAACTGGCTGAATGGCTGGGCCCAGAGGGGGGGGATCAGTGGCACAGTCTAGTTGGAGGCCAGTGACTAGCAGCGTACCCCAGGGGTCTATACTGGGTCCGGTCCTGTTTGACATCTTCATTAATGATCTGGATGAGGGGAAGAGTGTACCCTCAGCAAGTTTGCAGATGACAGAACTGTGAGGAGTGCTGATATGCCAAAGGATCATACTGCCATCCAGAGACCTCAACAGCGTTAATGATCTGGATGAGGGGAAGAGTGTACCCTCAGCAAGTTTGCAGATGACAGAACTGTGAGGAGTGCTGATATGCCAAAGGATCATACTGCCATCCAGAGACCTCAACAGCCTAGAGAAATGGACCAACAGGAACCTCATGAAGTTCAGTAAGGAGAAGTGCAAAGTCCTGTACCTGGGGAGGAATCGCCCCATGCACCAGTATATGCTGGGGGGCACCCCACCGGAAAGCAGCTTGGCAGAAAAGGACCTGGGGGTCCTGGTGGACACCAAGTTGAACATGAGCCAGCAATGTGCCCTTGCAACAAGGGCGGCTAATGGTATCCTGGGCTGCATTAGACAAAGTATTGCCAGCAGGTTGAGGGAGGTGATCCTTCGCCTTTATTCAGCACTGGTGAGGCCACACCTGGAGTGCTGTGTGCAGTTCTGGGCTCCCCAGTACAGGAGAGACGTGGGCATACTGGAGAGAGCCTAACAAAGGGCCACGAAGATGATGAAGGGACTGGAGCATCTCACATGTGAGGAAAGGCTGAGAGAGCTGGGACTGTTCAGCCTGGAGAAGAGAAGGCTCAGGGGGCGATCTTATCAATGTATATAAATACCTGAAGGGAGGATGCAAAGAGGACGGAGCCAGGCTCTTTTCAGTGGTGCCCAGTGGCAGGACCAAAGGCAATGGGCACACACTGAAACACAGGAGGTTCCGTCTGAACATCAGGAAACACTTTTTCACTGTGAGGGTGACTGTGCGCCGGAAAAGTTTGCCCAGGGAGGTTGTGGAGTCTCCATCCTTGGAGATACTCAAAAGCGGTCTGGACAGAGTCCTGGACAACTGGCTCGAGGTGGCCCTGGTTGAGCAGGGGCCTTGGACCAGGTGACCTCCAAGGTCCCTACCAACCTCAACCATTCTGTGATTTAAACACTGAAGGAAATGCAGGGGAACCTGCAAGAGCTCTTCCATCACACTCCCCTCTGCCAACCCTCACTGCTCTTTTCTGCCTGCTAGGGGATCCTGCTCATGTCCTCCTCCTCCTCAACAAAGCTTTTTCTCGCTTCAGTATGTGCTTGGGCCTGTAGAGCTCCTAGTGAGCCCCCCGAGCTCAGGGTTGTGATCCTGCCACTCTCCCAGGGCTTTCAGGTCACCTCCATGCCACAGCCTTGATCTCCCTTGAAAGGGAGAGGCGGGGATTTTGGAGGGGATGAACCCACCCCGTACCACAGCAAGGAGGAGAGTGGTGCCCACAGAGGCATTTATCTGCTATTCCCAGGGTCACCGCCTGTCGTAGTGCAGCCAGAACAGGTGCTGGGGCCTCCATCTTCTCTGTCCCATGGTGGACACCAAACGTCATTGCTCTCTGCGACTTGCTGCCTCGAAGGACCTGCTCTGCTCCCAGCACTGAAGTGCACTGAAGCAGCTGTGGTGTGCAGGGGACCTCCAGGAAGCCAGGCAGCCCATAAAGCCTCTGGAAGCCTGAGGCATAAGGCAAGCCCCAGGTCCCCATCCTCCGGGACCTGGTTGAGGGCCATCGTGCTTCTCTCCGCAGAAGCTACCAACAGAGCTGCTGCCCGCCTTGGCTGTGCAACGAGGGGCGAGAAGTGAGCAGGGGATGGAGCTGCTGCTCCTCCCCAGGAAAGAAGAGACTCCCGTGAGCTCAATTCAAGAGACACGTTTATTGGGAGAGCTCCTGCCCCTGGTAGGGCCTGGAGGGGATCTGCTGCTCACTGGGTCCATATCCCGCGGGGCCCTGCTACCCCTGGACACCTGCAAGGGGAAGAGCACGGTCACGTTGCAAGGGTCGGGCTGCTCTTTGCACTCCCAACTAGCAGCATGTGGACAGGCTCCCCACAGGCAAGAGGCACCGTTGTCCCCTGGTCTGCTCCCACCCTGGCTCCACCCCTTGCTGTCCCCTGGCCTCACTGGCACCACGTCCTGATGGCATCTGTCTCTCCCACTGAGCAAGTCTCACCCTGAGAGCCCACCGAGTGCTTCCCCATCACCTCCCAAGCTGGTCACAGGCTTTCTCTTTCCCCCAGGAGCCCAGGCCATCCCCCAGCCCCACCGTAACCTGCGACCAGACCCACCCACCCAAAGAGC
>NW_008795373.1:375880-377349 GCF_000699145.1 Aptenodytes forsteri | reverse complement strand
CTTTGAACTGCCTGCTGGCTCTCTCGAGTCCCACCCGGCCTCAGCCTGTCCCCATCCCCAGGGTGGTGTCTGTGCCTGTGCTGGGGCTGCCCCCGCCAGCCATTCAAAGGTGTTAATTCAAAGCCAGTAAAAGAAAAAGCTGCAATTTTACTGGCACAGGGCAGCCCCTCACCCCCTCCCACACAGGACATCCCTGCAGCGTCCCCGCCACAAAACATTGTCAAGGAAAACCCCATGCACACAGAAATGAGGTGCACCTGTGGGGACAGGGGAGAGGATAGGAAGAACAGCAGCGAGAAAACTCGCATGTGTTGAAATAAAGGCAGAACAATCGCTCTCCGACTACTCTCATGAGCAAAGGACACTCAGCCTGGGGAATTTAACTTAATTTTAAACACAGAATTACTGGTATGGGTATTGGGAAGCGAAGATGATAGACATCTGGGCTGACGGGAACCTCATGAAGTTCAGTAAGGAGAAGTGCAAAGTCCTGTACCTGGGGAGGAATCGCCCCATGCACCAGTATATGCTGGGGGGCACCCCACCGGAAAGCAGCTTGGCAGAAAAGGACCTGGGGGTCCTGGTGGACACCAAGTTGAACATGAGCCAGCAATGTGCCCTTGCAACAAGGGCGGCTAATGGTATCCTGGGCTGCATTAGACAAAGTATTGCCAGCAGGTTGAGGGAGGTGATCCTTCGCCTTTATTCAGCACTGGTGAGGCCACACCTGGAGTGCTGTGTGCAGTTCTGGGCTCCCCAGTACAGGAGAGACGTGGGCATACTGGAGAGAGCCTAACAAAGGGCCACGAAGATGATGAAGGGACTGGAGCATCTCACATGTGAGGAAAGGCTGAGAGAGCTGGGACTGTTCAGCCTGGAGAAGAGAAGGCTCAGGGGGCGATCTTATCAATGTATATAAATACCTGAAGGGAGGATGCAAAGAGGACGGAGCCAGGCTCTTTTCAGTGGTGCCCAGTGGCAGGACCAAAGGCAATGGGCACACACTGAAACACAGGAGGTTCCGTCTGAACATCAGGAAACACTTTTTCACTGTGAGGGTGACTGTGCGCCGGAAAAGTTTGCCCAGGGAGGTTGTGGAGTCTCCATCCTTGGAAAAAGTGAAAAGTGGTCTGGACAGAGTCCTGGACAACTGGCTCGAGGGGTTGAGCAGGGGGCTTGGACCAGATGACTTCCAGAGGTCTTCCTACCTCTCAACCATTCTGTGATTCTGTGGTGGCCCACAATAGCAGGAAAGTCACATATTGAAGTATTTCGGTGGCCTGTGTTGAAGGTGGTCGCTCTGGAGGCCACTAGCTCTTATCAACCCAGCTTCAGAGCTGGAAGAAGAGCAGTGAATTGCCACAAGACTCAGTGCCTACCAGCCCCCTGGGGACAGCCCTCCTTTGACTTTGCAGCCCAGCTCACTGGCTTCACCCACTCCTGTGTGCTGGGGGGGGCTCCCTTGCCTG
>NW_008795373.1:373755-375860 GCF_000699145.1 Aptenodytes forsteri | reverse complement strand
AAACTGAAACACAGGAGGTTCCATCTGAACATCAGGAAACACTTTTTCACTGTGAGGGTGACTGTGCACCGGAAAAGTTTGCCCAGGGAGGTTGTGGAGTCTCCATCCTTGGAGATACTCAAAAGCGGTCTGGACAGAGTCCTGGACAACTGGCTCGAGGTGGCCCTGGTTGAGCAGGGGGCTTGGACCAGATGACTTCCAGAGGTCCCTTCCTACCTCAACCATTCTGTGATTCTGTGGTGGCCCACAATAGCAGGAAAGTCACATATTGAAGTATTTCGGTGGCCTGTGTTGAAGGTGGTCGCTCTGGAGGCACTAGCTCTTATCAACCCAGCTTCAGAGCTGGAAGAAGAGCAGTGAATTGCCACAAGACTCAGTGCCTACCAGCCCCCTGGGGACAGCCCTCCTTTGACTTTGCAGCCCAGCTCACTGGCTTCACCCACTCCTGTGTGCTGGGGGGGTCTCCCTTGCCTGCCGCCCTCCTTGCAGCAGCTAAGACAGCACCCTGCCAGCTCCCCACAGAGCATTTCTATGGAAGTCAAAGAGGACTGAGGGCAGGATAGGAGCTGAGGTTTACATGTCGTTTTGGCCATTGTGGCTCCCCACCGCTTGCGTTACCCGCACCTTCGTTCTAGATGGAGAGGCTGCTGTTATCACAGACCTCTTCACTTAAGCTACCATGTTTTGCCTGCCAACTTGCACTCAAATCCCATGCTGTTTATCAGTACTTATTTTCTCTGGAGGAAGGTGAGCAATTTAATTAACACTGAATTTCAGCTTGTCAGAAAGCAGGCTCTCTCACTAACAGATGAAGATTAATGCAGATCCTTTCCTTTTCTCAAGACTTTATACTTGGCTGGCCTGACTCCTTGCATGGATGAAGCCTCCATGTTTGAGCAGGGAGCAACTGTTTGTTAGGCATCTTTGGCTCCTGCTATGCTGAGACCTCCTTTGTTTTCTTCAGCCCAGTGGTGATTGATATATCTTGCACCCTTGCCAGTGCATGAAGCTCAAAAGCTGAGGATGCTGGGCAGGCTGGAGCTGGTGAGCTGCAGGGACACCAATGAGCTGCTCTTTAGCACCCTCCAGCAATCTAAATTAGGAAAAGGAAAAAGTACAAAAATGGACTTTTTCTGAAATGCTGAGACGAACAGTCTGGATGCTAGCTGTTTCTCAGCAGCAGAGTCCACACTGTAGTTTTAACAAACTCATAAACCCCCTCTGGCTCCTAATATTATGCCCACATTACATGGAGACCAGCCCAGACTCAGCTGTGAGCTAGAGGTGACATTTGGTGCTGTCTACAGGGGGAAAGCCTGAACCCAGGCCACCCAGGAGCACTGGTCCATGGTCATTCCCGCCTGCAGCTGGGATGGGTGGTTGTGCTGCTCTCACCCAGGCTGCCACCAGCTTTCTCACCTGTTCTTGCACCAACATGATGCAGTCAAGGTTGGGCAGGTAAAATGGCCATAAGGTCCTCCCTGGTGGACACACTTGGGCAGCTGGGGTTTATAGGCTACCTTTTGTTGGATTGCTTTCATAACACCATAGACTGGTCTTATTTCCACTTTGGCCTTCCAAAACTGGGAGGACAAATCCTGCTACCTGATGTGACTCCTTCAGATGTTGTAGGTGTATAGTCAAGAAGAGGAAAGGAAGGACCACAGAATCGTAGAATAGTTTGGGTTGAAAGGGACCTTTAAAGGTCACCTAGTCCAACCCCCCCGCAATGAGCAGGGACATCTTCAACTAGATCAAGTGGCTCAAAGCCCCATCCAACCTGACCTTGAATGTTTTCAGGGATGGGGCATCTACCACCTCTGTGGTCAACTTGTTCCAGTGTTTCACCACCCTCATCAGAGATTTCTTCCTTATATTTAATCTGACTCTACCCTCTTTTAGTTTAAAACCGTTACCCCTTGTCCTATCATAGAATCATAGAATTATTAAGGTTGGAAAAAAACTCTAAGATCGAGTCCAACCGTCAACCCACCACCATGCCCACTAAACCATGTCCCTAAGCGCCTCATCTACACGTCTTTTAAATACTTCCAGGGATGGTGACTCAACCACTTCCCTGGGCAGCCTGTTCCAATGTTTAACCA
>NW_008795373.1:364372-372988 GCF_000699145.1 Aptenodytes forsteri | reverse complement strand
TCACCCACCGAACAGTCCATCCATCAAATCCATCTCTCTTCAATTTAGAGAGAAGGATGTTGTGGGGGACCATGTCAAAGGCCTTACAGAAGTCCAGATAGATGACATCTGTAGCTCTTTCCTGGTCCACTGATGTAGTCACTCCATCATAGAAGGCCACTAGGTTGGTCAGGCAAGACTTGCCCTTGGTGAAGCCATGCTGGCTGTCTCGAATCACCTCCCTGTCCTCCACGTGCCTTAGCATAGCTTCTAGGAGGATCTGTTCCATGATCTTCCCAGGCACAGACGTGAGGCTAACAGGTCGGTAGTTTCCAGGGTCCTCCTTTCTACCCTTTTTAAAAATAGGTGTAATATTTCCCTTTTTCCAGTCACCAGGGACTTCACCTGACTGCCATGACTTTTCAAATATCATGGAGAGTGGCTTTGGGACAGCAACAGCCAAATCCCTCAGCACCCCGGGCTGCATCTTGTCAGGTCCCATAGACTTACGTATGTTCAGGTTTCTCAGGTGGTCACTATCTAGGGGAAGAGTTGTGATCAGTGTGAACATTGTGTCCCTTGAATTAGAGGTCTCCATCACTCCTCCCAGGGATGCTCTCCTCCGCCTGTGCCTGCTGCCTCTCCCTCCAGGCCTTTTGAGAAGAAGCTCTGGTGGAGGCAGGTGTTGCTCTGCAGGGACAGGAGTAGTTGTGATCCTCCTGCAGATGCCAATGGATTCAGACTGGAATGGCAACATAGGTTTCGCCCTTCCCTTTGAGCCATCTGTGCCCCTGAGGACAGCCCCCGCTTATCTAGGCTGGTTGTTGAGTGGCATGGTGTAAAGGCATCCCTCCCTCATTGCAACTGCATGTCCCTCAGACTATGCTATCCCCTTATGGGAGAGATCAAAACCTGATCACCAGATGGGCCACGGAGATAAGAAAACTCTTGTACTTCTCATGTGTCTGCTTGCGAAAAGGGCAGCCCTCTGGCTGTCAGGCATTGCTCTGGCAATGAAGAATTAGAGGTGGGTTGGGGACAGATGCAGAAACTGAAAGGAGAGTAAGAGGAAGCTTATGGAAACCCACCAAGGCTGCTGTCACTCAGAGCACCAGCAAGGACCTCTGTTGACCATCAGGCCAGAGGAGCAGCTGTGAGGACACAGCCCCTGCAAGACACCTGACATTATTGCTGCTGCTGGCCCTTTTGCCTGCTATTTTTCTCCTCCATCCCTGGAGGGAGGAGGGCAGTGGAAAAATATTTGAACTTATTTAGTGTCTATCCATGCAAAATTTGTATGTCCAGAACAGTTTTCCGGCTCTGCAGGGTCCCAGAGTGGTGCCAGCAGCAGTTTGCTGCAGCTTTTGCTCTTGCACATTTCTTTCTGTTTCCCTCTTCACACGTTTTTGCTTCTGCTCCTCCCTCCCTTTCAGCATTCCACTTAATCTTGAAGCCAGCAACCCTGCAGTGAAGGGGGAAAGTTTGATTCAACTGGCTACTGGAGAGATCGCAGACCAAAAAAATGACCAATATCAGTGAGGTCTGATACTAGGTGACTCTGATGATACCGAATCCCCTAACTCCTTTCCCTCCTCCCCACAAAAAGAAAAATAGGTAGATAGGTACATAATATAGATACTGATATTGCCAAGTACTGCTGTGTACTGTGGCTGGATTCACCAGCAGTGTTTGGAGGGATGTCAAAGATGTCTCAGTGATCTCCCCATCATTACCACCACCTCGACAGCCAGTCTGACTGGGGCATCACTCCTGGCGGAGGCTGCAGAGGAGGAAGGTGCTGGAGCCTTCCTCCCCCTCTGCAGCATCACACCCCGCTTGGGGAATTGCTGAGGCCGGGGAGGGAGCTGGGCTTCCCCAGCATTTGCGGAGCTGTGCAGAGCCAGGCCCAGGAGCTGAAGGAGCAGTCTGATCACCCAGCACTTTTGGTAGCTCTTCACATTGTGTTGTAGACGTGTGGAAACACAACGCTACTGCGACACTGGGGTATCACCCGTCTGAAAATAAAGCGCAGCAGACCTGTAGCAGGCATGCATCCGCAGTCGCCCCGGAGCCTCGTAGCCTGAGAGGCTCAGCAAAACTGCAGTCCCCACTTTCCTCTGCTCCATCCATCCTGCTTCTCTGCAGGAGTCGAGCAAAGTCCCATTCCTACCTGAAAGCAAGTAAAAGCTTACTTTGCAACCAAATTGAAATGCAGTGACAGAAATAACCCTTCTCTAATCCTTCTTCTCTAAGAGGGACTGAATCTCCTCTTTTCAGCAGGGAGACTGCAGTTTGACTGCCTCTGCCTTGCCTAACCCTCTACTTCAATATGCTTTATGCTCTATTTTGATTCCTTTTCCTCTTCACCTCCTAGAAGTTTCTGCTGTTGCCATGACTTTTCAAATATGCCTACCTGTCTTCAAATGGGCCTCATTTCCACTTCTTGAACTGTTTAAACTTTCAGTAGTGACCTGTTAAGCCAAGCCTTTATTAACATCACACAGCAACAGAACTAAGAGGCTATCTTGCGCTCAGCACATCACCATCAGACCCTCTGGGTTCAAGAGGGTGATGAGCAATTGACATTCATATGCTCAGAGGGGAGCAGTCCTGACACACTGGGTGCTAAAAATAAGTATACAGTCACAACTGGTTACCTGAGCACTGTCAGGCTCT
The DNA here is from genome assembly GCF_000699145.1 of Aptenodytes forsteri. NCBI lineage: Eukaryota > Metazoa > Chordata > Aves > Sphenisciformes > Spheniscidae > Aptenodytes > Aptenodytes forsteri. Next base: position 370,333 of record NW_008795373.1, on the reverse strand, counting down.
CTGTATAATCCACGAGGAAAGAGAAGAACCTCCAGAGGATAATTCAGCCTCCTTAAGATATATATTGTTTTCTGTTTGTCTCCATTTTCTCAATCTCATCTTATCTATCTTCCTAAACATTTCTGCAGAATTTAAATTTTGTTCAAGGTGGCATTTAAGGTAAAATATCCGTGCAAATTGGATTAGTTCTGGATCATTAGATCCCTTCCCAATTTCTGAGCAAACACTGCCAACCATTTTCAGAAGTGCCAACACCCGATGAACAAACCACTATTATCCTTGCCGTTGCAGACTTGTCGTCTCCCGAGATGTGAGCAAACAGCCGGCATTATTCTACACCAGTTAAATAACATCATTTCACAGATAATTTACACTAAGGGAAAGCATATCAACAGGTGTTTTAATACCTGGGAATATAACTTCCAATTTGGGAAAGCGAGAACTCTGGGAAGTGGCATAAGCAAAATGCCATTAATGCAGCTAAAGTGCAGTTTACACTGAGTTTTGGGCTTAAATTCATAGAATAATTGAATTTGGACACCAGACTACTTTTCCAGGTGCCACATTATACCCAGGCTGCTGACACTACTCCATATCCTCCCACATCCAAGGCCTCAGCAGCTACTACCTGGGCATGCCTGGCACAAACCAAGTGTATTGCTGTCAGCAGTGTTTCAGCTTAGTGCAATGTCTGCATGCAGGAACATACTGGCAAAGCTGCTATTCATCTTCTGCGTGACAGCAGTCAGAGCTTTCACCTGGGGGAAAATCCTATTTTCTTGACTTTCTTTGCCCCCTCCTCCCCAAAACCTGCACCCACAGCTCCTGTATGCAGGAGCTATGGTATGAGGATATTTCAGGTGAAAAACCTTCCCATGACTCCCATGGGGGCTATAAGGTTGGGAGACAAGGCTCAAGGCTTGAGATTGTGAATGATGGAGGCCTGAGTCTCTCTCCCCCTGAGTTTGGAGAGAGACGGATAACAAAATGCTGTGGGGGTAAGAGCCTTTCCCTGTCGCCTTAGTGTGTTGTGCTGTCCCTCTGTGGTCCATGGGGATAAGGACGGGGTGGCCAAAGGCAAGGAAGTCTCTCCTGGTAAGGCAATTTGCAGTATATCATCAGTTATCACGGGTGAAAATGAAACGTGTCCCAAGAGGGTACAGACTTGCCTACCTAATTAATTACTGCGCAGGGATGTGCTTCAGGCAGCTTCATATAACATACAACAGGCAGTTTCATATAGCATCAAAACTAAATCAGTGACCAGAATCCCACCGTCAGAGTCCGCAAAGAGGCAGCTGCCACGTCTGTACGCACAGAGTCATTGCGGTATTGCCTTTCAATGTCCCAGGGGACACACAAACATTGGCCACGGATAGAGGATCTCAGGACACGAGGTCACATAAATCTGAGCAGCACAAAGAAAGCCCGTCAGCTGAGCCAGACTGCTGCAACAAACCTACAGTTCCTGACATTTACTATTCTGGGACAAAGCAGCCCTAAATGCTCCATTTAAACTCTGGCTTTGAAAGGCGGAAGCCAACACATGACACAAAGGCACATGGGTGCCTGGCATTTTCCCATGTGGCGCTCCAGTTACCCCCTCGGACTATGCAAAACCCAGCGTCCCGTTTACCAGAAATGGTCTGGAAGGGCTGAATCGCCCGGGACTATTTGTGGAAAAGGCCTCTCAACTCAAAGCATCCTCCCAAAACCCAGCACACAGAAATCTGCTTGTCCCCAAAACGGGGTGCACCAGGCACAGTGCTAATGAACGCAGCTTGCAGAATTGCCTCTCACCCTGCTAAATTGCCAGTGAACACAGACATTTTACTTTCTGGACTCAGGGAGGCACAGGAGGAAGGTATGACACCTCTTGTGCTGAGAAGGACCCCGTGTCCCCCCTTGCTTGGAGAGCGCATGCAGGGAGCGGAGCTTGCGGTGCTGGGAAGCTGCTGCATTAGCCCTTGTTGTGGGGACTGGACTGGGTCCCACAACAGCAACACAGTTCCTGCCTCGAGGTTTGTAGAACAATAGTCTTTTCAATTAGTGATTAAACCGGTATCTTTGCAAACTCCGGTTATTTCTGGTTTGCAATTGGCATGGATAACAGTTTGTTGCCCTTTTTCTTATAAGCTGGTTTTAGAGTAAGTGTTTTCATCTTAGTGAGCTCTTTTTAATGAAATACTTTGTTCTTACTGAACTGATGCCCCAGCTTGTCTGAAAGCAGTTTGATTTCTATTCAGTTATTAATGTGCCTAAGTATTGCAAAAAAAGGGAAGATGGGTAAAGGCACTTCCAAATCGGTGAATTGATTGTGGTCTCCTTCCACCTTCAATCTTCAGCTGTTGCAGCACAAAAACTAATCTTCCCTGTGAAATTGAAACATGAGAATCTCATGTTGTTTATGAGATTGTTATCCTCAAAAATGAGGAGGTGATGACCGAAGTCGAAGGAAGCACAGGCTCTCCCTCTTATCCCAGCAGGACACAACTCAGACATGAGGAGGAGGAAAAGATCACTGCTGAACTTTAAAGCCTAAAAATAACTAAGTCAGGGAAAGGCCTGGAAATCTTTTGGCCCTTAAAGAGCTCAAGCTTTGTAGTAAGAGAGAGCAAAATTCAAGGGCAGTATGTACAGGACAAACCCTGCTGAGCATGGTCGGAGCAGAGAGGCAGGGGTATTCCCGCTGCCGACACTGAGAGCAGCAGGGATTTTCAGCCTCCCCAAGGTGGCCGTGCTTGCAGGGACAGGGACATGAGGGATGGTTGGGACAGGGAGAGCACTGGGCTCTCTCCTGCGTGGGCTCTGCCTTCTCCCTTTGCACCGTAGCACTGGGCAGGAGTAAGTCCCAGTAACATCCTGGAGGCTGATGTTAGGGAGTGCCACATACCCGCATACCTGCAGTGGTAGCTGATGCCTCAGCAGCCAGCTGACTTTTAAAAATAATGTGGAAGGGAAGAGAGAGGCAGGTGCTCTCTGGCTTTCATGCTGGTCCTTCAGCAGGCTCAGGAGAAGCTGATTCAGCCTGAACTTGGTCTTCTGTCCAGTGAAAGAAGAGCAGGCTATCAAGACTAGATCCAGGGCTTTGTGCTGTAGAAGTAAATCTAAATGAAGGTAAAGTCATTGCTGAGATTCAAAAGATGAACCTGGGCTGAAGTAGGCTCTTTTTATTTAATGAAAATGGGAAGAAAAGGAAGGTGGTCTTTTAAGATGCTTGGTAGCACTATTTTCTGTTCCTGGAAGGCTCTTGTCTGCAAGAGTGCTGTTTCCCAGGAGCAGAGGTGTGCAGCAGGGCACAGAAAGGCTTTCAGGGCCATTCACTGCAACACCGTAGATCTCACAGTCCCGGAAGGAAACCTGCGCACAGGAGACCCCGTAGCTATTGACTGCTAAAGGTAAATGCACAGGAGAAAACTACTGAGTAAAGGGCTTTTCATGAGATGAGCAACCTCAAGCAGTAGGCTGGGGTGGCAAGCGTCCCACCAGCTGGGAAGTGCCAGGTCCTGGCACCAAAACCCACCGATGCCTCTGGTCTCTGAGCAATGCCTGGACCCCCACCAGCAAACACCCCAGTGCCTGTGTGTCCCAGTGATACACACCCACCGCTCCCCAGAAGCCCTTTTTTAAATACTTAACCTCCTTAGCCAAGAAAACAACTGGGTAAGAAGTCATGTTTCTGAGCAGCCCGGCTTGGGAGGTGTCCTGTCCCCCAAGCTGCTGGCACTGTGGGTTGTCCCTAATGCCTCCATGTGGGAAGGAGCAGCATACGCCGACCCAGAGTAGGCAGCAGCCAGGACAGCAACGTCCCTGTAGAAGATTACTTTAGTGTTTTCAAAGCCATTAAGCTTTGGTCGAACTCAGCCAGTACCAAACTTCGATGGGTCCAGAATTGCATCTTGCTGGCAATGGCAATTAACCTGTAAATGGTTTTTCTGCACCTTGAAAAGTGCAAAATAATGTATGAACACAAGGTCTTGTTATTAAAACCAATCTGGTCCACATTTCTCCCACATAGCCAACTTTTTTTCCCAAAAGTATTTAGACCTCCGCTTGCTGTTACCACAAAACAGAAAAGTTTAACAATGGTTAGAATAAGCTTCCCTGGTTCACTTACAGCCATCCTGTCTGTAGCCTCCTTGTAATAGACAACATGATTTAAATTAGTGTGAAGACATAAACACGAGTTTGATTTTCTTCTGAAAGGCTGTGTGCATTCCAAGCAACTTTTAAGAGCACTTCCAACGCTAGCTTTTAAGAGAAACTTTATCACACTGAGATTAAAGGATTAGAATTTAAAAAGAGTTCCTAGACAAGCCTGAAAATTTACAAAAAAGGAAGAAATGTTAGAAGGAGAAGAAAAGATCCATTGTGAACACAGCAACATCTGTTTCTAAAAATTGTAGAAGAGAGTGATGTTCTCCACAACCTGATAAGACGCTTCTTCCTTTATCCATTATGATTTGAGAAACGGAAACCTTCCGAAATGAAATTCATCTAGCTGGATTAAATGGGCTCCGCAGGAAGTTCTGTTTTCAGTCGCTTAACGGCAGGGATTACAGAGCGTGCATGTTCCCAGCAGATCCTTTTGCATAAGCCTTGATTACCTTACAGCGGGAAAGCCTGCTCACCCCAGGGTGAGCTCTGCCCGAGGGCCATGGTGCACTTATAAAAATGCATAATAATAAGCAATTACAGCATCATGATACAGAATTCTTGATAGCTGAATCTGTAGTTTTTTGATGGGATCGGATTAGAGGCTTAGAGCCTGCCTAGGTGAAGGAGGTTTTTTTCTAATGAAACTCCAGGTAAATCCTGCAAGTGCCTCAGGAAGCCTTCAGGCAAATTTGACTCTGCTCCTGGCACTACTCTTCTCCCTCTGGACCCTGTTCAGCAAAGTATGTAAGTACATAAATATATACCCAAAGCTAAGCAGGTAAGTAATGATAGCTCTGAAAATGAACAGGGTTTTTTGTGCTTTTCTAGGTATCAGTCTTGCTTGTGCCCGGGATAGATGGTGTCCTGCGAGTGTAAGAGCTGAGCTCTGAAGGGGTGTGAGAGGCACAGATGCTCTTCAACAGTGCAGCCAGGGAGTTTGCATCAAGAGGACTTCACCAGGGCAAGCCTGTGAACCTGGGGCTTAAAACATGCTCCTGGTACCTCTCCTGTTTCCAGAGCTCTTCTGCTGACATCTGAGTGATGGAGAAGAAAGCCTCCATTGAGTATGAAGAAAACGTTCAAACAGGACAGGAGAACATCACCCAGCTGCATCTTCCCACAGTCTACACGTTGGTGACCTTCCATGCGTGCACCATCCAACACAGGTGACAGTAACAGCACTTACCTCCTCTCAGCCAGTTTCAAGGCAGGAACAAGCATATCTAGACCATCCCTGGTGAAGACTTGTCTAACCTGCTTTTTAAGATCACCAGTGGAAGAGGTTCAGGAGCTCCCCAGGCCGCTCCTTCCACTCTTTCACCACTTTACAGTTAGAAATATTTTCCTACTATCTCATCCAAATGTTGTTTGCAGCAGCTTCAATCAAATATATTTTGCCTAGTGCTACCAGACAGACAGAAAAAGCTGCTTGCTGTCCTCCCTACCACATTCAGAGAGACTGCTGCCCGCTCCTCTGCCCTCAGTCATGCCTTTTCCAGAGTAACTTGTCTGCCATTCCTCCTGACTCAAATTTCTTAAACTTCTGTCACAGCTGCCCATCCTGGACAGTAGCCAACCTTTCTTAAACTGGATTTAGCACACAAGCCCAAGACTCATCAACAAAGAGCAGGGCAAAATCACAGCCTGTGACGTTCTTACCGATACAACCCAGAATACATTTTCCCTTTTATTTAACATTTCGCCTTCTATCTAATAGAAACTCATGCTTGGGGATGGTGGGGTGTTTGTTGGTTTTTTTTTTTTTTGGGGGGGGGGGGGGGGGGGGGCTTTTTTTTGCCCCTT
>NW_008795373.1:301780-364286 GCF_000699145.1 Aptenodytes forsteri | reverse complement strand
GCTTGGGGAGGGTGGGGTGTTTTGTTTGTTTTTTTTTTTTTGGGGGGGGGGAGAGGGGGATGCTGTTTTGCTGCCTCTTTTGTATTTGCCCATTTGATCCCCCCTTTCCAAATTCAACATTTTACTGCATTCAACTTCATTGGTTGTGCTTTTCCCCTGACTTATGGATTGCTCCGAGTCCTGCTGCATCCCTCAAGTAGGTTTGCAAACTTCCCTCCAGGGGCTTCATCCCTCCACAAATGAAAGTGCATCCTCTACTCCATTGTCTGAACTGGAAGTGAAAAATAAATTGACTAAAATCTCTGCAAACTTTTGTAAAGAAAAATTTGTTAGAGAGTGAACTATTGACAGCTTGCCTTTGGGTGCCATATGTCAAGCAGTTCAGCACCTACCTTGTTACGATTTAATCTCTTTCACATTTTCTTAGATTGTATATAAGAACATCATCTGGCCATGACAAAAGCATTTCTGAAGTCAGGATGCAACATATCAGCTACTTTTCCCCTGTTCACGGGAGCAGTTATCCTGTCAAAGAAAGGAGTCGGACTGGACTCATGTGACTTGTTTTTGAAAAATCTACTTTTGATATATTTGCATTTTATCCTGCTGGTGCTTATAAAGTTGTGAATAATTCACGCAGAATCCTTCCGGGTACCAAAGCGAGTCTGACTGGTCTGTCTTCTCTCCATCCACATCCTTCTCCCTTTCCTTCTGTTGTTTGCTCTTCACCCTGCTGGGATCTCCTCTTCCACCCTCATTGCGCACTCAAAGATAATTGCTAATGTTTCAAGGAGTGCTTCAGCTGGTCCCTCACTTACTGTAGGGTGATTGTCATCTGTCCCTCCCAGCTTATCTAATTTCTCTAATTTATGCCTTACATTTAAAACATTTAACTGATCTAAACATTTCAACACTGAGGAAATTACAGGGAAATACCAAGTAATGGTTATTATGCATTGATTTATCAATCTGCTGACTCAGGAGAACTAAAGGATCTTTTCTGTCCCCTTACTTTTAAAGATACTTTCAAATAGAGATAAACATTAGATTTATTAGGTCTAATGATAATAGTATGTTTATAACCCTGTTTTGAAAATAACATTTTTGCTACAAAGAAACAATGAAAGATCAACTTTGAATTTCCTCTTTATATAACTGTGACTCCTTCAAAGGCTATTCTTTATCTTTTATAAAGCAAAAAACTGCTGTATTTTTGCTTTAAAATCAAACTAGTTTTTTAACCCAATGGTAATGGAAGTTCATAATTTTGTTTCTTTCTCAAACCACTCAAAAAGTTGCCATGGAAATAATTCTATATGGAGATGGGTCAAGAGAAAATAATCTCTCAGAGAAGATTGCTACTTGAAAAGCACATAAATTATAATAATTTAATCAAAAGCATAAAGTAGTCAATCTAAAAACCTATGCAAGTATAATAATTCAATTCAACTGCCTGATCTTTCTCTCCTGTGCATATCTTCTACACTATTGTTAAATATCCATTACTAATTAATCTGCTAATACGGTTTTCCAGGACACAGCCCAGTTGGCCACTGAAAGTATTCTGCAAAGGAGATGAGAAAGGATTGTTGTTCAATAAAATAAAGAGCATTGTTCTCACACTTGCTTGTCACTTTGAGATAAATGTGATTTCTCTTGGATATAGAATCCTTTATCTTCCCCCTTTCTGCCCTGCCGTACTGCTGTGGGAAGGCTTGCGATGCTTAATCCCTGTCTCAGATGTGGCTCCACATCCATTGTGAGTATTTTATCTCCAGGAACCTGGTCCCAAGCTCAGTGAAAAAAACCAAGAATCTTTGGAAAGAAAACATTGGTTTTTTGAAGTTAGAAGTGGTTGTAGATACTAGCTGAATTGTAAACTATTTTGCTATTGAAACATTTTTTTGTGTTAAAGTAAGGAAATCCCATATTAATATCATCAAGGAAAGACCTGATTATTTTGGGGTAAAACGAACGCAACCCAGAAGTTCCAATTTGCTTTACTTTTGTTCTTCTCATTAATTCTTCTGTGAACACTTGTGGTGTATCTGCCACATCTGTGCCTGTGAGCTGTGTTAACAGATTTTCCCTGGGCTTTCTCTTGAGAGGTCACATTGTCCTTCTCATCATCCATCTCACTGTCTGCATAATGTTTCACCTGGGCCCAGCTACATTTTTATCTGAGCGCTATCCAGTGCCCTTCACCCAAGGCAGTCCAAGGTGTTACGTTTGAAATGAGCTGCAATAAGAGATTGGCAAAAATTCTTTGCATTTCAAAGACAGCTGAAACAAGATGGATTTTTTGAGTGATTTGCTCCTGGCTATTGATCCCACTCTGCCAGAAGTGGGTAAAAATCCAAAGCACCCAACTCCATTGTTATCCTCCAATTCAGCTTCTAACGCCATGTCATTTCAGTTTCAAGGGTGACCCATGAATGTGCGAGACCTATTTTTGCCTAAAAACTTTGGAGAAAGGTGGAAGGAGAATAAAACTTGAACAAAGTTACAAAATATAGAAGAAGAAAAAAGACAAAAATATGACCAAGTGTACCGGGACAGCAGGGTTAACCAAAAAGTTCTGGAGGCTTATGATTAATGTCACTAACAGAGGAGAAGTGATTTTTCCCTGCAGGAATGATATAGTGGAAAGTATAAACTAAAAATAATGGAATAGTAGAGTTATTAGGCCATTGTTTATCTGGTTTTAAAGCAGAGAAGGACAGGCTTTTACCTAAACTGGTGATAAGGTTTCTAGAGAGAGAGAAGCAGGAAAATAAGGAAGTCTATAAGATAAATCCTAAAATAGCTTGTGAAGGCTTCGAGCCTCTTGGTATTGACAAGGCATTAAGTGCAGACCACATCCGTCCGAGGGTGCAAAGGGAAGCGGGGGCAGGATGGGGAGAGGTCCAGCAGATTTTTTTGCAAGGTCACACGTCCCCCCGTGCCGGGGACAGACCAAGTAAACACAGACGAGTCAAAGGCGCCAGCAGCTGCCAAGGCTGTTCAGTAGCAGCAGTGGAGAAAATCCCAAAGTTTGCAGGAATACGTTGGGAAGGGCTGGAGAAGGGAGTTTGTTTGGTACCAGAAGGTAGATCTAGGCTTTCTGCATCCCTCCTTGGCAGCCCCCAGCTCTCCCCATTAAAGGTGTGGGGAACACCAGGAAATTGCTTCTAGCAGAGGTGCCTAAACTTTGGCAGCATGAATATGCTTTTCCTCTTTGCTTTTCCTTCCTGCACCTAGCAGAGGGTGTCCAGAGTGAATGGCGGCTCACAAATATACACTTCAGCTCGGGAAAGTATCCAAACTTAGGAAAAACCCCGGGCATTTCTTTCAATCTCACTGAAGCTAAAGGAAGCAGACACATGTGGTAAGAGTTTTATACAAATTCCCAAACTGGAATCAGATTAATTTAGCCGTTGACTTTTTAATCAAACAAAGCATTTCTGAACTAATCAAAAAAGATATTTATTGCTAGTATGAATTTACTGGACAGTTTCACTTTTTTTTCAGATGATTACTTATTCTGACATGACAAGTCTGAATATTGATGGTCAGGTTTAATAACAGGTTACCTAAAGGATGCCTTAGTGTTCCTATTCACCAATTGGTTTTGGCTTTTGAGCAGAATAATAAAAAATAACAGTATAAGAAGTATTATAAGAAATTCAGACCAGTAAATCTCTTGTGCTAAAATTCTAAAATACTAAAGCACCTCTGACCTCCAAATAATTAATTGTTACCAACAATCAATTTAATAACTCCAAAGAACAAATATCACAACACAAGTGACGTGGTGGTGATACATCCTCCAAATTATTCATACATTCACATAGCTTACTGAACTTTGTCACATAAAATTAATCATTTCAGGTAAAAAGGTAGCCTTGTCCCTGGAGACTTTGCGTTTTTCTTCCTTATTGACCTACCATTGTAAAGATGTATCGTTGTAAAAGAGCACTATTGATTTTCAGAAGCTCTTTGGAAAAGCAGTATCTTGGCTTCATTAAAAATTGAACAGCTTAGTATAGCAATACAACTGGAAGAGAGCTGAGATGGTCAACATTTAGCCTCCAACTGACTAAAGAAATAAGGTAAAACCTCAATAAAAGGGGTAGAAATCCAACTGGGACTTGGAGTATCAGTCTTAGTCAAGCTTAGACCTGCAGGTCTGAAGATATCGCCGTAGCTGCTGCCTCTCTGTGGAGGTACCTGAACTGCATGGGCAACTCAGGATTTTACCTCAGATTTTCTGAAGAACCAGAACTTCTTCATGGAGTGCCTAGGTACATGAGTTTAGCTGGGCTAAGTCCACCTTACACCTAAACTCACTCGTGATCCAGATAGCAGAAGTGCCCCTGCCCTCCCCAGCTGGCTCGGGGTGCTCGGGGGTTGCTGCCATAGCAGACGCTTGCCTCCATGGTCACGCTGCTCATCTTTGATACCTAAAAGACAGTTCTTGACAATGCCTCATTTCAGTGTCTCTTGGGCATGCAGGCTACTTCAGACCCCTATTTAGGACTCTGCTCTCCCACATATGTGTAAGATCCCTAGATCTCCTCCAGAACTCAATGTCAGATGTTGCAGCATGTGGCAGCAGTGATGAGCAGCCCATCATCAAGGCCTGTTGCTGGATGCTCACTCTTGTCGTTCCTACTGGTTTTTGGCACCTTCAGGAGTTAGGCAGAGCCTGAGAGATAAGTTCTCCATGGCTTTCCAGAACTCTCTGGTGTTTAAACTGCTCTGGTGCAACATCTGGGACTTATGAGAGATCAGTTGAGCTCTGGGTTGGCAACTTGGTCCCTGTGTGACCTGGAGGTTCTTGATGTTTATTGTCCTGTCTGATGGATAAGGCCATACAAATGCTACATAAACCTCAGAGGTAAAGAACAAAGTAAAAGTCTCAGACAGGATTTCTGAAAGTTTTAAAACTTTTTCCATCAGGCAGTTCCCAGCAGGCAGAAAAATCCTGGCTGAAGAGTAAAGGCTCCTGAAATGCATAGCATAAAAACATGTCTTTTATTATCTTGCTTCAAAGTACAGATCATGACCATTAAGTTATTCAGGGCTACAAGTTCCAGACCTCCTCCCCCACCTTTCATCTAACCAGCAGAGGAAAAGGCTGTAACAACTTCAGCATTTAGCACAAGCTAATGCATCTTTCTCTAGAACAAAACATAACCCCTCCAAAAACCCTCAAACCAACCCCCAGCCCCCAGTCAGCCTTAGTTCATCATCTGTGCAATGTGCACAATGACAGACCAGAGACAGCGGTATTTGCAGCCATCTCCTTGCTGACCTTTAGATAAGAGCAGCCTTCCCCATTTCTGGCCACCAGAAAGGAAAAGGTCTGCACTCCAGACGTGCCCGAGCCGGGGAGCGAGCTGCAGCTTACAGCTTCGCTTTCCCAGTGTGCTGGGCTTTTTCACCAGCTGCGGTTTGGAGGCTGGGAGCGAGCCCCCCTCCCGTCTGCACAAAGCCATACTGATGTCATCACTTGGGCATCTGATGTGTAAAGCTAAAAATGTGTGTCCACTGTTTGTGGGCTCCCCCTCCCTGGGGAGGCTCTGCCGAGGGGCACCAGGCTGCTGGAAACCCTCCTATCTGCCAGGAAGGGGTGGGAAACACATCTGGTCACTGAAAAAGCAGCATGTAGGTGTTCCTCTGCCATCCCACCAGGCACCTGGGACAATCCTTGTGGACATCCCCGCTGGCATCCCCAGGGACCAGACACCTGGGGTGAGGGCACATATCCCGCTCCATGTGTCATGGCTGTAGGATCTCACTGGGTGCCAGCCACCCCGAACGCACACATATACACTTACGCTGTGGGTGTCAGTGTCCCGAACCCCATCCTGCCTCCTGGTATGCCTTTGACCTGAAACTCCCATGATCTTTTTCCCCAGGAGGTTGCTCTCCCCCTCTTCTGCTGCTTTGCTCTCATGGAGTTTGCTGGAAGTTAGCACCTTTAGTGCCTCTGCACCAAATTTGGCTAAAGCTGCCGGCCAAAGGTCTCGAAAAGGTGGGTCCTGGTCCCACAGGGAGCAAGAAAAAAAACATAACATGTATGTCGCTGCTGCCCAGAAAAAATATCTTCACCTGAATGGCAGGCAGGAATGTGCCTGAGGCAAAGCAAGTTGAGGAGCCGGGAGAGGGCACCTTAGTGCTTATCCTCAGCTCCTCTCATAAAGCTGCAAATGGGTTCATGGCAGCCTGAGCGGGTCTCACAGGTGTCCTGCTCCCTTCCCTGCCTCCTCTCCCTGCCTTCACCCCAGCTCTGGGGCGCGTCAGACTTCTCAGCACCCCCATCCAACAAAGCAAGCAAATAGCTTGCAATGGCATTAACACTCTGAAATGGCTCAAGCAGGCTGCAGTGAAAGCTGGATTATGGGTCTACGGGAGAAGATGGTGATGAGTTATTGGGGTAAGGCAGAGGGCAGGCCCCTGGGAGCCAGTAATTAAAGGGTTGGGGATCACCACAGCAACTGTGAGAAACAGGAGAGGAGCACGGGCACTGGCAGCTCTCACATGGGTGTATGCAACGAGCATCCTCACTGGTCTCAAAACCGGTGCTGCTAGACAAGTGGCATGAAACAGGGTGTTAGATAGTTTCACACTTTTTGCAGCAGCCGACTTTCCACTTTAAATTAGAGTTAATTTGATTTCTTACTTCAGATAAGACTACAGCCTGCTGGGCTCAATAGCAGGAGGTTACATATGGAAATGCAGAGGAGCATGGATGAAATATAAACTATCCGATCTAATATATTAGCATATTTTTGAGTGATGAATGCCCATTGCCTTGCGAACAGCTTGCTGCTACATCAGCCTTCTGCAGCAGCAAATATACAATATGCGCTATTTGCTAGCATCATATTCAGGCTTTTTTGAGCCTCCTGCGTTCATGCGTGGTTCCCCAGTAATCTGGAGCAAACCATGTATCACCTTCACACCCTCGCAAAGCTGAGTTGAACTGGTGGCCTGAGATGATGGCCATCTTCTGAATGCCTCCAGCTCTCCTTCAAGTGAGCAGAGAGGGTTTTGCAAGCCCTGGATGTGCTGAGGCTCGGTGCACGGATGTAATCAGCAAAGGCTGGTTGCCAGCTGGTGCTGCCCACCTCGGTGGGGCACAGCCGGGCCGTGCGGTGGCTCCCTGCCTCCCTGCCTCCCTGCATTGTGCTTCGAGCCTCCAGCTGGGCTGGGGGCACAGGGAGGTGAGGCTCATCAAGCAGCCTGGCTAACTCCCACCCCTCAGGGCTTACGATTAACATGTGTGACCAGGGAGAGCAGGTGGAGGCACCAAGCACGCAGAGCACCCGAGGACATCCCTGCTGTCAGTGCGGTGACCGCTGCGCACCAGCTGGCTTGCCACTCTCGAGGTACTTGTCACCAGGGGGTGATGGGGCCAGTAATGCCAGACAGATGGCCCTGCGCCAGGGCTGGCGGCTCTGCAGCCTCCATGGTGCTTTTAAGGAAGCTAATTGGTGAGGAAGGTGCCTGCATGTATTGGCGGTGAGAGCGCAACCGCTAACGCCATCGGCCAGCACTGGCGGCTGCCTGCAATGAGCTTATTAAGGCAGTGGAGCTGGTCAAAGAGGCAGCACGTCCTGGCTCTGCCACTGCTGTGAAACACTTTGGGGCAAGACGGAGCAGGAGATTCCCTGAGCAATACGTAGGATTGCTTGAGGCACATGCTGGATGAAGCCAGGGCCACAAAGCACCGTGGGACGTGTGCCACAGCAATGCCCCCACGCTGCACAGCCAAGCCCACATGTGCAAGCCTGGGCAGCTTCGTAGTCCAGGGCGCAGCAGGATTTTGGAGGGAGGAATGCTGCCAGTGGCATGAAGGAGAAAGGAGGAGATGCTTGCTCGTTTAGGCCTCTGCATCTGACATCGCATGGCCAGGAAGGCAGGCATCTCCACCACCCTTTGCTTTCGGTCTTCATAACTGGTGTGTCTTGGGGTTGCTTCAGCCAGAGCTATGACAAAACAGAGAGGGCTCTGGTGAACTCTGTGCCACCACTGCCCAGAGGTCAAAACAATGTCTTATTTTGTCAGGATCATCCCCAAAAATGCTGTAGAAGTTAGAAATAGGAGAGGAGAGAAAATGTCATGGGGGGTTAACACAGGAGTGGAGCTTTATGTCAGGATGCAGAAATGCAGCTCCTTTGCAGTGGTGCTGGTGCTCCCCAGCAGACCTCCCTGGTGCAGCGCTACGTGCGAGGCGTTTATAAGCCATTTTTCCAGAAAGCTTTCCCAAACATGCTTCTGATAAGCTCCAAGGCCAGCGATGGTCACACATGCAGGCTGGTAGGTACCAGGCAGAGAGTTTTGCTGTGGCTGCACCTTCGTCTTTATAGCACAAAGGAGGGAAACAGCGCTTGCACGAAAAAAAGGCAGCATTTCCATTTAAAGGCAGGCCGAAAGGATGCAAGACAATTTGTGTGTGGCCACAAGGCAGCTCATTCGAGACAAAAAGGAAAGCTGTATCAGTGCAACTTTCCCAGACAGATAAGCCATAACTCAGAGTTCCTTTTGCCGTCTCCTGCAATGAGCTTCCCCTTAGCTGCTGCAATCTCCGGTCATTCATTCCCTCCCCTCCCTCTCTGCTGCTTCTTTCATTACCCATTACAAGACCTATTCATGGACATCCCCTGAAATGTCCCATTTGTCGAGGGGGTTGCAGGGCTTGCTTTCACTTCCAGCTACTGGACATTTTGAGCCAGGGGCCCAGTCCTAGGTAATAAACATCGCCTTTGTCAAAAGGAAGCAGAATTTAAGTACCAGCGAACAGTGTCTGTCTGCTAGATAGGGGGCTGGTCTTGCCTTAGCCAGCTATTGAGATGTCTTTGTGCCATGTTGCCATAGCCACCCTCCAGCTAAATAGGGAAAGAGCTCCTTTGTCCCAGATTAAGACCAGCAGACTTTTGGAGCAGAGCCGGCCGGAGACTGTGGGGAAGGAGCTTGTCTGCAGCTGCCGGGAGTTTTGCATTGCTGTTGTGTGTGCATTGGGCTGGGTGGAAAAGGAGACAGAGGATTGCTTGAAATAAATTGATTTTATATACATATATATGTGTGTATGCATATGTACATATATTTTTTATATATATATACACACACAAAGAAGGCTGTGAAATGGTGGTGGTTGAGGGACAGGTTTGCCAGCAAAGGAGGTGAAACCTGAAGTAAAGAGGACCTGAAATAAATCATGCAGGGCGCAGCACTTGACACGTCCCCCAGGGACGACAACCAAATCCCTTGAAGGGGGACCACAAGTTCTGACCAAACAGGGTATTTATAGATGAGGCTTCCAGAAAACTCACATCAAACTAGCAGGCACTGTCCTTTCTTCTGCCTTGTGCTAAGCAGCGTCAGTGCTGGCCCTGCATGTCCTCACACATCCATCTTTGCAAAGCCATCGGTGCCTGGGATGGGGGGATGCGTGTGTCTTTGCAGCCACTGCTGCACGGGCAGCGAAGCATGGCCAGACCAGGTCAGCAGGGCAGGCATAGCAGCTGAGGACTCAGGATGGACTGCAAAACACCCAAAGAGAAACAAGGAGGCATTTGCCTAAATGCTAAATATGAAGGGGATTAGCTCACAACTGATTTTTTTTCTGCCTCAACTGGACCTTTAGCTCAGTAAAAGTGAGGCTGAGTGTCCCCCACTACACAGTAGTGCCGTAGACTGACACGGGCAGGGTAAAATCACGGTGAGTGGTGAACACTTGCATCTTGTGCTTGCCATTTTGTACATGCGCTGCAATGCCACATGCAGCCATTACTTTCTTCCTGAGCGCACTGAACGAGGGGATGTTCCACAGATCATTTGCTCCCATTAAAAGGTGGGGGTTTCCAGAGAGGTAATGAGCAGCCTCAGGATCAACAGACCTGATCTAGCTCCAGCTCTGAGTTTTGTTTCTGCCCACCATGGACTTCCTAAAATGACCCCATTTCTTGAGGGTGCTCAAGCAGCAGGGAGAATTTCAGACCTCCTGAGGCTGGGATATGCAAGTAACACGGAGTGCTTGGGGACTGAATTCACATGAATTCAGAGGAAAAGGGCTGGGTAAGTTCAGCAAAAATTTTGGATGACATGTAAACTAATTTTGAAGGAAGGACTGAAGACATGGAAGTAAAGGAAAAAATACGATAAAAATATAACAGGGCTTTACCAAGGTCACTTGAGTCAGGCTAACCTGATAGCTTTTGGTGATAAGAAAAGGAAAAAAATAAAAGAGCAAACAAAGTACTGCATGGGCTTTTTTAGACATGGGAAATGCTTTAGGTCTAATCTGTCTGGACTTCAGCAACACTTTTGATAAAAGAGCCACATGGGAAATTATTGTTTGTGTTGGAAGAAGAGGGAATGGTATTTGAGCTGAAGGTCTGTCAGGAAATAGCCAAGAACAAACACAACAGGTTCTGAAAGGAAAATGATAGGAGCAGGGGGACATAATGGGTGAAATTCCTTGGAGCCAGTTTTAGTTAGTTTTCTTCTGGAACAAAAAGTAAGCAAGGGCTAACGATATTTGCAGACAATACACAGTTGGGAGGCATCAGTGAATTGGGAATATCATAAAGGAAAAACAAGCTACGTTTGAGAGCTGGAACAGCGGACCTGGAGCGAAGAGCTCAAAGTGCCCGTCATGCACTAAGGCTCCCTCTACACTAATTAATTAAACCGAGCCAGGGCATGTTTATGAACTGCCCTGTGACCATCGGCGAGGATAAATGTTTATGTGCCTCCTGGCACTGTTTGACCGGGGCCGACCAGCTCCCTGCTAGACAATGCCCAGGCACGGTTTGGGGATTAGCACTGGCCGGGGACTGCTTCCAACAGGCTGTTTGGATGAGGTCACTTTGGTTTAGAGATTATGAGAGTCGAGCTGCGTGGATGCAAGCCATGCCATGCCGTCAGGCCCTGGCTCACTTTACTGGCTGCTGTAGATATGGCCTAAGAAATTACATCGTTTTGCTGTAAAGTGGAGTGCACTGATCAACCACAAAACGGCTGTGAGCACCTATGCAATGTGCTTGCACAAGACAGCAAATATAGTCACAGCTTGCATCAGGAGAGAGACTTCTGAAAGAGCGAAGGCATATTTTTGCTCCTTTACAACCTTTTCTGGAAAAAATGTGTGTAATCACAGCCTCCCCTAGCCCAGAGTCATGCTAACTGGAGCAGGCTGGCATGCAAAGAAGAATTGTTGGAGGGAGCAGCAGACATGTCCAATGAGAAGGAATTGAATGAATTTGGCCAGTTTAGTCTGGCAAAACAAAAGCTGAGAAGCAATTCACTTGTGCTGTCTATTAATACATCAAGGAGGTAAACACCAGAGAAAGAAAAAAAAAATGTAAGTAAAGGCAACTCTTGGCACCAGTACAAATGTGTATCAGCCAGCCACAAATAACTTCAGGCTGGAAATTAAAAGTAGTTTTCTAATCACTAGAGGAGAGTGCTTCAGCTGCAACCTTGCAGGAGGAGCACTGGAGGCAGAAATGAAACTTGGTTTAGGAGGTGGCGGCTGCACACCTGGGAATACATGTGACGTGGTGGCTTGTGACAGTAGAGACTGGCCTCGTTGACCCACAAGGGCCCCCAGTCCGGCTTCTTCCCTTCCTAAACAATTCATAGGAAAGCTTGCCAATAATGACCACAAGAAGTGATGCTGAGCCTAATTGTTCCCACTGTCCATCGAGCTCTTTCATTGACCACAGCCCTTGTGTACATTAGATGAGGCAGGGCTGCTAATGGAAACCAGCATTACGATATGCATAAGCGCCAAATGCTGTGCTTGCCCCTGCATTGCTGCTTGAGTGTATAGCTGCCTGAAAGACTTGGCCTCACACATGTTATTAGAAATGAAAGCACGTGAAAAAAAGAAATATAAATTAAAAAAAAAGGGGTTCCATAGCATGTGTAATAAACTGCACCCTGAAGATGGTTTAGAAGGCAAAAAAATGAGGTAATTGCTCTGGCTAATAACTCTGCACATCCAGTTTACTTCTTCTTGCTTTTTCCATGCTTGCTTGTCTCACCTATTAGTAGTGTTTTGTTTATTAAACCAGTGCTTTTCAACCTGTGGTCTATAGATCCTGGAAGGTGTTTGGACTACTTGTAAGCAGTTGTGCAAAAACTAATTAAGAAAAGGAAATCTGTTGTAGGAGCCCTACATTTGCTATACAGAAGCCTCTCTTGCACAGCAGTCCAAATCCCTAACTAGCAGAGTTCCGCTGTTCCCCAGCGTGAGCAGGACTGTGTTTACACAGTGTCCAGCACAATCAGACTCTAACTCATCCAGCCTCTATGGACAGATCCATGAGCATATCCTCTCTCTAATGTAGCCCAGAGGTGTAGGGCCTGCCCTCAGTGTTTCCATGATATAAAATATATATACAGCACACAAAGCCTGCAGCTGGATAGGAAATACATATCCATGTGAGGGAAGTCAGAGAAGGGTTTTTGCATGTCAAAAGGCAGCAAAACCAAATTATTTTGCCCTGCAGTACCTCCTGTGCTCTCACAGTGGGAGATGTCTCTTAGGGATTTGGGGAGCAGCTGAGAAGCCCCAACTGTTGCGGAGGAGGAGGAAAGGCAGCAGTAAAGCAGCTGCTCTGTTTCAGTGCTTCTTTGGACATTTGCCTTTTAGCCAAGTCATTCAGCCCCCGTATGCAATAGTCATAACATTGCATAGTTTAGTTTTTATCTGTTATTTAGTCATGACCTAATGACCCAAAAGGCAAAACCAGCAGCACCATTCAAATCCTCCAGTAGGAGTGTCAGTAGCTCTGAGATGTCTCCTGAGACACAATTTACAAATCCCTCCTGCTTTTTAGGCATCAGCTGCAAAGTTTGCATACAGATCCAGGGTTATTTGGATCCAAGAGCTTGAATCTATTTCTAATATTTGCAATTTGAAGCCAGGTGCATGTCCCAACTTCCCTTTCTTTAAAGCTGCCAATTGGTTACAGGTGATACTGGAATAGAGAGGGAAAGTGAACCAATGTTTCAGGTCTGGGGCTCAGGTGAAGCAAGTTGATGTCCCTGCTGTGTCTCAGACAGGGACAAATAATTTAAACTTTTTTTTTCCTATATCCTGGGCCACTATGAGGAAAAATGTGCTTAAGAACATGGGAAGTTCAGGCTACAATGATCGGAGCCTTACAAACAGGCTCGGTATCTACAAAGGTCTTTTAGGCATGATTGATTTCAAAAGCATAAAGGCTCCTAAATACTTTGGTAGCTCTGGGGGTGAGAGCTTGCATATATGTTGAGTACATTTCTTCAGCAGTGTATCTACACCACAAAAGAAGTTGTCTCCTTCACTGGAGGACAGCAGAGAGGCAGAGGCATTGCCCTGGACATCCACATGGGAGCAGAGGATTGCAGTGGCTGTGTAGCTTGTGTTAAAGCAAGTGCTGCTTTGCCACCACAGTTGGTTGCCCAGAGAAGTTGTGGAGCCCCAGTCTTTGGAGACATTCAAAACCTGACTGGAGATGGCCCTGAATGACCTGCTGTAGCTGACCCTGTTCTGAGCAGGGGTTTAGACTACATGATCTCCAGAGATCCCTTCCAACCTCAGCCCTTCTGTGACTCTGTGATGTATACATACATATACACACACGTATATATACACACATACATATAAAAATATACATATATACAAACACCCTCAGGGCTCGGATGCACAGCTGAGTTGCAGAAGCTCAGTGAATTACCATCCATCAGTTGATGCCAGTGGAGCTCATGCACCCATCTGCAGACATCTGCATGTATAATACAGTGTAAACCTCTTTTACTGAGGTTTAAAATCAGTCACACTACTTCTTTCCAGAGACAGGCTGGAAGGGTACACCTGGACTACAGCAGCACAGTCACTGTGGCTCAGCTGGCACACAGTAACCTGTGAAGTTGCCATAAGCTGAGCGGGTTTCTGAGCCTTGTACGTAAGTAGATTCAACTACAGTGATCTGTGTTCACTGCAGCAATGAGGAGAGGTGGTGAAGCTTGGTTAACTTAACCTGATACAGATTCAAACCCATTTAAGAAAGCAAGATATAGGCATGTTCCGCCACTTGCTGGAGCGTATTTCACTAGTAATTCTTGTGACACCTCTCCCTAAGCCTTTATGGGAAAAATGATCTATAAAACTCTGATGAATAAATAAAACTTTTTAAAGATATTAAAAAATATATGTTTGAGTAATAATGCAGTAATGCACAAAGCACTGTTGCCAACAGTAAAAGCTCCTAATCTGGGTCAACTAGTGATTTAAAGAAAAAAGAAAAAAGCTCTTCAAGAAGATTGCTCTTTAGCAGTTGAGTATCGGGAGCCAGACTCACCACTGAGCTCCATCTGCTTTGTATCACGCTGTGACGCAAGCCCAGATCTGAGCATCACCGGGACCGTGCGGAGCAGCTGGAGTAGACGGGGAAGGCTGGGCCAACAAACCTTCATCAATTCTTAAGAGTTTTACACATTCAGGGGGCATGTTCTTTGGTCTGTTTCTTATGGCTGCTCTT
Organism: Aptenodytes forsteri; assembly: GCF_000699145.1. NCBI lineage: Eukaryota > Metazoa > Chordata > Aves > Sphenisciformes > Spheniscidae > Aptenodytes > Aptenodytes forsteri. Next base: position 349,764 of record NW_008795373.1, on the reverse strand, counting down.
CAGATACCACAATGATGGCCTCCCAAATGCCAAATCTGCTGAGCTGTGGGATGGTACAGTGGCTGGCCTGACCTCTCAGAGGAGGAAGTTTTCTGCTTACAGGATAGTGAAGGGAGACCCTACTATGGGGTTTCCATCCTCAACCAGGAGCCATATGCCCTCTCCTGGCTCCCCATGTGGGAAAAATTCACATCACTTCTTCATCCCCGGCCACTTTTTGTCTGTCTTGGACACCAGAAGATCTCTGAGGACAGAATATCTCTTGCCAGGCTGATACAATGCCCAGACCCCACAGGGCTTGTACTGCAAAAGTAAAGGAAGATGCTTGCTAGGAATTTGAGCCGTATCGCCTAACTCTAACAAGAAACTTTGCTGGTGCTGTCTGCAGAAAGCCTGTATACATAACCTTCTGGGAGGAGACATTTAGTCAATACATTTGGTGTGGAAAGTAAAATGTAGGTAGGAGCAAGGAATGAGAGCTCTTTTAATCATTGTCATTGATTTTCTGAAATGGCTCTGTGTCTTGTTTATAAGAAGGTTGCAGTGACATCCTATGTTTATTCAGTGTCTGCTCTTGGTGGGAGGAGATGGCCATGCCAATTAAGAATTTTAATTAAAGCAGCAACCTTTCTGTTCCAGAGGTGGGGGCCTGTCATCTGCCAATTTATTTTCATGAATAAATCATTAAAGCAGGAGCTGCTGAGGACTTACTTAAACAGCTCAGGTTTGGGGTGCATCTTCCCTGGTTGCTGGAAATCATTGCAGATCCAATATCAAGGCCTTGAGGTGAAACTCAAGAATACGAGTCTAAACAGATCAGAATTATGTCTGTGATGTTTTACTGCGGTATTGAAATCTCCCAACAGTAGGGACATGCTGTTACAGTCTATAGCAAGGTTAATATAACTGAGTTTCATACTGCTGTGGTTTAACTCCAGCCGGCAACTAAGCACCACCCAGCTGCTCACTCACTCCCCCCCGGTGGGATGGGGGAGAGAATCAGAAGGGTAAAAGTGAGAAAACTCATGGGTTGAGATAAAGACAGTTTAATAGGTAAAGCAAAAGCCACACACGCAAGGAATTCATTCACCACTTCCCATCGGCAGGCAGGTGTTCAGCCATCTCCAGGAAAGCAGGGCTCCATCACACCTAACGGTGACTTGGAAAGACAAACGCCATCACTCTGAACTTGGGAAGACAAACGCCATCACTCCAAACGTCCCCCCCTTCCTTCTTCTTCCCCCAGCTTTATGGGGTGAGCATGACATATGGTGTGGAATATCCCTCTGGTCAGTTGGGGTCAGCTGTCCCAGCTGTGTCCCCTCCCAGCTTCTTGTGCACCCCCAGCCTGCTCGCTGGTGGGGTGGGGTGAGAAGCAGAAAAGGCCTTGACTCTGTGTCAGCACTGCTCAGCAATAGCGAAAACATCCCTGTGTTATCAACACTGTTTCCAGCACAAATCCAAAACTAAGCCCCATACTAGCTACTGTGAAGGAAATTACCTCTATCCCAGCCAAAACCAGCACACGTATACATGTCACACCCAATAAATCTTCATGAGCACCCAATTATCATTTTTTGTCTTATTGCTCACTGTGGTGCTTACCTCTGTTGATCATGTTGCTGCATTGGAGAGAAGAGGTGCTGATCATATCTGAGACACAGCTGGCTGACTGTCCATCTGCCTGTGATGCAGTAAGTTCCTCAGTGAACAGATGTGACCAAACTCAGATGGTGCTATGAGAGAGGAATCAGAAATGACAGCTTATTACCTTGTTTATGACTACCTGATAAATAAATTCTGTATTCAGATGAACAAGCTCAACTCTGAGTTCAGGCTGCTTTGAACTACCTCTGGAGGTTACTTCATTCCACCTGATTCACTGCCTTGAAGCTAGTAACTCCTGTCATAGTTGGTAGAGGAACACTGGTCTGCAACTTAAAGTATTACTGTTTTGATGCAGGGAGGTGAACTCATGAGCCATAATAGAGATTTGTTAGCACTTTGTGACTATTCTGCTACTTTCCAAAGTAACTGTAGGACAAAGCTTGTCCCCCTGGACCAGGTGAGACCTCAGTCAGCATTTGGGTCCTGCTCATCATCTCTGTGGGCTCCTCCAACCAACCTGTTTCTTTTACTGTTGGGATAGCCATGGCTCTTCCAAACCAGCCTACAGATGAGGAGAGACTGGCATTAAAGGAGAGCAACTACACAAGAAGCAAAGCTGGTCTGCTTCCAGGAGCAATAGCCAGTTTGGCTTTGTGGGGATTTGTCATAAGCAAAACAGGCAGAAAGGCCACCACCATTTCAGTGTTGTTGGCTTACACATCCTGATGCTTCATTATAGTCTGTTGAATGTCTACTACACTCTGCAGATGAAAAAAAACAGTCATTTTGTGGAATTGAAGAGATCCCCCCATAAAATATCAGTCCAAAGAAATTTTACATGCTTATAGACACAGATAAGACAAACCCCATGGGTTCGTGCTGGTACATGTATGGATTTGTGCAGGTACACACACACATCTGTGCATACAAGTACTTATGCACACTACACAATACATTAAGATTGAAAATTAAGTAATTTGGAAGCTGGCCTAGTCATTGAATTGACAGTGATATTAAGGAAATATTTAAATATTGAAGGGGACTCAAAAAACCTTAGAAAAATCAATTTGGAGGCTGGGAGGAATGTCCACTCTGTGGAACAACAGGAAGAACCAAACAGCTGAGGTTTCCAAAGCTAATTCAGGGTGGCAACTACATGATTCCCACAAAAATAAATGAAAAAATTATATGGCTGAATCTTCTGGTCTGTTCCTGTTTTTCTCCATTACAGCTGTGGCTGAATCCCTGAGCCTGCTTCGAAAAACTGATCCAAGTGTCCAGACTAGTCAGACAACAGCAGAAAGGCTCTGTGTTGGACATTGTGTAACACCAGGGATGGAGAGCCAAAATTCAAGCTGATTCAGGCAGGTATAGCTGGAAGCAGTGAGGTGAAACTGAAAAAAGAAGCTGCAGATTAAATGTCAGAACTGTTTTTTCCAAAGCCAAGGTCTATTAGCCTGGGGGACATCGTCCAAAGAGAGTTATGGAATCCCCATTAGCCGGCCCTTTTGAAAGCTTAGCTATACCAATAACACTCAATAATACATTTTTTGGAACAATCTTATGTTGGCAGGGAAACAGGAGGTGAATTAATAGATCCTTTCTGGCTCTGATTTTTATAACTCTTCACATTGAATCCTAATACAAGAGGTTATCTTTACAGCAAGCAATGAAAGATTTTCCCTGTAGATTACCACTTGAAAAGTACATGCTGCACGTCTTTAAAGTACAGGACATCTTATACTTTCATTTGATTTCAAGTGACTGGAGTACTCTATAGCCAGCTTCAAGTTAATATTTTAGCAAGAATCAATGGCATAATTAAACTTTATGGATGTTCCTCATCAACACTTCCACGTGACCAAGTTTACAACATGGTGGTACTTGGATAAATCATTTTGTATTTATGGATGGCCCATAAAAAGGCGGGATGAGGACTTAGCCACAAGGGATGATGGAGTAATTACACTGAGTGGTATGGTTTTAAACATAAATGCAATTTGTTATTAGTGCTATGAACTGAAATGTGTTTGATTTAAAGGAACAGTGCTATGTCATTAAAAAAGCCTCACAATAGGGCCTGGTGTTTTGATTAGCCAGTCTCACACTTCACCTCCAGAAGGACGTTCCCTCCTAGCTTTCTGTCTCCACTGGCTGGAAATGTCAACATGTGAAAAATGGTCTAATTGTTAGAACAATTCTGGGATGGTTTCTTTGTCCCAGTGGAAAACGCAACTGGACATGGATATCAGATTTAAGTGCCCAAGTCAGGCATTGTAACAGATGGCTATTTTCCCCTCTGAAAGGCTGATTGCCTCTGAGTGATCCCGATTGCTCACATGCAAGGTCAGGACTGTCTGGTCTGGACAGCTTGTTCTTCCTTTGCCGGTCACCCCTCTTCAATCCCACAACTACCTTCTGGACCTTTTCTGAGCCCATCAGAGGAAAAGGGTGTATTTTGTCACATCTTTCCTAGCAGGTTGGGCACTCCTTTCCCCAGCTTGTTTCCTGGCGTTGAGTAGCACACGCAGAGCCCAACCTTAGCATGGCTTAGCCCAATGGGAGCTACCCGGGATGGAGAAAATCCTTGCTAAAACCACCCACACAAAAGCGTGTCTTCAAAAGAGAGACAGCCTTCCTTGCCACTAACCCTGACAGTGCCTGGAAAAGCAGGTTGGTTTGAGGAACCACAGTTGCTTTGTCAGTGTTGGGGTTTGGGTCAGAGTGGGACATGCCCCCCCGAGGGGAAGCAATGCCCAACAAAGTGTGTGGGCTGATTTCCTACTCCCTCCCAGGTCTCCCTCTCTGCATGGGGAGACTTGTGTCCCAACCAAAGTGCAGACTTGGTACAGCTGGACATTGCACCTCCTTTTCCAGCCCAGCTTCCCAGGTATTTTTACCAAGGACTGGCCTGCAGTGCAGGCAGCGGCAGCCTTTGATTCCCGGGAGAAATAGTCACCCTGCCATGTAATTGTAGAGCAACAGCTTATTCCTGATTAATGGCAGTATAAATTAATTCTGATAAATAGAAGAGGAGAAATTAAAAATGAGCAAGCTAAACATCACTGGCACAACTCACTGCCTTCTACTGCATCAAATGTTGTGCAATCCCTGCAAGGTTTCTCTCTAGTTTACTCCTACTGCTTCATCATTGCTTCCCTTAAAAAAAAGGTAACAGTTCTGATGTCTGCCTGTCTTCTGATGAGCGTCTTTCTTAAGACACAAGTAAATGAAGATTTTTTTCTCTGCCTAATATACAGCCCTGCTATCACTGACTCCTTTTGCTCACAGTGCAAGGATTTTCATGGGGTCATGCTGGCAAAACTGTAATTACAAAGGATTGCAAAACAGGGGGCAGATCACATCATTGCTGATCTTGAAGCAAGTGAGGAGATGGAAGATGAAGGAAGAAACAGATTGAAAGGGAAAAACAGGGAGGAGGGAGGGAAGGGATGAAGAATTAATGTTATAATTTGCTACACTGGAGTAGCCATCTCAATTAATAAAACCTATAGTGCAGAACCGTGATTTGACAAATTCCTTGTAAACCTTATGTGCTCCTTGCATGTGTGCATGTTTGGGGGAGCGGGGTCTCTAGGTGGTTGCTGGCCAAAGCATAAACACCTCTAAACTGAACACTTGCCTACTTGGTGCTATTGAAAGAGCACACCGCTATCAGGGAGCAGGTTTGATGCATCGAGTCCTTCCATTTTTTGAATGAAAGGCATGAAAACCGCTGAGCTGTGCAGCCAGAGCTCTGTGCATGGTCTTTGAAGAGGCAGAGCACCTCGGTGCTCTGCAGGAGCGGGCACGGAGTGGTGGGGCTGAATGCAGGGGCTGAGCAGAGCACCGTCTCCTCCACAGGCACCACCAGCTGCTGACAGAAGCAAATTTGAGAAAATATGGTCATATTTGGGCTCCTTTGGACATAATCTGGAAGCACTAGCAGGCCCTATGTTACAAGTATAAATAATATCATCGATATTCCAGCATTTTTCCTTAACATGAGCCTTCCTCTCTTTGGGAAAGATACTCATTTCAGACACTTTTACTCTGATAAGATAGCTGTGTCCTGGGCCGTGCTGACCACTGTTTATACCAGTTGGCTGCTGACAGCCTGCAGCCTTGCTATGGTGCATGTCAGTCTTTTGAAAGCTACAGATAAACTCATTGTAAAATTTATCTGAATTTATTTAAGCACAAAATAACCTGTCAGAAGGAGTTTGAGTTTTCTCTGACCTTCACCTGATACACAGCTACAAGCCTGGCAGTATGTTAGTATATTTAAATCTGGAGTGTAAACACAGACGGCCTTGCTGTGCTCTCCTTTTAAAGGACGATTTAGGTTTCAGAAACCAGCCATGGACTGAAAGAAATTTGTTCAACCGATTCATTGTGTTTCCTTCCTAACTAACTGCTGCTAATCTGCTCAGAGGAAAGGTGCCCCTTTTTCTGTTTGCTGGAGGTTGCTGTATCAAGGCTCAAAGCTGCCTGTAGGGAAAATAATCACTTATCAGCTGAGATACACTTAAAGTGGCATTTTGCCAAACAAAATGCATCGCTACTGTCATGCCAGGGACCCCCTCACTTTGCACATCTCTAAGCATCCAGAAAGGACTTAATTACAGAGTGGCTCATATTCTGTTGGGGAGGTTGCAAATGTTCTTGGCTAGGTTTTTTTGTTTCATCAAAAAAACTTTTTCCTTAACCTCCTCATGAAACTGAATCTTCCCTGGCAGCTTTAAAGCACAGGGTTAGTGGCTTTTCTTTCTGTCCCACAAATTCTTCAGCTCCATCTCCAAATATTTCTTGTTCATTTGAAAACATGTTGAGATTGCAATCTGTTTCCAAGGACAACCAGGTCCCCAGTGGCAGTTTTACAGGCTCCTCAAATCAATGATACTCGGTGTCACACAGTACTGAGTATGAGAAAGAAAATAGAAGCCCATAAGGAACCTAAAATCCCCAAAGCTGAATTGTTCTAGCTGGTTTCAGAAAAGCCAGGGACTGAGAAGATGTGTAGCTGGAGCTTCCTTCTTACCCCTGAGCTTGTGCTCTTTGGCCAGGTGCTTCCTTGGGTGATGGCACAGGGAGCTTTGTCCCACCACTGCTCCCTCCTGACACCTCAGCTCTTGTTCAGGATCCCCCAAAACAAGGACACCATTTGCCATAGTGTTACTAGGGTGGTGTAGCCCATCAGAAGCACGTTGCTCGTGAAGCAGGAAAGGATGGTGGTTGCTGCACCTCACCCATGCAGTGGTACCTCACCCGAGTTCTGACCACGAGGAAATGTTAACTATCACTTGACTGATAGCTTGGTGGCCTGAAGTGGGGGGCTGATGTTGGTAGTCACTGATGGACCAAGCAAATTATTTTCCTACAGACAGGGTGGTCTCACTCCAGACTGCTCCTCTGCTGAGTCAGTAATTAGGCTTTCCTCTTCAGTGATCCTCTTCAGCAGGAGAAGACAGCCCTGTGAGAGCAGCCTGCCGAGCCACCTTCCTGGTCAGTGGGAACTTGCTCTTCAGTGACACCCTGGATGGAAAGGGGAATCCTTTGGCTTGTCTGGTGTCCAGATGGAGGGCAGGTGTATGGAGAAGAGGATCATTTCCAGTTTGGTGATTTTTTTGAGATCTCAAAAAGAGAAAGGAAGATCAAAATAGCCTGTAGTAGTAGCTAGTGAAAGAGTTGCCTGAGCCGTGGCATTTCCAGAGTAATCTTTGCTGTGAATAAAGGAAACAGAGACCTGAACCCAATCTCTAATTTTCTGAGTGAACAGTGTATTCATTCAGGAGTGACTGACTACCAAACCTACTGTGGCGCTACAAATCTTTATTTGACCAAAACTATTATACTTCAATTAAAAACTTCTATTTCAAAAAGCTGATATGCAACAGTTAAAAAATGAGAGTTGAAAAATTCTCAAACAGCTCCATTTTGGATCTTCTCTTTTCCAAATATCAGGATACTGTGATAAACTGGAAGCCTCTTGGTATAATTTGTAATGTCTTAGACACCTCTGGTTTAGAACAAAAAGCATTCCTTAAGAATAAATAGCAGCACTTTGTCAACATTTTGGAGTTTCCACTCAGTGAATACAAGGATTAGTTCAATGATCCAGCCAGCTCAGCTCATTGCCAATAAGAACATTATAAATACAATACTAAGAAGACTTCTTTTTTTCTACTTTTGACCTCAAGGTAGCAACTGCAGTAAGGCATGAATACAGCTGGACACGGCTTGCAATGGAGGCCTGAGTTATTTTCCTGCTTAATGCCAGCTGATGTGTGTGTGTTTGTAATATCTCTTGTGGGGATGCATTAAGCAGAAGAGTTAACTACTGTCAACTGATGATAATGCTTAGCGCTTCCTCTGGGGAGAGCCCTAGAAATAGGTTGGGTAAACACCGCGCAGACTGCAGACAATATGGCATGTTTGCTGAGGGGACCTTAAACTGGTGATGCACAAGCAGTCTGGATAAACTGGTCTCTTCTGAAACAGCAGGCCCTTACTCCAGCCGAATGTGAATTTGTTTCTTCTAGATGAGCTAAAGGCACCAGCAAAAATGATGAGTTATTAGGTTAGTCTTTAGCAACAACTTTGCAAATGTTGCCGAATTCCAGCTGACGCCCGTTATCCTGGGAAGAGTGCAAACAGCAGGTAAATGATACAAATAGTCGATGAGTCAGGGAAGTATTTTTCATATGATTTTGAAGAGGTCAAATACGCAGTTTTCCCAAGTGGGTCATTCCATTGTACTTTGCCTTGTGCCAAGCACATTAATCAGTTTATTTTTACCTGACCTTTTTTAATATATTGAAAAGTGTTAGATCTTAGTCTTAGCATGTCTGGAACATAAAGGTCATGTTAACCCTCTGCTACCAGGAGAACATGGGAACAAGCCACAGAAGTCGCTTGTGGGTGGGCAGGATGGATGTTTTGACACATCTCCATGGGATTCCTGGTTTGCACAACCGTTATTAGTGCTTAGAGTAGGTCTCAGCTAAGACCAAGGTTCACAACGTTTTGCACACCCATATGTAGTAAGAAACCACTGTCTGAAAAGAGCTTTGGCCCAGGTCCTCCATGTTATTTGGAAACTCTGTTCTTGAGTTATATACCAAACAACTTGAAGGACCTGCCCTGCAGCCTAAGTAGATGATGCACAGTTTGACACAGGAATTAGGACTCAATTTTATGTCTTACAAACTGATACAAAGAAATTTAGTGTCTTAGGCAAGATCAAGGAAGAAGTCTCTCAAGCCCTGATCCACACATCCAAAAGATCACCCAAAAGATCAATTGCTAAGTGTGAGTAATGGATAGGGAAGGGAGATGTCTGGAGACCAGGGTAGGGGAATAGGACAAATGAGAAGCTGAGCTGATGGGACTGAGGTTGGCTGGAGAAATGAGCTGGGAATGGGGGGATACAGGGGGTAGCTTGGATAGAAACGGAGCTCCTCAGAGGTTATAGAAGGGGTTTGTCTCTGGTCCTAAGCCCACACACCTCAGAGTGCCTTGCACACACCCCAAAGCATTGCAGACTTTGACTAAAGCCAGGCACATCAAAGTGGAGGGAGCCGAGAGCTTCATCCCTAGCTGATTGCCCCAAGCCTCATCAATCACTTAGCTGTAGCCTCCCAGTGAAGGACAAGACCTGACTACCAGTGTGTTTTAAACCCACCCCTTTGTTTATGAGTTTATTTAATCTTTATTTATGTACATAAATGTACATAAATTTAATTTATAAATTGTTTATTACTAATATTACATTTTACTAATTTTTGTTTATAAATTATTTATAAATTTATTTATTTACATAAATTCTTTTTTAAGGCAGAGGCAATTTTTTAAGGATAGGCAATTTACTGTTTCCTCCCTTGACACTGGGTACCAACTGAGCCATCGAACAGATGAGGTAAATCCACGCCGAAGGGCAGGTGGACAGAGCTACGCTTTTTCTGCAGAGACCTGTGATACATATAATCAGCTGGGGCTGACACCGCTTAACCTGGGCTGGCAGGAGCCATTTAGCAGTGTGTCCTTGACACGAGTATCTCTCCTCTGTGGTTATCACGGAGCCCAGACTTACTGGGTTCCAGGGTGTGCAATACGGTTCAGACATGGAATTTGATTCTTTTGGGCTTTCCCTATGGGAATATGTGTGCGCGGAAGGGGGAAGCTGGATCTCAGCCTGTCCAGTACATATATTATTGATCCTGAGCAGGGAAGTTTTATGTGCTAGATGGGGGGATGTGAAACTAAGGAAAGGGGATTTCTTTTGCTGTGGTTGCTGCTTTTGCATGGATGTTGATCCAGCAAAAATATTGCTGTAGGTTTATAAATTATGGGTGTCCAAAAGGAAGGACTGGTAAAACCTCCCTTTGTCCTCGTGGCAGTGTTTGTTACATGAAGATGGATTGGTTGCTCCTTTTGACATGAGCGATGAGGCCAGAATTTTCTCTCATTATAATTGATCATGTAAGTGAACAATAGGAGAAGACACTTCTACAGCAGATCTGTATTCCTCCTCTGCAGCACTGCAATTTGTTACTACCTATAAGAGCGTTTAAGGAGAAGCTCTGAGCTGCACGCCTGAAGCTGGCTCTGCAGCCTGTGCACCCCTATCAGCCTGCTCCCTGGGCTACCCAGACCTCTGGCATGCAAAGGTTAACTTCACCATTGTATCTCAGCGGTTATTTTTGTGCAGCCTGTTTATCTTCAGTCCCCAGGTCATTAATAAACATCCTCTTTCAAATACTTCGGACATCTGGAATATGGTTTGCTTGTCTTCTGAGACAATGATATCCTTTTAGGCTGGTAAGGGAAGGATGAAGACTAAAGCTCCCCTTCTTTGGAAAAACAGTCTAAATTGTCTTCTCTTTTACTCCAATGAATTCACCCATCAGTTGGGATTGCAGTCTGCAGGAGCATTTAAGCAGGTATCTAACTTTCATGCACATATACAGCCCCACTGGCATCACCTCCCTGTCACCATCACTGCAAAATGTTATATTTGTACCCTGAGTGCAGGCAGAGTCATTTGGAAAAAAGCAACATCTGCTCCTGTTATACAAGACTAATTACTAATATACTTGCAGCAGGACAATGAATCTGGCAATTTTCAGCTCTCTTTACTTCCTTTACTACTTGCTTAAACAAGAACCCAAAAAAGCCTTTTTCCTTTTTTTTTGTTTTAAGAAAAATAGCCAACACGAAGTTCTTCAGACGCGAGCTAGGAGAAATACAGGATGGTTTTATGGGCCTGTTCTGCTCATGGGTGTAAGCTGCAGGGCTCTGAGAGGGGGATTTGTCTGACCCATTTTACATTTCTACTTGAAAATGAACCAAATCCTAAAAGTGTCTTTTTTCTGTGTAAAGACCAGAGAGGGAATTTACAGTTCCTAGTTCAGACAGAGCAGGCATCAAGAGTTAGGTGAAATGAATCCCTCTCCTCCTGGCTTCAGTAGGATATGATCAGAGCCCTGTGGTCCCTTTTGTGCTTTGAATGAAACTGCTTTTGTGTGTTGCTGTGCTGTAGCATCTGCTGCGATTAGCAGGGTGGTGGGACAAGGCTCCGGGTGCTCTAAACCCTCAGTTGTCCCTGGGAGGTATGGGTCTGTCCGCTGACTGTCAAGCAAACCCTACACAGCTCAGTGTGTGAGCTGTGACTTTTTAGACCAACCCCTCCTGATGGGCTTCACTTTGCAGGGGAGGTCACAGCATTTAACTTAGGTGGAAGATACCAAAAAATAGCCCCAGGATTTGCAGCCAGAAGCTGGGTCTTGGCCTTTTCTCCAGCACCTTGTTGAGGAGGCTGAAAACTTCTGTGCATGTGTGCACCCTCTCTCTGCAACCCAACAAGTCATGCATCCTTGGCTGACCACATCAGACACATGAATTGAGCAGGCATGGAGCTACCTTCAATATTGCACCTCATTTTCTACCTATAGTAGCTTTTGCTAGAAATATTTTAATGAGGCCTTCTTAGGTTTGCAGCTGCCTCCAAAATACCGAACTGCCTGTGTAGGACCAGCAGCTAGCAGAGCATCTGACTAATCATCTATTGATCATTCATTAGCCCCTGATAAACTATGAAGACTGAAAACTCTCACTGCATGCTCTGCAGATATCTGCCATTGCTGGGGAAATGTCCTGCAAAACTAACATGCTTTTTGGGCCACCCTCCACCCCCCTAGGCCAGGGGGGAGAGGAGAAAAGCCCCTTTGTGAGCCATCTCCCACCGAGCCCTCCCAGCACAGTGTCGCCTTAGAGGAGCGATGTTTTATAGACTTCAGTGGTTGCTTTTCATCAGTCCTCTTTGAGAAGGCACTCTCTCCCACAGAAGTAGGGCAGGAAAATTGTGCCTGGAGCTGGAGTGGGGTTAGGGGTCAGCAGGCAGCCCTGGGTGACTCAGGGCTGAGGAATGTGCAACTGGACCCCTCTCCTGTGGCCGGCACAGTCCTCCCACAGCACCCGCTCCCTGCCTGGCATCCAGCGATCTCCATTCAGGATGAGCACCCTGGTGTCGCCTTTGCTAACTGGAGCAGCTCCTGTGGCACACTGCAGACCAGAAATGGCTCCTTAGGCTTTCCTGGTGTTATTTCCCAATGTGTGGTGCAAACGGACGAGGCGCTGGGCTTGGGTAGCCTCTTGGTCAGGCACACACACCCCCATCCCCACCCCAGAGCTAGTGACAGGGATGGGGGCTGCAGACGTCTTTGTTGTAAAAGACACAATCAGACCAGCTATTTCAGCCGGGGGCAGTCTGTTAGCAGTGGTTTGTAGCTCCAGACAGTCATCCTGGCCTCTCTTCCCTTCCAGTCTCACTGCCAGAGGTTACTGCCACCTCGGTTTTGCCAGATTCATTTGCCCAGCTGTGTAAAATGACCCAAGTTTAAATAACCCTGTTAACCTTCCAGAGAGGGGCTGCTCTGTGCTCCCTGCATAGGAGAAATTCCTGGAGATGATGATATAAGTCTTGGCTGGATCAGAAATACGGTCTTTCTTCCCACAGCTTTTTGCCAGATCACATCTTTGTTTACTGCCTCAAAACCAGAGAAATGTTAGTGAAAATTATTTGCTGATAATGCCACTGGGGCTTGGCTAATTCCCCTGTAGGAACTGTTTGTGGCAAATGCATATAGCAAATGCTAACGTTAACTCAAGCGACGTGACAGATGATGTAAAAGGAAGGTTTATTGCCTTTGATTCTCAGAGGTACCCTGAAATACCCAGGCTCACCCAGGGCCTCTTTAAAGCAGCACTGTGAAGCAGAGGCTCATTGAAACACGGAGCCTGCAGCAGCAGCTCTTTGTGCAGGACCAGCTGTGACTCTCAAGGTGAGGATGAACGGAGGCTGGCAGTGCATCACCGAGCACAAAGGGAAAGGAGCTGGTGTGATTTTGAGAGTTCAGGGTTGTGCTATATCCCCTTTTTGTCTGTCATATCAGTGCTTCTAAAGCCATAAGTCTGTCCTTGAAAAATGTGCATATAAATCCAGATCATGATTGCTCTGGGGAGTCAGCTGATACCAAACTAAAATGGTCTATATATGGTCAGGAAGGTTTTTGTGCCAAAATGCCCACACAACCAAAATATGCCCAGCTGGTGCTCCTCACAGCCTCAAAGATGTTGTGAGATGCTGAAGCACATTAGCCAAGGGCAGCATCTCCCCCCATAAAGCGCTGCCCGGTCCAGCCTGTGCTTGGTGTTCACGCAAGAGGTGAGCACGTGGATGCAGCACATCCTCCTCCTCTCCCATCTTGTGCTCTGGGTCTGCACCCCTCCTTCAGAAGCAATCTCTCCTGTGGGGTCTGCTGCTGGTTTCAGCTCTCCCTGCAGAGGCACATGCAAGAGGTGCAATTTCAGCCTGGCTCCAGGCAGGCGAACTGCAAATGCTTCGCAATGGAAAAGGGATTACCAGGAGAAACTCTCGTTTTCTGTGTATACTTGTACAGACGTGTATACCCTTGTGCATAGTTGAATAGAAGAGTCAGCTCCACTGCCTCTGTAGGACTAGAAAACTTTGCATTGTTTCTGCTGTGTTTCATCTGCTGTGAGCTTGGCTTGTCCAGGATTTATCTCAGCTCCTAATGTGTTTACAATGAGATAACTCTTGGCATGCTCTTTTCCAATTACCTAGACAGGATCTATCACTCTAGAGATGGCAAATGAAATGCAGGACCCCAATAAAGAGTATGCATTTCCATGGCATTCATATAAGAAAAGCCATTTGGCAGATGATGCATTTGTTTTTAGCATTCCAAACTATTGCAGACTTCATGGATCAAGGTTTACTGAGCAAAATTACATTTGCTGGTGAGTGCTTGGGTACATTTGAGACAGATGAGTTTGCATCGGGTTGCTAGGGAGCAAGTCTTCTTTGTACAGAACTGTATCATCAAGGCAAACAATTTATGGTCTTTTGGGAGTCATGTTCTGCAAAGGCTTTGAGCCTTAGGCGAAATGCACAACTCCCACGTAACCTGATTCCCTGCAGAAATCGATAACATCCCCCCTTTCAGATCAGGCATTTAAACTAAGGTCTTGACCATTTGCTGTCCTTAAGGATTGCAGGACACTCCTCTCAAAAGCTACGTCATTAATTAAAGGCTCTCGGTCAGATTCCAGCTCTGCATTCCCATGCTGTGTCCGTGCTCTTTGCACACCTCCTTTGAGCTGCTCTGCAGCGCTGCCATGCACTGCGAAGGTGCTAAAGCACACCCAGAACACCACGTGGCTGCATCTCACTTGTCAGGGAGAGATGACTTTCTGTGACAAATTTCCATGGGATAATAGCATCAGAGAAAATCAGCCTGAAAAGGAATTCGAGAGGTCACAGTGCAGATCCCTCGCCCCAAGACAGGATCTATGGTATTGAAGCAAATCCTGCCAGGTGCTTCTCTAATCTGTCCTTAAAAAAAGGCAGTGATGTGAAGACTACACAGCTTCCCTTGGGCGTCCAACTCAGTGCTTCATTATTTCTAGGTCAAGAAAGTTTTTCATAATTTCTAACTGAAATCCTTTTGCTGCAGTTAAAGCCCATAATCTTTGACCCCTTTCCAGGCACAAAGACAGATTATTCCCTTCCTTTCTGAGGGCAGTTTTGCCCTGTTTTGAAGCATTTATCTTTCCCTGGTAGTCATCTGTCCCCTAGACTGATGTTCCCCAAGTCCTTTGACTCCACAAACCTTATCTTCTAGACCTTAAAATGTTCGTGCTGCTCCCCTCTGAAGCCCCGCCAGCTGCTCTACATCCTTCTGCAAATGTAGTGACCAAACTGCATATGAGGCCCCAGCCAAGTCCTGACAAATGCCAATGCTCCAGCCATCATTGGGATCAGTCCTTGAAGAACAAGGTGACCAAGGGATGACACCTTTCAAAGTTGTCACCATCATCAAGAAGGAGCACACTGCCGGCATACTCCCGGGCACTGCAGACATGAATAAATACCCTCAGCATGTGAGTCACGAATACAGTTATGTGGATCAATTGGCTGTTGTTGCTGGTGCATCCCTCACCTAGCTCATTAAATGTTCAGATTTAACAAATTAAAATGTGCACTGAGACATCTGAGATTGTGGCTGAGCCTTGAGAAGCCAGGTTTCAGGAGGCTTTTATCATTTTTGCAGATGTTACGTTGGCCTGTCCCTGCCCGCGGCAGGGGGGTTAGACTAGATGACCTTTAGAGGTCCCTTCCAACCCAAACTATTCTATGATTCTATGATTCTATATCCAGCACTAGGCTGAGAAACACAGACTGGTCCTTAGGGACTCTGAAATGTCACTCTGCCTCTCTGCCTTGGTGCTCCCGTCCTACTCCAAAACGAAAGGAAGACTTATTTGCTGGACATACTAGCATTGACTAATGAAGAGAAATCCATACCAGCAGAAGGTGATTCATGCAAGGGGAACATATGAGCAAAAAGATGTGCACTAAGTCAGTTCTGATCCACCAGAAGACAACTTTTGTTTTTTCTTTTCCCCTGAGATAGTATTCAGCCAGATCTGTTCCCTGATAGTACAACTGCATGAGCCCCAAAATGTCACAGGCAGCCTGGAGGGAATATGTTGCCAGAGCCAGAGGAGGGAAGGTGAGGATTGTCTGCCCCTTTTAATAATGACTGTAACTTAATGCTGACTAAGATTTTGTGATTTGGGCGATTCCCACCCAAACCACCTGCTATCTCCTCTGAACCCTTTGGCATTGCACCCTGTATTGGAAAACAGTGAGCACGTTTCTACAAGGGATACAAGCATCTCCCTTGCTCCTTTAAGGTGTGGTAAATATCTGCAAAAGCCCTGCTCTTCCAACACACAGAGGCACAGCAAAGCAGCAGATTTCCTTTTTGTTTTCAGAGGATTAAAGTATCTGAAGGTCCAAGTAATTTCATTTATATTTTTTAAAAATTAGTCCAATTTTGTGAGGCATATACAAAGCAAGAAAATAAAAATATCATACCTGAAAAAGCATATTTTTGTAGGTGCCTTTTTTCAATTATACAGCAGCCAAGGCCTCAGAGTAGGCAAAATTTCCCTTTAAGAATCTGAATGCTAATATGTTTAAACACAAAAGAACCCTCATCATTGTGCTTGTTAAACTTCAGTCTTGACTACACCACTGTAATGAATTTATTAAGCCATGACAGAATTAATTGCATTAAAAGCACAGGCTCCATGCTGTCTGACTATACAATAATTGCCATTTCATTCTGCTGGGTTAGGCTGTTCATGGACTTTTTCTTCCCAAATTGTTACCTTCTTACATAGCCTACAAAAAAAAAGCACATTTTTGGTGGAGCGCATCAGGTAGCTATCAGCAGGGAGAATTAATTATCCTACTTTAAACAGTGACTGCCAATAATTTAAGTGCTGAAGCCCTTTAAATGCTGACTCTGTGCTTAGGTTTCACATGACTCCCTTGGCCCTCCTGCTTTAAAAGGTTGGATGACAGCCAGCGAGAGATGCTTCTCCTTGCCAGTGCTTGGGCATGTGCCCCAGCCAGGATCTCCATCCATAGCCAGGCAGGATCCAGCCAGCAACTTTCCCATCATCACAAGGCAAAGGATAAAAACTCAGCCATAGGGCTCAGGTGAGGACTTTGGCATGACGAGGTGCTGCATCATTAGCTGAGGGACACTCTGTAGTGCGCTGACCCTAAGAAGAGCAGATGCAACTCAAAGTTCCCCAAAAGTGGGGAACTTTTAGATCCAGAACTGCAACCTGCAAATCCTGCCTCACCCTGGGGTATCTAAACTCCACCAGTGCCTTGTGTTTTAGCTTCTGAGTTTCTTCAGCATCTAAAAGGGAGCTGGCCTGAGAGGTGCTCTGGTCTTGACAGTCAAGCGGATGGAAGTGTGACTCCTGCCTTAGCCCCAAGGGCTCCCAGACCAGCCCCAATAGCTGACTGGGGGCTATTTCAATTTCCAGAGACACTCCAGGAGTTATGATGAAGTGTTAAAATCCTAGTGTAGACAAGATTGTTTTAAATGGTTAATCAGCTTAGGGGAAGCCTATGAGGAAGAAGGGAGTTGCAGGTAACACCTGCTAACACGATGACAGGCCTTGCTGACACCTTAAAAACACACATATTTCCTCAGGGCTTTGACTGACAAACTTTTGAGTCTCATTCATGCTGTTCAGACATCACAGTTTCATCTAAAGAGCAAACGAAACACTGCCAGAACACATTTTCTGTTCCTGAGGGCAGCCAGCAGTCTAGTCACGTCCAGACCACTGAGCCCTGCTGGCCTTCAAAACAGGAGGGGATGGTCCTGGGACTGTGCTGACCCTGAGGTGCCAGGAGTTGTTTGAGAAGGACAAGTTAGCCTCAGATAAACCTGAACCAGGGTTTTTTAGCAATTTAAGAGTACAGCTGGTGCAGTTGCAGTGCCCAGGTCGAAGCCCTGATATTGAAATTTACTGGCAGAGACTACAATGCATTTCCCCCACACCTCTGACATGAACTCTGGGATCTTACCCAAACCCATCGTCACCACCACTTCAAGGGGAGAGGCCATGGCATGGCCCAGACCGTGGCCCACTTTCCTTTGGGAACAATAGGGACATCTTGGCCTGTGGCTCCAGCACTTGTCAGTCAATTTAATGTGATACCTGCTTGTCCTAAAAGACCCACTTGTGACTGGTTGAGATATTGCCTTTTCTTTGAGTAAGTCTACCCTCCAAAGCCTGACCAGCATGTACAGCAGGTAAACATACCTTTAAAGGTATTGTGCGTTTCCTAGCAGAAACTGCCCCCAAACAAACAATGTTTTCTCAGTGACTCAGGAAAGAAGGCCGTTAATTTTAGGTCTCTAAAAATAATCTTGACCTCTGCATGCCTCTGCTCGCTTGCTGCTCTAACTCTTCCAGCGGCTGTGTTTGCAGGGTGTGGTACAACACGCCTCTCCTACAGTGCCTGGCGTGCACAGGGGCAAAGTACCGCTGCCCTGCCCGCCACTGGCTGGCTTTGGTGTCCCACTCCTCTAACCAGCCTTGGTCATGACATTTGTCTTTGCTGCCACTTCCCTGCACTTTCCTTCATGATTCAGTCCTAGACTATGAAATTAATCTTGTGCAGGAGTGGTAGAAAGTACAGTCATTAAAAAGGGACGATCGTCTATTATAGCTGGAGAGGCCAAGCAGAGGGTTAGGGAAGGCTTATGTTGCCTTAGCTACAGCAGCAACACGATGTCAAAGGGCACTGGAGCAAACAATCTTCTGATCTTTCCCTTACTTTGGGTTGGTTTATTTCTTCCTTTCTTTTTCTTTCCTGGTTGCTTCACTATGTATTGCTTAGCAACTTTCAGAGTCTTATGCTTGGACATTGCACAACTACAGGCATGTTGGCATGGGATTGTTATCTAACTGCTGGGAATCTATATTCAAGCAAAGAGATTTCTGGGGAGTAGCAAGAAGTCTGCTTACACAACAGTGGCTATGTATTCATCAAACTTCACAAGTTGGCCTGAGATGTTTCTAAGAGAGAAATGAACATTTCTAATTTCAATGGGTGTATGTTCTTTTCCATTGAGAGCACTGGAATAACTTTTATAGTCTAGCTTATTTGTTTAGTTTGGCCTAAGGGAAAATATGGAATTTCTGGCCTTTGGTTGTTTATTACTGTCCAGAATTCACATTTAAAAATTAAAATCTTGCAATTTAGTCTCCAGGAAAATATCTAAAAACATTGCTATGATAGTGGAGCACTTCATTTAGTCATTGAGTGTTGGATTCATCTCACTTCACATTAGATACCTATAGTGTAGACATCAACATCTGAGCCAATTTCCCTGCTCTCGTTTTACAATGTAGGGAGGCAAATAGGTGTTTTCATGTTACAGTTCATCGGATTTATTTCAGACACCCATTTTTGGACAGACTACTTACAGCTCTCCACTGGCTGTAAGAGGATTCTAGACAACTGGGACTAGATTCAGCCACCTCCTCATCAGAGTCTAGCACCCTCGCAGATTCGCTAATGTATCCTTCCTAGTTTCTACCTTCTACTCCAAAAGGGTCTTCTGTAGGTCTTGTGTCATGTCTGGCTGGTCCTGTGTGGGTATCTCAGACTGCCCAGAACTCCTCAAATGGCACCAGGCATCTATTAATATGCAACTGAATCCCCAGTTTGGACTGTGGTTGCTCAGAATATGCATTGGCCAGTTGAGCACCCTTTGAGTCTGACCACAACATTCAGATATTCCCAATGCTTAAATGTTTGTTGCAGTTGGTAGCATGACTGTCACCTCCCAATAATGATCTGCTTTGAGTCAAGATCAACATTAAACTTCATTTTCCCTTGGTGGCACAGTGCTTTTTGGGAGTTATAGTTTATGAGACTGTATTTGAATTTGTCTGGCTTCAGTTTCCAGCCAGTGCTTCTTGTCATGTCCTTCTCCATTAGTTTTAAAAAGCTCTTTAACATTTTAACCTTTTTATTGACTGTAACTGAGTTGCCACTAAATCTTCTTTTCCTATATAAATCACTGATCACTTTAACTCTCTTTAACATATTTTTCCAGCTCTCCAAAGTCATTTTTTCTTTTGCTGTTTCTGAATATTTACTCCATTTTGTCAAGTCTCTCTAGAAATGCACATGCTAAGATGCCAGTCTCCTTCCATTAGGCATCTCAAAGGCACACATCTAAGTCTGACCGCATCATTCAAAGCAGCTTTCAGTTGGTGGAGGGAAACAGGCCTCTCTGGAGGGCAATGCATCTGGCTTGAACCTCTATTTTTGAATGAAATGAACCATCATCTGGAGGAGGCTGTATCAGTCATGAAGGCAGCTGAGAGCACAGCGACGTAGATGGGAAAAACATGGGAAACAAAGTCTGCCAGGAAAGCGTCTCTGGGTGCAGATCCCCCCATCAGTCAGACTCCACCAGGGAAATAACAGGAAATCCCAGTAGAGGTTGGAGCCTAATTTCCTTACGTGGTTAGGGTAAACATGGTCAGGGTAAACTGAGATAGTTTCCTCTACGATGTGAGTCAGCGTCTCTTTTGCAAAAAATTGCAAAAGTTTTGCAAAAATGCAAAGTGCCGACAAGGTCCAAATGCATTCTGCCAGCTTTCCCTCTTCCCAAGGTTGTTGATATTTTACTTCAGTGGCCCGTCTGAAGCTGCCTTGGGCACTCCGGTTAATGTGATCGTGTGCTCACAGGTGCACCAGAGCCAGATGTGCACATGCCAATGCTACCAGTCAAGAAACCGAGCCAAAGTTTCAGGAGGGCAGGAGTGAACGGCGGGGGAGTCAGGCAGTGGAACGTGGGGAAGCTGGCCAACAGGTCATTTATATTGCCTTGTGCCCATGTTTTATACACAGAAACAAACAGAAACTGTGCCATCACAGACAGCACGCATGGTACAAAGTAATGATAGATCCTAGGGAGTGGTTAGAGAGGTTCACTAACCTGCCCCTCCCCAGCTCTTCCTTCCACGTGAGGATTATCGATAAGGAGACCAATGCCAGCCCCTGGGGTACTGGGGCATCCTGCTGATACCGCCTGCGTTCGGTGTCCTGATGCCATGGTGGCAAGGTGCACATAGCATTAGCACTTTGGGGGATGAAAATAGTAATGTGGCTGATGCTGGTGATACAATGACAGGATGATAATTTTGCTTTATGCCTGTTTTAGTTACAGTCTCTCTGTTTGCTCTCATGGAGGAAAATACCAATTACCCCCTGTAGGGAGGATAGATTGACGCTGCATCAGTCACTCTACCACTGGTAGCAGGATAACACAAACTCATTTCCCAGAGGTCTCCAAACCGCTGTCAGAGAATAATGACTTTCAGTTGCTTCTAGCCCACACCAACTCTGAAGTGGTGACCTAGAGGCAAAAAGACTGAGTCACATTACAAATCCCTTCAGCTTTCAGATGTGCCTCCATTTGTTCTCTAACACCAAAAGGTTTAATTAATAAGGTTTATAATTTTTCATGGCACCTCTCATTTGTGCAAAAACTGGTCTGGAGACCAATTTCCAAGAACTCCTTCTCTTTAGGAATTTTTCCCGTGATATATATTAGCACTCTCCCTATCAATATTTTTTCTTCTGTTTTAAAGCTTCAGGAATAAAATCTAACCACTCACTACAAAAGTAAGCTTCCTTAATTGAAAACTGATATTTTTGCATGAAAGAGAAGGTATATAGATAAAAACACTCAGTAATGCATCATCAAAGAGCAAGACTTCAAAGCTGAGAAGAAGCAGTTGTAATGCCAAGATTTCTGGATTCCCCTCAGATTCTCACATCCCATTTTTGTTACTTTTTATGTTGCAGTTGAACTGAAACATACATTCCTTGTTTTTGAGATTTATTTTCATTTCTCTCCATCCTCAGTGTCAGGGGACAGACTTGCCTGTCATTTATGCTGTTGTATGGAGAAGTCTCACTGAAACTGCTGAGATAAAGCCAAAAAATGTGAAGAATCAGGTGCCCCAGCTGTATGAAATTATTTCAGGTGTTATTGCCCTAGCAGACAGACTCTGGACATGGTTATGCTATACTCACACCACTAAAACTGTAATCAGAATCTGCCTGTGATAAGCTTAGCATACATGGTACTTAGAGCAATAGCTCTTGGTAACAGTGACACATCTTGCAGGCACAAGAGAGGGCCACTGAAAGATGGAAAATGAGAAATTTTGTATGAAAATAACCAAGCAGTTTAGATTTAAGCAGGCTTTACTGTGGAAAAAGTGAATGTAGTACAGTGCGTTTCCACTATGCAAATTTAGATGAAAAAAAGGATTGGATTTTTCCATTACATTGACAGCTAATGTTCCAGCCAGACTGAGGATTTATGAAAGGATGCTGCTGCTTTGGTGGGCACAAATGGCAATTGGCTCTGGTATGGATGTGAAAAGCCATGTGTTGACATTAAAGGAGTAGCAAAAGTTCACTCAGGAAGTCCTTTGGGTTTAGCAAAGGTACTGCTTGATCTTGCAATCCTGTCCCCAGTGATGTTAATAATCACCAAATAGCAAGCAAAAAGCTTAATCCTTCCGTCAGCACAAATTCACTAGAGGCAAATCAATTTAGGGAAATCTCTACAGAGGCAAATGAGCCATCCTCTTCCTGCATGGCCTGTGAAAAGAGCTGGAGGCACTGACAAAAAATACCTTTGTGCTTCAGGAAGGATAAGAAGAAAGGTCAGAGCAGCCAAATATTAACCAGCAACCATAGTCCCTGCAGAAGAAACACCAATAGCATCCAAGCAGCAACCAAGTCATTCACATTTACAGGCAGTGAAGGCAGCAGAAGAGGACCTGAGCACCTTCAAGACATTTGGTAGGATTCACTTCTCTTTACTAGGCGTGTCTACAACATAAATGTCTATTCCTGGGCCAGCTACCATGGTTTCCTTCTGTAGCTTGGCCATCCACAGTGCTAGACCACCCCAGCTGCTGGAACAGTCCCCAGCATTATTTCGAACTGGGCGACCTAGCGCTCTCCCAAAGCCCCGGTGGGCTCAGGTCAGGGTGGTAGCAGTCACTGTGGGGCAACCCCACTAGTTTTGAGGGCAAGAGCATTTAATGCCATTCCTTGCCCCTCATCTTCAGTGCCAGAGAATGATCCCTGACATTTTAGTTTTCTAGTGCAGACATAGCCTGGACGTTTGCATCAGTGCTAGTCAATTCAGGTTCCCTTTACAGCCAGTGGAAAGAAACAGGCACTTTCAGGGTGCAATATCAGAGCTGTTAGAATTAGGATAAGGAAAAATGCATCCTGAAGTGCCTGTATGTCTCCATTGACTATAAAAACAGTCTAGACACTTAGCTCATAAGCAGAAAGTTACAGTGTGAACATCTGGAGTTGGTCGGACAAATCTCACCTCTCCTGTCAAACATTTACAAACTTCTTCCATAAAGACACCATTAGTACGGACTGCATCTGTAGCACACTTGCAGACAAAGATATTTTCCCTTATTTGTTTACCAAATATTTCAAGCAGAAATTTACTTCTCTAATCTAATGAACAACAAAAAAAAGGACTGTAGCAGGGGTTGTTGTAAAAATGCATAGTTAAATACAATGCTTAATTTAGAGATAATGCAAAGCTTAGTCAAATAAATGGAAATGGTTTTTGAGGTTAGCATAATCTGCTTTAGAGAATGGTTGCAAGTGTTACTCACTAGGAAATAGACCAAGTTCTCAAAAACTGTATTGGTAGGATAGTCTCTGCCTGACAGACTAGGTGACCTACTACATCTTTTCCATCTGACATGAAGCTGGAGTGACACAAATAAAAAGTCTGATCCAATATGAAACCTGACCATAAAAAGTTAACTTATCCAAATGATGTGAGCACAATTGAATCAGTGCACTGAATTTATACCAGATCAGCATTTTGCATGTCTGGCTGCAGTGTTTCTGGTAAGACACGTATTTACTGCTTTTCTGTGCTCTCTGGGATGCTTCCACTGAAATGCTCAGTGGTTCAATGAGGGAAAATTAGACCAAAAAAACATTTGAAAATCCCATCCTTAATCCCATTTTTAAATGTTCAAAATTACATGAAGTTTAGCCTCAAGCACAAATGAAAAATTTGAGTGTTGCTGATATCTGGGTTTAAATAGGTGTAGCTAAGCTAACGCTGCCCTATATTTTATCACCTTCACACCTTTATTTATTGCAAACAGCACTTTAAGCATTCCTGTGGCTGAAATCTTCCTTGCATGCTGAGTATGGACATGATTCAGTGTTGAAATTCAGTGAATGACAGTGTTTTTGTAACTTGAAGCTTCTTCCCCGTGATTAATAATTTGCAGTAGAAGTCCTTTTATGAGGTGAGCAGATAGTAAAATACTTATGCAGCTCGTGAACCAGTGCAGGGATGGACTTGATTGCCTTGACCACAGTCTGCCTTCGTGAGCGGTGGAGCTGGAATGGGAGGTTCCCCTTGCTTCCAGCGGCCAGGGAGGGCATGGTGCCGGTGACCATGAACCACCTCCTCCACTGGTACGACCTGGCTGTAGCTGGTTGTTGTGGTGGGGCAACCTCCACGCATTTTGTGGACCTACTCCAGCATAACATACCCATCAGCGAGAGAGCCTGCGGCTTCTTTTTCTGAGTGTGAGGAATTAGTGGCAGATGAGCATTACATCTGGGTTCCCGGATGACCTCATCGAGGTTCCCGTTAGATGGTGTTGGGCTCCCTGCTGGCACCAGCAGTGACTGTGCATCTTGTTTTCTTTCTGAACTCAGGAAATCTCCCACCTCGGGATTCACACTGGACAGGATGGATGATTCACTTGGTGCTCCACTGCCCCTTCCTCAGGCTACAGCTGGGGACTTTAAATAGAAAACTGTCTCAGACAGATTGCGCACCAGGGAAACCCTTTTATGACCCAGAACACACTCTCCACACAGTATTTGTTTCATTGTCAGGGGCACAGACTTCCTGAGCTCCATCCCCTCTCCCTGGCCTCCAGCTGCCTGATGTCAGCAGTATTTCCTTGCATGCCTGGGATGCTTGAAATTGTTGGGGCTTAGCTGGGAAACAGAAAGGATTTGGGGAAACAAGGGTAAGATTCAGTTTTCTTTCCTATAGGAGGAATTTGCTACCGGACACTGCTTTATTATGCACCGACTGTGTTTACTCCCGGTTTTGCCACAGCTCATTTGACCGCTCAGGCTGCTGCAGTCTCTGAAGCAGATGTTTCCTGCCCAGATACTGCTCTGTAAGAATTGGTGAGGTAGAAGATGCCACGGTAGAAATGTGACTGCTTAGTTTTGAGCTGATGTGTATGTGAAATATCTGGGAGCAAGAGACCACAGAGGTAGCAGCACAAGCGCTGCCAAGTGGGTGCAAGAACCCCTGGCGTGGGCACAGAGCTGGGCAGGGGATGCAGCCCGTTGTCTTCCCTCTACCACCAAGAGCCCTCAGGCTTTGTATGGAGCCTTAGGTAGGATCTACAGTACTCCCAGGGTGAGGCTCCATCTTCTAGAGAGAATGAGACTGATATTTTCCCTACACAGCTTACTGAAGTTAGATAATTTGGGTTATGTCTGATTTAGGAAATTAAATAGGACCAGGGCGCAGGCCTGGAGCCTTCCATATCGATAGGATATTAGCTCCATTGCTGGCATGGTTTTTGTCCTCAGACCATCTGACACTCTCACAAGCAACTGCTGGATAGGGCATGAACTATGGACTATTCCCACCAGGCAGTTTCCCTGTGTCTACCCTGTTTTTAGGACAAGAGTGTAGCCATGAGCCATTCCAGGGCAGGTGGCCTCATGATGTCCCACTGCACAACGGAGTTGAACGCACACCTGGCTGGAGAGAGGAGCAGGGCTGGTGAACCGCTGACCACGCAGAGCAGCAGTGATGGCATGCACCCAAGACCTGGGGAGGTACTAGTGACAACAGAGTTATGTCAGAGATGGAAAACGGCTAATTCAGACCACAGGGCTGGGGTCAAAATCAGTGCTTTGGAAATGAGAGAAGCGGATTCGAATTTCCACCCAGTTGGCCACCATGTCCTGGGAGCAGTGTGTCTGGCCAGCAGCGGGTAGGCAGGACGCAGCCAGACAAGAGGTCTCAATTGCTCTCATATTAAGAGTATCTTCCATGAATGCAGATTTCTAACACAATAGCATGCAGATGAAAACCAAACTCAGGATGAAGGTGGGGGAAACAGCCTGGCCTGGCTTTAGCTCTGCGTCCTCTGCAGCTTTAATCACTCTTATAACTGCAACAATGAAAGCCAGGTTACGGCCCTGGCAAGCAACGGTGCTGGGAGAAGACCGAAGGATGAATAAATCTGCAAGAAGCAGGCACTGATCCAGACCAGCAAATGGTCTGCACTAATGATTCCATAAGGAGGTTTTTCAGTGCTAACCGGGCAGAGCAAGTGCTGGGGGGACACAGACATAGGTCTAGCAAAGGCTTTGTCCCTGGGGAGGTTGTTCTTGGAGCCTGCTGGACCTCAGCCCTGGAAAACCGCACTTCAAGATGATTGTGTGTAAAAAGAGCTGCTTAAAGGATGACTGCCATTCTCCTTTAACAGCCAGGTTTGCAAAAAGAGGTTTAATCTCTTAGATTCTTAGATTAATTGAACAAAATCCTCAACCCATCATGGGTGCAGCAATGCTACTGCTACCACACAGGCAGCATTGACCACTGCAGTTTAAAACAGAGCCTACAAATTTCAAAGGAGAGCAAAACCAGCCTAAACACCAGGATCTGTTTCTAGTAATCTGAGAGAGACTTTTCTTCCTCTCCTTACAGTTCCTGCCTTGCTTGTAGCATCAGACCCTGGCAGTCACACAGCTTCGACTGTTTGGTCAAATCTGCCACCTCCTAGATGTTTACTGTCTTGCTGCCCTTACCTCACCTCCCAGGAAGGATGCCCGGGAGCCCCAGTACCCTGCCTCCACCTTGCCGTTCTCCCAAACAGGGAAGAGCAAGCAGCAGGAGGAGCAACATGCTGAAACAGCCTTGTTCTCTCTCGCTGTCATCAGTAACTAAAAGAGAGGTGTGGGAAGCCTGCAGCACTTCTGTTAAGTAAGCAGGACAAAGCAGAGCAGATTTCTGTATGGGAGCCACTTTTCTCTGCTTTGGAAATGTTTTTTTCTGTGTCCTGGCTGTTTGTTCTGATCCATGCCCTGCCTTTCCTTCTATTGCCTCTTTCCTTCCTGTATCTCCCTTTTCCACTTTCCTCCTCCACCACTGGTGAAAGTATTGTGGAATAGGCTGATATGTGTGGCTCTCTCATGGTTTGTGCTGCTTAAAGTGTCATCCTCCTTTTATCGGTCCATCACAGACATCTCGGCTCTGACTCATCAGCGCAGACCCGTCCAAACAGTCAGCGCCAGCGCCATGGGGACTCACACTCAGGTAGTGCCAAGGAAGTATGAGTATTAGCTTGGTTAATCAGAATTAGGAAATAAACCATTGAGCAAGAGATGACCGAGACAGTATTTTCCATGCAAGCAATGTTTTCCACCATCGGTTTCTCAGATAAAAGGCAGGAATTGCTTTCAAACAGATTGTAGGGCACAGGTCAACAAAAATGATCTGTTTATAATTTCTGCTGTCAAAACAGTATATGTACATAGATCTCAAACAGCCTTGTAATCCATGGTTATCTTTTCTATGTTTGTTTTCCATCTGAGACCTTAAATGGCTTCTCAGATCATGCCACTGTGCAGCAGACATATTCCAGCTCCTGAGCACTCTGGTGATTAAACCCATGTCCCTCCATGCCACCACTCCTAGCCAGCTCTGTGACCCCAGGCAGGGTGTGGAGCAGCACCCCTCTGCTTCTCTCTCTACTTCAGCCAGGGGAAACGCACAGATCAGAGTCTCTGCCTTTTACTGTCATGACAGGATAATTTTGGGAACCCAAGTGCAATTTTGGGAGTAAGGGAAGGGAACCCTTCTTTGACTAGTTAAGCTGGTGACACCATGGTATTAAAATGCCTACTAATGACATGCTAAACCAAAAGTCGCGGTGCGGGATGGTCGTTCAGGGACAGCAGCAAGAAGAATTTCAAAGGTGACCTGCCATGGGAACCCTGACCTCCTGGCTGGCACCAGACGTGCACAACACTACGCTCCTATTTCTAGGAGCACCTATCACCAACCCCCTATCTGTCCAAGTCATGTTACCGCACAGCCATTCACGCCATCTGGTACGGCAGCATAACACAAGGTGAGGTTAACGCACTGAGATACATCAGGGAAGCAAGAAGGCAGGGGACAACATGCTGTTTACATGTTGTAGATAGCATCTGACAATGCAGGGACACCAGCTTGGCCATCATATTACACAGAGAGGTGTTTACAGGCCCAGGGAAAATAGTCCAGCACCTAGTATTGACCATGGCAATAGTCACTAGCAGCTGCCTTCAGAGCATCATCAGTGATACTGTTACTAACATTATTAGAGGTAGACATTAGTAGTTATTACTAGAGCTCAGGATTGTACAAAATAGAGGGAAAGTCTATTTTCAGGTGTGGAAAGTGTCAGCAGACTGTGCTTTTCTTCCATTGCAGACTGCTGTGCACACAGCAAACACGGCTCTGGTACAGGGGCAGGTCGTGACAGTGCTAAGAGCTGCCCAGCAGCTCTGCTCCATCACAAATAACTAAATATGTGCTCTTAGCTGGGACACGTGTAATGAAGTTACCTTTCACCACCCTATTCTGGAAGCAGGGCAAGTCCCAGATGGGGAGATGGTTTGTGTTCATGAGAGTTAATGCCAGCCAGAGATGTGGAGATGGTTTGTGTTCACTCTCCTGGCTTGGTGGTACAGGAAGGGCATTTCACCCTATTTCACCTCCTCAGGCATCATTGTGGATAGAGCTTGGTCCAGCTCTGCTGGCTCCCACATGCCTGGCAAGCCAAAGGCAGCACTGATACCTGTGGTAGATCTATTGGGTCCCTATTACCAACTTGCAAAGAAAAAATATATCTATTTGCAAAATACGTCCCTGTTTGGAAAGGTCCTGTTGCAGGGCTTAGTTGGCATACCTCAGATTTCATTTCTCCCAATGAGTTAAGGGTGTTCTCATGGGAGAGGTGGTCGTACAAGGAGGACACTAACATGGGTCTTAGGACATCAGTCTTTAACTGCTCCGTCTGCCACAGACTGCCACAGGCATGTCCCTTAATCTCCTTCCCTTAATCTTCCCAGCCCATAAATAGGTATAACAATAAAGTTATCATCTCCCACTTTCTAATTACCTTGTCTGTGTAGATTGCAGGCTGTCTAATGCTGTGTATTTCCTCATGGCAAATACAAAAGGAGTGATGCATTAGTGCTCCTAGCAGAGACTATAATGTAAGCAAATATGAATAATCTTGTGACCTGAGCAACTTGAGATATGTAGGTTCAGGCAGTCAGGCAAGGGGATAGCAGTAATCCAACGTGCACCAGCACTCCCCTCCCTAAAATGAATCTAGCCTCCACCCCTCCAGGTGCCCATGCTGATTCCTGTTTGATCTCATGCAGTTAAATTTCCATTCATCATTTCTTTTCTATCTTGATTGTAACTTCATTTTGGAAACAAAATTTGGTACAACTATGAAAAATATGAGGACAACTTCTCTGCTGGAATAAACTGACTCTGCTGAACTGAAGCAGAATATACCTACATATACCAGCCAAATCAGTGGCCCCTAACATCAATATTTATTTATTTCTGTACCAGGAATGCTAACAGCAAGTTTCAATGTGGTGAAAAGCAAATATTGATCTGTTTGCTTAAAAGACAGATTAGGCTGTGTCCGTAGGTAAATATTCCTGCTAGCAAGTAGAGGAGAGGTTGTTTCCCTTCCCCTTTCCTGAAGGCAGCCAAACCAAATTAAAAAAAAAAAAAAATCTATTTGATACCTAGTGAGTTTTTAATTAAGGAGGGAACCTGAGGGAAACAGAAGACCTGGGGAGCTGTCAAGTCACTGTTTTGGTAGTTTTGTGGTAGGGAGCACAGCTCATAAGGACAGCCACCCATTAGTGCCTCCGCTCCTTCTGAGTGGGGAGAAAATGCTTCTGGAGGAAACAAGATCAAACCTCTTCATGAGCAGGGGCAAAGGTACTCAGAAAAATCTGGCTGAGCACAAGCATTTCACATTTTAGTCTTCAGTTTGCCCCTCAGCTCTGCTGCTTCAAGGTGATCACTCCCAGCACTGACACGTCCTCCCCTTCCTCCCGAGATGTCTCGCATGGAGATAAAGACACAAGGCCAGATTCAGCCTGGAAGGAGCCCTTCGCTCAGCATCACCAGCATTTCTGGCTGTGCGGCAGTCTGCTGCCAGCACCCAGAAACCCACACCAAGGCCACCCCGAATCCGTTACAAGGTGGGTTGCAGGGATTGCTGCAGGGTGGCAGGAGAGCTGTGGAGTGATGGCACAGGCAGGCCCCCCAGACTGCACGTGTGTCTGCAATTAATCCCTCATGTCTGCAAAGGGCAAGCTCAACTTGATAAGAGCCAACCTGCCTGCCAAGCTCTTGGAGTGCTCCAAGGGTTACTGAAGGGAAAGGTTGCTCAGGAATTTGCCAAACATTAAATCTAGCCAGGGGATAGCTACCTACTTTTTGTGCTTTGTGTTGATTTTGCATTGCTGCTCGTTTCCAGCCCAGCATAAGGTGTTCTCAGACCTTATGCACCTTTGAGCACCTCTATTTCCACCTCCATAGGACTGGGGAGATACCAGCCCCTTGGCTTCCTGAGGAGGCAGTTCCCAGTTCCCAATGGCTGCAGGAAACCTCTCCATCATGCCCCTTGGTCACAGAGAAGACTCTCTCTCTACCTCTGTCCCTCATCGCTGCAGCCCAGTGGCGGATGGGCAGGCAGGATGTACCCACGCTTTGAAACCTCATGCAGGGGTTGGTTACCCATCAGGGGTGGTTTCATCCCACCTGACACAGATGAAAGGCTGCATTAGGATCTGAACATGCAGTTCCAGAGAGTGAAATTAGTTCAAATAGGCTGCTAAATATCTCAGCAGCCTTCAGCTAGCAACAGCAGGTAGCAAGCCACTCTTGTGAACCTCTTCCCTGCAAATACAACAAACCTCTTGCTTTTATTCTGCCTATTTTCCTCTTCAGTATGGAGGAAATCTGACAAAATTGGAGGCAAATTCACAGGCTTGGTTTAGTTATGCCAGGAGACTAAATTCAGCTTTAAGTCATCTTCTCACTCCAGAAACCAAGATGGGACTATAATCAGAGGTTTGCTATTCAGGGCCACCCCAAGGCTGCTCTACAGCCACCTGGGCTGGTTCCAGAGGGACTGGATCCCTGAAGGGAGAGGGGATGGAGATGTCTCTCCCAAAGGGCAGGGGTACTCGCAGAACAGGGTAGCCCAATTTGTGAGCGCTGAACACTCGCCACAGCTGGAAATTGCTCTTTGCTAGTGCATCTTGCATGTGTTGCTGGTGGGAACCGAGTTACTGAGCATTCAGATGTTTCAAACCTGTGCACAGCAAACACGAGAGCAGTGATATCCTATTTACTGGGTGGTACAGCCACATCAACTCCTTCTGCTCTTCTCCCTGCTCCTTTTCCTCCCAGGTGCAGGCTGCACAGCACCAACAGTCTGACTCGCTTCTGCCTCTGTTCCCAAGATCAAAAACTAGTTAAAATGCAAGCAATGCTTTTGTATTTCTTGAGAAAGCAATTGAAGAATGTTTCATCTTCTTCTCTTCTCTGAGCAAGGCCTGTGGTGTCTTGTTTTAGCCTATAAATGCTCTAGTGTGGATTGGGTTTTACTTCGTACAGCACCTAGCACACTGGGGCTCTCATCTGAGACAGGAACAATTAGGGCATAGCCCAATTCATCAGCATCTTTAATCATGTATTTCCCCTGGTTGCTCCATCTCTGCCTGTAGAGAGCGGCACTTAACCTAGGAGTAGACTGGATAAGCAAAGGGTTATTTCTTTCACTGTCACATCAGGAAAGATGCTAATTTCTCCTGTGGAGATTATCTCAATGAGTAGTCACTTGTTCCTCATCTCCCAGACCACATATTATTTTACAAGTTCACATTAAAAAAGGTTAATGGGAGAAGCAAGCACTGACAGTCATTTTCACTCCCCCAGAATGATTCACTGCATTGCCATAATTCAGCTCAGTGTAAAGCTCCATATAACAGTAATACCTACATAAACTAACTGTTCTCAAAATATTTTTTTTTTCTTTGAGCAAAACTTTTTTTTTTCTTGACCCTTCTTTGGATGAACTTTGTCTTGAATAAACAGCAACATCTGGAATTCAGCAAAACACACCATAAAGAGAATAATATGTCCACAGCAGTTTTGCTGAAAAGGACAAACCCATTTATTACTCAAACGAAAAGTTATGATTGCTAAATGTCAGATGAAATTAGAAAAAAAAAAATTGAATCCTCTGTGTGTGTTCTTTGTGTCCTTGCCAGCTCAGTGTGTGTAGAAAGCTGTCCCTCTGTTATCACTGTTCTGTCTTTCTTCTTTCTGGCTTTGTTGAAAGCCGGCACAGACTTGCTAATTGCAGACACACAAGATCAATTTGGTTACCTTTATGCTAGGGCAGAGTTGCAGGCAGTGCTTTTTCACTCAGATAAGGAAAATACATCAGATAGAGTGTCCGTGATCAGACCATGATGTGACTCTAACCGAGCTGTATTCTTGTGGTCCCTTATCTTGTTCAGGCTGAACTCGGAGGCACAGCATCCTCCAGGCTGGGCTGGCCGGTGAGCTGGTGCTTGGAGGTGATCAGCCACCCCAGGAACCCCCTGGGGCTGCTGGGGACAGCTGGGGACATGCAGCTGGTGGGGTTATGGGGGGATTAAAGCACTGAGCACCTCAGAAAGGGAATGGCAAATGTCGTCTCTCCCTCCCTCCCTCTCTCCTCCTAGCTGAGCAGCACACAGATGCCCCAGGAGAGGCAGCACCTCCTGCAAGCTCTGCGATCATGAAGGGATGGGGCACCTGAGCCCCAGGCACGGTGCACAGAAACAGACTGAATCCATCTCCCTTTGCTTTGTTTTTCAGTGGGTAACTCCTGATTTCTGGCCCAAACTCGCTTTCTTCAGAGCACGTGTTGAGGTCATGAAGTCACAGCTCCCATAAATCAACAGGAGACGAACACATTAATCCAGAAACAGAAGGAGGTCTTCAGCTAGTTGGGCAATTTTTGTTTTAGAAGATTGGTCCAAGGGTTGAAATGCTGCCAGCCTGGACAATAAACATTACTTCAAGGAGTGACTCTCTGTGCATTTTCATTTTGTACAAGGAAGCGTTTTGGGTCTCTGCAGCACAAAAACAAAATTTGTGTGAGAGAGAGATTGGATTTATTTGCATAAGGCTGGGGTGGGCCCTGCTTTGACACCCTGCTTCTTCCAAACATTTCGTATGTGATCGCAGATGTATTTCTGATGGCCAGACCCACCAAGAGGCGAGACCCCCTCAGCCCTACTGACACTGCTGTACCTGGGATCAGACAGGTAACTTTTAAGTGCATGTGACTCTTTTAATTATACCAGTAAGTTCAAAACTGGGTATTACTGGCTCCATCTCAGCTAGAAAGCTAAGCAATGCATGCCATTAAGCTGGTGGGACATTGTTTTGGCCCAGACCAAACTGCAGGCAGCACTGCCCTCCTCGAAAGCACTGGGTCTGCACCTACAGCCCAGATCTGGGCCACCAAGGTGATGCCCGTGGCCTTCTGCTGCCTTTTGCATGTCCTTTCACAGCAGTGGTGATGTACAGATTCTCTTATCGCTTGTGAAATCAAAATCTAAACAGATTCCAGCCAAGTTAATGTATTAGTAGGCAACATTTTGGGTAAGCGGCATAATAGTTTATGTAAATAAGTGAGAAGTTTTTCCTGTTTCCTCTCCTTCCCTATGGAGAAAACAGAGGTTACATCTGTACTAATAAACTCATCCTGAAGGTCCAGGTTTGCAGGTTTAGGCCCCGAAACTTAATCACATATACTGTTAAATTGGCAGTGCTGACATAGCATGGTTTAGGTCTGGGCCACCAGTACCGCCCTCACAATCCCTGGGGATTTAACAGGGGCCAGAGGCTATTTGCATCTGGCTGTTCGGATGTGGCCAGCCTGACTGGCGATGTGGAGATGACATTAATGGGCAGACCACCTGCCTGAGCCCGGAGAACTGGTCCTGGCTGTTTAAATTCACCACTGAGGATATACCCCAAAAATTTGTGTTTCTCTCCTTGGGATAACTGCGACCTGAGAGCAGCCCTGCAGGGCAGAAGAAGTGACAGACTCATATAGTCCTGGGTTATACTAGAAGAAAGCAACACTTTAGACTATAGGTAAGTAAAATGACATTAAATATAATGTAGCCCTCGCTGTGAGCAGGAACTGCTTAATAGCGTGGGTTACACATCAGTTAACCACAACAATCCCATCTCCATGGAGTATGTAATATTATTTTAGTTGCCACAATTACCCAAGGGTGTGCTCATATAAGATATCATTTCCTGCTACCGGCAGGTCTGAAGTCTCAGCAGAGGGTGCAAAGGACGCTCCCTTCCCTGGCTGGGGGGGGGCACCATCCCAGAGGCATCCCCACCTGCCACCAGCTCCTGGGAACGAGTGCCTGGGAAAATAGTCAGCTTGTTTTCCTCTAGCAAATTATGGCTCACACCCCCCCAGCTGCAAAGGACAGGTAGCCAAAACCACGGCATGTGCTTTCGTCTGCCTGTGTGCTCAGGGTACGGCATTGAGCTGGGCAATGCCTCTGTCCTGGCCGGCTCTCACCGAGCCACCCCTGCCCATCAGGTCCCACGGCACATTCGGACCTTCTCTGGCCCATTGCATTTCCCATGCGTGTCCTTCTCATCAGCCTGGTGCAGTGATGCCGGGCTCTGCCAGGCGACAGCTCTGCCCCACCGCCGCATCCCTGCCACTGATGGGGCAAACCAGGGCACTGGGGTGCTGAACTTCAGCCTGGCCTGGGCTCCTGGGCTGCTTGGGAAACGCGTCCGCCCCAGTCCCCCTCTCTCTCTTCCTGTTTTGACAGCTTTTCAGGGCTATTCCTGCTGCAGACTGGGGATGCTCCTGGATTTTTGGCAGCTTTTCAGGCGGGGGAGTTGTTTTACACCCGGCTCGAATGATGAGATATGTGTACAGTACCAGGAAAATGTAAATTTTTATAAAAGCCTTACATATGAAGACAAGGTTTTACAGCAACAGATATGGAAATGAGGTGGCCAGCTGCTGCCTGCTCCCCTTCTCTAGTTTCAGGAATCCTGTTCCTTGCTAAGAAAAAAGAATGCATATTTTAGATTTTACTTTAAACCAAAATAGACCCAGGATATAAGTGGGAGCGTGGATTACTCCCAGTGTCATTCAGAAAAAAAATCCACGAGATTCCAGTAAGAAGCGATGAGGCAGACCTTCAATTTCCAATAATAAACCTACAGTCCATATAAACATATGGTGCCATCGGGACGGAGATGCTGGGAGATGATATAAATCTTCAGTGGCTAGTCGACTTCATGTTTGGTATGTGCCTTGCCTCTACTAACACATCACATCCGTCCAAGGACCACCATAAATTTTACGAGTTTCACATTCTCTTGATCCTTTTTCTTACAAGTACCCGGAGGAATGCAGCGTTTACCCCAGTACATGCAGCGCTGCTATTTATAACTCTGGGCCTATCAGGATGATATTTTTTTTTCCCCTGAAATCTTGGAATAGTTCAACCGAATGAAAAACAAATCATCTTTCATTTCTTTTATTTAACACATTTAACTACCAGGGCTGAGAATGTGGAAACAATCCCAACAATGTCGTCTCAGATGATACTGAATTCTCGCAGACGGTTTATCTACAACCAGAAGGACAGCGATTCAGCATCCACTGCACAATGTACAGGGAGCCATAAAGAGCCTTGCCTCGCAGAAATTAATGCTTGTGTTCGGTCACTCTGCATAAATAACAGACCAGACCTGGCAATGCTCTAAACTCTGCAGAAAGTCACGCATGATCTGGGCCCCAGCAGTATTGCTGTGCCCACAGTGAAGCTGGGCAAAGGCAAGCATCTATAATTATCCCATCCTTCCACACTCTCACATTTTTGTTTCATTCACCTGTTACATCTGTCACTAAACAAGAGAGCGGGCTCTTTGCAGAAGGAACCTTTGCTTTATTCCTGGCTTGTACAGCGCTTGGCACTACAGGATCCCATCTCATCCCAGGCAGGACTCGTTATGGTAGCACTGCAATGTGAATAATAGCTATATTTTGAGTTCTTGCCTCCCTTCCTCTTGCTCACGTATGCATGCACATACACACATATACCTAGGCTCTCCAGGGCCCATTAACAACCCCTCAGGAGGCTTGATTCTGACCTGACTTATGCCAATTTTATAATGAGTAACAAAATTTACCTTGGTAGAAATTGCTGCTGATTTATTCGTGTACCAGAAATAGGCGCTGGAAAGACATTGCTGGAACTGGGTGCATGTGATTATCCTTTCCAGGAGATGAAGAACAGAAACAGAAAATTCAAACACAGGCATGAGAGGCAGCGGAGGCAGGCGCTTACAAAAGCAGATTCGGAGAGAGCCCTGCGTCAGCCTGACCTACTCTCCTTGCACATCCCGGGCACGGTCGGGCATGCACAGGTGATGCACACTGGTCACGCTGCTGCTTCTGCACCTGCAAGGAGGCCAGGGAGTGCAAGGAGCTGCCACCCTCAATTGCCATTTATTTAACTTCTGAGGGGGAAGGTATTTTCACATCAGGTTTATTTTTGCAGCTGTGGGGATGTTTTCTTTTTCCCAGTGACACACCATGATTCGCTTGTGCCCAGAAGAAGTAAGGACCAGGTTTGCCACAGGCTTCCCCAGAGGCAGAGGCATGTAAACCAGCTGGGAATTGCTAATGGCTTGAGGAAAATAAGGGGAAAGACTACATCTTGGTAAGGTGAAAGCACTAGAAATTCAAACCGGGATAGCTGAATCCAGGTAGGAGGTAGAGCCTCTGGCTGTAGATATGAGGTGTCCCGTGAAACGACAAAGACTTCCTCCAGCCTGATCCTTTACCCCAGGCATTTCCCACTGGAAAGATCACACACTTTCCTCACCTCAGGCAGAGTGAAAGGGCTCCAGTCACCCAAGGATGCACTACCAAGATGCGAAGGATCCTTTCACATGCCGTGAATGTGTCACGAGGTCACATGGAGGGTTTCACCCCCCTACTGATCCCATCTTCCCAACTGCCAGACATGGACCCCACTGCAGCTGTCCCAGTAAGGGAGCAGGGTGCAGAGCACCAGTGAGCCCAGGATCTCCCGGCACCACTCCAGCTCCTCACCTCAGAGGAGAGATCAGGTAGAAAGGTCCCAGATCAACGCATGGAAATCAGGTAGCCACAGCCTCCTGGAGAGTGTCTCGTCTCGCTGGCCCGGTATGTCCCACCAAGGAGGAGCTCCCCATTCACACCGACACATCAGAAGAGAAATTTTACCTTTACTGACAAGTACTGACATACCAGGTGGGATTTACTGCAATTGAAACTGAGGGATCCCAGCAGCTGCGTTCCTAGTGCTGCAAGAGTAGATCGGCTATACAGAGAAATATGTAAAATTTCTGGTTGGGAAAGGAGGGTTGAGCAGAAATGAGATCACAGGCTTATTGCTGTATTAGAGCATAAGCTGGGATTTTTCTTCTTCCTTTCTCTTGCGTGTGAATAGTTTTAGATGGTAGGTTTATCTGTAAGAATAAAATTCTGCTCGAGCCCCTTCTGCTTTGTCTGTTTTCCAATCTAGGGAGAACGAATTAATTTTAAAAGTCCAAGGAGAACCTCCTTTATCAGCTAAAATATCCCCAGTGTTCTGAGATAAGGATTTATTTCAGCAGTTTCAAAGCTCTCTTGCTGCCCCTCCCCAGCGTGGGGGTTGCTGGACTCTAAGATTTGGTCATAAATTGTGCTCCCAGCATTTTTAATTGATGTAAAATTTGCATTTTAATGAAGGGGGTGATGAAGCCCTCCAGCAACAGAAACAATTACACATTGACCTGACGAAATAGCAGCAGGATTGCTGCAGCGAGCACATTTAGCTTGGTTTGCAATGGATTCAGAGTGTTCTCCTGGGCACAGGCTGCGGTGTCCCAGCCCTGCTCACCATTAATGAGCAGAGGTGCAATGCCCCCGAGCGAATACCAGGAGAAAGCGAAGCTCCTGGGAGTCCTGCTGATCTGAGCAGGTTATATCAGGTATTGGCAGCTTCACTCACCTCCTGGTTGTGTTTGCTCAAGGGACAGAGAGTGGAAGGAGGAAGGCACTGAGCCCTCTTTTCTTCCTTGTTGCCGGCATTGGCTCCTGGATGCTCTCTGGGAGATCCAGTGGTGACCTTTCCCTAGCACTGGGAGTATGAGAGAAGATATTCTGCACTCTTCCTTGCTTTTCTACATTTGCTGCCCTAAACAGAGGCAAATGGCAACTTAGCTCGGTTTCTCAGTTCAAATCAGCATGAAACATAGAAAACTATTTTCCCACTTTTGCAATCCCTCCCTCCAGTAAAGCAATTTTCACTTTTTCCAGGTGATGATAATCTGCATAGCTGCATTTCAATATGCAGGACCTGCTTTGGAAGCTTTGAAAGTCTACAGCACTTGGCAATGAACCAAAAGGACAGCCATTCGAGTGTTTTATGTAGCGGGGGGCTTGCCTCAGCATGCATTCCTGAGAACAGGGTCAAGGCACTAGAAAATGTTTTGCATCCAGAAATTATTTATAAAGCATAGAGGAAGTTTAACATGGCAGGAAACATTAAGACTTTCCAGCCTGTTGAACAGAAAGGAACATAATATAGTTTCCTAGCAGGTCCTGCTGGTTCACAAGATATTTATACATTTCCTCTCTCCGGATGCTTTACAGTAAGTAACAAATGAATGGCCTGTTTTTTTTTTTTTCATTTAGACAGGGACAAGTAAAATCTCAGTTGAGTTGAGAACTGATTTCAGATCATCTCAATTCAAATTCAGTCTTACTTGTGTGACCACTCTTTCCTCCAACACACCTACCCCAATGAGAGCATGAGCTCCACTTATGTCCAAGCCCTTAGAAACAGCAGAGCAGACATGGTGTCAGTACAAGTGGCTCTGGCTCAATTTACCTGACTGTCTCTATCTTATTATGAAGTTAAAATACTGGGAATTGGATCTCCCCAAGCACTCATTCATCTCCAGACCATTGACTACCAGAATAAAAGGGGACAGAACTGACAAGGGCAATGGAAGCAGGACGTTTTATCTGCACATCACAACAGAAAAGCTATTTAGCTCCTAAAAGAATAACAGAATGAGGTTTATACTGTAACATCTGGAAGCGAGCAATTCGGGCAGATTTAGCCAACCACAGTAATGGGGTTTTCCTAGCTCAGTCTTTGAGAAGAACTTTAAGTCCTGACTGTACTGCATTTGCTAAAAACTCAGCTCCTCTTAGCCTAAATAGCAGCTCTCCTCTCCCCACCCTCATTTCTGCGGTCTTGACCTCGTGTGCAGTCTGTGCGGTTACGCTGGCATTATCTGATCAATCCCTCTGTACTTTCACTGCCTCTCCTGCTCACTCATGCCCTGTTTTTCCACTGTAGGGGTAGAGCTACATTACTTTTTGTTGTTATTATGCTGTCAAGTGTCATCTTGAGCAAACCTGCCTACCACATATAATCTGTACCTCGGCAATCCTTCCTAAACGGTGATTTGCACAGCAGCTTGCAAGTAAGAGCATGCAATGAAGGTAACATGGGAGCATGCAAACAAGAGCACTCCTGAATTCTAACCAGGTCATTACAGAGAAGGAGGCAGCTGGTTTTGGGGGGTAAATTCTGCTTAAGTCCTGCATTAGGTGCTCGAGTGAGGATTTTTAGTCTGGGAACTGTATCTAGAGTATCCTCAGTCTGTACTTGGTCCTCACTTCTTTCATTCTTCTTGTTCTATTCATATGGGCAAAGAACATTTTGCTACTTCTTATCTGTCAGGTCTAACTTATCTCCCCACTCGGCAGTTCTCATTTTACATCTCCCTTTCCCTAGCTCTGACACAGCTGTCTCTATTTGTCAGTCTTTTTTTTTTTTTCCCCCCTAAACCTCATTATTTGTCTACTTACTGTAGCATTGCACTTCCCTGCATATTTTCTTCTTTGGAATACCGTTTCTGGTAAGTTTTAGTAGCTGTGCCTTAAAGAAATCCATCTTTTCCACTCTCCAGGCTCTGAGCTCCTCAGTCCAGGTGACTTTGTTAGTTTCCTTAATCAAAATTCATCCTTTTGAATACTGACAACCCTGGCAAATGATATACTTCTGTTTACTCTTCATGCAGCTTAACTTGAATCCACTTACAGTCACGCAAGCTGAGGCCATTTCCTACAGCCAGTTCTCTCTCACAGCCACAGCATGACCAATATTAGATAATGAAAATCAGAAGACTCAGTATCTCCAGTCTGGTCATTAGTCAATTAAATCTAAAACAGACACCAAGAAGAAGTGCAGCTCCTTTAAGTCCTAAGTTAGTCCCTGTAATTGTAATAAAAAGAAGGGAGAAGGGACAAATTCTTGCCTGCCCCCCTGAGAACCAGCAGATGCTCTGAAGCATGATAGCCAATTCTCCATAGTCTAACCTGAAGATTTATAAATTTCGGTGAGTCTAATATTATACCATTCACTCCTTGACCCTGTTACCCGCCATCAGCCTTAAATGCCAGGTACCTCTAAAATGGAGGAATACTTATGCAAAGGCGTCCTTGAACCTCTTCTGTCCTTGCGGGCTGTAGGAGAAAAACAAGACAATTTATTACTGCCCATTTCTTGGTATCGGGATCCTTTGAAATCTTGTAGAGTTTTTCAATTCTGCATC
This sequence comes from Aptenodytes forsteri, assembly GCF_000699145.1. Taxonomy (NCBI): domain Eukaryota; kingdom Metazoa; phylum Chordata; class Aves; order Sphenisciformes; family Spheniscidae; genus Aptenodytes; species Aptenodytes forsteri. The sequence continues at coordinate 309,316 of NW_008795373.1, read as the reverse complement.
TCAAAATATAGGAGAAGTCATTCCTTACGGCAGAAAATAAATGGATGTGAAAACATCTGGTTTCTGCAAAGATCTGGTCATCGTTTCCCAGTTTTGTGCTTGGGGATTTGAAGAAACATTTAAGCTGAATGGACACTCACAAAATGATAATCAAAGACAAACTAAGAAAAACATGTACAAATTAAAATTAAAAAAAGTCTGCTTCCCTGGCTGGACAAAGGAGGACAGCTTTAGTAAATGTTATCAACTGCCCATTTCTTGGTATCGGGATCCTTTGAAATCTTGTAGAGTTTTTCAATTCTGCATCTCAAAATATAGGAGAAGTCATTCCTTACGGCAGAAAATAAATGGATGTGAAAACATCTGGTTTCTGCAAAGATCTGGTCATCGTTTCCCAGTTTTGTGCTTGGGGATTTGAAGAAACATTTAAGCTGAATGGACACTCACAAAATGATAATCAAAGACAAACTAAGAAAAACATGTACAAATTAAAATTAAAAAAAGTCTGCTTCCCTGGCTGGACAAAGGAGGACAGCTTTAGTAAAATGTTATCAATATGTGTGCCTCTCATATATAAAATCCAAGCTTGAAAAAGACAGCCTGTATATGCCACTGGTTTTAGAAGGGCCGTTGTGCAAAAGATAATATGATACAATTATCCTATATATAACGCACCACTTTGGCTTACAAAAAATGTGCTGCATTTAGAGGAGCAACCCCACTCAGGAGCTAAAAGTTAGCTTCTGACTTGTGAACCCCCACCATCAATAAAGCTCCTTAGGGATAGACTCTCCCCTAACTTAATATTGTATCGCTCTATGCCCACAGATTAAGAATTTGCCTATTACCTCTTATGAGAAGAATGGTTATTTTTAATCGAAGTAAGAAAAAGTCACCATCTGATCTTGTCACCTGATGAAGAGGGGAAGACAGAGATATGAGACATTTTGGGAAACAGCAGATTTGCACCCCAAAATGAAGGTTCAGTCATTTCAGTACATTCATCCTAACATACATGAGATAATGGTGACCTGCTTGAATTTTATCCATTTTTTTCAGTTGTAGAGATATTTATCTTGCTGGCAGATGTATAACTCCTTTTCCTGCCTGGCGGGACATAATGCTACAGGGAAATGCCCAACTTCAAAACTACTGGCATTTGTGTGGGACTCTTACTACTGCCTTTTGATGCTTCTCTCCTAAAAACTCCTTAATGCAGAACATGCAGCTCGGCTTCTTCTCAGTAAAAAAACCTTTAATTGGAAATGACTGTCTCTTACTTGCATGCAGGCTAGCCCAGCATACTGCACAACCTCTCTGGGCTACCTGCTCCAGTGCTTGACTGTCCTTATGGTGGAAACCTTTCCTCTACATCATGTTTGAACCTCCTGGGAACATTTTATGACCACTGTGTCTCTTCTTGCTGCCACGCACCTCCAAAAAGAGCCTAGCTCTGTCTCCTCTGGCAGACGCTGGCAAGTTGCCAGTAGGTTCCCCCAAAGCATCTCTTTTCCAGACTAAAAAAACCCATGTCCCTTGGTCTCTCCTCACAGGGCAAGTGCTCTGGCCATGGACCCCCACTGATGGCACTGAGGACACTTACCTGCAGAATACTCCATGGCCATACTCTTAAACTGCCTGCCAGAAAGCTTCAAATCCACATTATGCCTAAAATGAAGAACTGTTTACATGCAGCACCCTGAAATACTTACTTCTTATGACTAAATCATATACTATTGAGATTATCTGGCAGCATATGGGAGCTACTTTTGTGGGTAGGTGGTAATAATGATTAAGAAGAGAAGTTGACATATCTCACTGCAAAATATTTTCAAGCAGAAAAAAATAGGTTTTCAAGGGCTTAAATGTATTTCTGAAAAAACAAATCTGCTTGCTCTAAAATTAAAATCTGGAAGTGAAAAAAATTTCAAAAAAACCCACTGGCATTCCAATTTTCAACCAAAAAAAAGGTCAGCTTTCAGTTACCCTTAATGTAGGAGCTTTTTCCCCCCCAATGGGCAACCAACTTTCTTGAGGAAAAAAAACTCCTATTGCACTTTTGTGAACATTATTCATGGAAAAAAAGAGGTTTTTTCTAACCAGCTTGTACAGAAGACATGATCGCTCCCACTGCATGTCATAAATTTGCACAGTAGAGCACTCATGACAATCTTCTGACGGGACCATTTTTTAAACTATAATAGGTAGATCTCCTCAGCTTCTCCTCCAGTCTTGTCATAAATCTATCACACCAGCCCCTGGCTTCGCATTTCAGCCTACACACACCTGCCTTATCCCCTTACACTTTTTCTAACATACTTTGTTTGTGCATAGCAGCTTTTCTCAAGAGGATCTCACAGCTTGGGGGCAAGGCATCATCCCTGCCTGCTTCTGAGTATTGCCTTTCGGCTCAGCTTCCTCTGGAGCAGGATGAGAAGCGCCATCGAGGTTGTACTGGCCAGAAGTCATGACAAACGGCACAGCAAGCTGCACAAAAGGCCCATTTGTGCACTGTGACAAAAGCCCTTCTTTGGGTCAAGTCCCCAGGGCAAGGAAGTTGTCCTGGAAGAAGGTGCTGAGGTTGTCAAAGCAGCTGGCATTCCTCAACCTCGCCCAAGACAAGAAGGCAAGACCAATATCATAACCTTGTATAGAACTGACAAGAATATCAGTACTTTCTTTCCACTTTTGAATGGGAGAAAGGGCCAGCCGGAGCCCTTTCAGTGGCATGCTCCTTTAGGAGCAAAGTAGAATTCATCCCCATCTTCTCCTCCAAATCCACCTTCCAAACCTTTTACCACCCCATCTGTTCTTATTTCTGAGTCTGGAAAACTACACATCATGCTCATAGGTACAACAGACCATGTAGCTCTTACACTAAGAGGTATAGAATCACAGAATCGTTAAGGTTGGAAAAGACCTCTAAGATCATCGAGTCCAACCGTCGACCCAACACCACCATGTCCACTAAACCATGTCCCTAAGTGTTGCATCTATCTCTTTTAAATACCTCCAGGGATGGGGACTCAACCACTTCCCTGGGCAGCCTGGTCCAATGTTTAACCACTCTTTCAGTAAAGAAATTTTTCTTCATGTCCAATCTAAACCTCCCCTGGCGCAACTTGAGGCCATTTCCTCTCGTCCTATCGCTAGTTACTTGGGAGAAGAGACCGACACCCACCTCGCTACAACCTCCTTTCAGGTAGTTGTAGAGCACGATGAGGTCTCCCCTCAGCCTCCTCTTCTCCAGGCTAAACAACCCCAGTTCCCTCAGCCGCTCCTCAGGAGACTTGTTCTCCAGACCCCTCACCAGCCTCGCTGCCCTTCTCTGGACACGCTCTAACACCTGGTTAGAGTAGAGGTATGAGTGCCCAAACTGAGCTGATGACCCTCAGAGCAGAATCCACGGTCTTGTACCTATTTTAATCATCATGTCTTCTTTGAGGCATGGCCAAAATTCCTGCCATCAGAAGTCACGTTCAGAAATTTTTCATTTTCTGAGAATCCCCCTCATGCCTCCAGCACAGCTGACACCACACTCCCATGTAAGTCCTGCCTCCCCAGCCCCTCCTTGTCACATCCCAGCTTGCCTGGTTCCTACAGCCGCAGCCTGCATGCTGCTCCATCGCAGAGCCCAGCTATGCCACACCTGCAGCCCCAGCTCCCCCAAATTTTCTGCAGTAGATTCAAGACCTGGAGAGCTGCAGCACCTATTGCTTCATCTTCCCGTGCTCCAGCTTAACCGATTCCCTGGAGTCCCAGATCTGCCGGCCCCAAGAAGCTGCAGCACTGCGGAGTCTCCAAACCATGCCCCAGGCATGGCCAAGCCCCACAGCCAGAGCCATGAGGGCAATTGCATGGGGCTGTGACCTCTGTCTGCGCTGACACGCCATGTGACAAGTGCAACCCTTTGGCACAACCTAGCATCCACCATTCAACTACACCTAGAAACCAAAGCAAATTGGCAGGAAATTTAGCATCTCACTGTGAACCGTGCAGTGGAGGCTTCCCAGCAAGGGCTTCAAGGTCAGAGTTGAAGGTGTGCATCAGGCTCCTGCCTCTTGCCACTGCCTTTGCCCAGGCACATCACTCAACACCCTCAAGACTCTTTATGAATGACCTTAGAGAAGGCACCCCAGTGGGTCACGAGCCCAGTGTACTGATCCTGTAGCAGAAAATGAAGAAGAAACCCAAACCTTGTTAAGTCTGTGAGTTCTCTCTGAGGCCCTTGGTGTACGTGTCATTCCTCTAGACTGCAACAGAAGCAGCTCCTCTGCCCTGACTCAGGCTCCCACAGCATCACGAATGAATCACATCCTCAAACAGTCTGTTTCTCTCTGTTGACTTTATGGGGAGCCCCAGACAACTGGCTCAGGCACAGGCATCAACCCTACAGATGTCCACATTCAGACTTTGGATCGCCTGCTCTGGGCCAGTTGCTGGTGAGAAGTGAAGCCCTGTCCCTTCCTACCCCTCCAGCGTGCCTAGAGCTGCCTGAAGGAGATCACTGAAGCTTTTCTGCAGAAAGGAGGCATCGAGGACAGGGCTCCAGCTCTGTGCTAAGTCCTCCGCAGCCGCTTTTCTCATCTCTTCTGCTTCCTGTGCCATGGTGGGACATAGCAGAGATCACGGTGCTCTGGTTCATTCCTGACTGGGAGGCAGCCTTCAGAGGTGGAGTCAGTACCCAGTTTAGAGAAGTCAAAAGGCCTTCTAAATTATGCCAAGGGCTTTTTTAGTACTCAGTAGCCTTAGGATTGGGGGAGGAGATGAGGAAGATAGCTTTGAGCCACTCTCCTCACATTTCCCAGCTCCCCAGGTTGTTCATGAGATCCAGCTGAATGCTAAGCCTCAGATTTTCACCCAGAAACATTAGCATACTTTTAATACAAGCATTTTCCATACAACTTGTTTAACATTTCACTTGTAAAATCAAGCTTGGGTCACCTGCTGCATCCTGCTGTATGGGCGGAGCTCAGCACTTTGATTGCTGCGCGGTACCATGTCAACAGCCATGGGGCTGGTCTCTCCTAATCCCTTTACATACCACCCCCTTTGAATCCAAGCCCTCTAAGAATGTGTTTCTCATGTTCCATTGCCTTGGCCCCTAAACATTGATATGAACAGACAGCTACAGCTGGGGATTTTTGTCTCTGCACAGTTTGAACAGCTGCTTGCAGTTGCACCCAGCCCAGCTCACGGAAGTGCTATGCTCTGCCTCTGGTGGGAAGCACTTCAGGCTGGGAGAAGCAAAATAGCAGCAATCCTCCGGGTGTCACTGAACAGCAACAAGAGCGGGGCACAGCCCTGGCCAGGCAGGGCAAGGTCAGCAGAGAACCAGCTGATGAATTATACAGGCCAAATGTGGAGCTCACTGAAAGTCATCGATGAAAAATGGAGGCTTTTTATAACACAAATGGAAGATGACCCTGGCTGAGGAACAGCTGACTGCATGGGAAGCAGTTTTGCACACCCAGGCTACACCTCTTCTACGCGTATGTCAGGCCTGTGGCAGCATCCCTGGGATGTGCTCATCATACCTAAATATGTTCATGGCATTTATAGATGTGCATTGAGCACAGATGATGGCATCAATATAAGAAATTTTTACCATTTGAAACTGGGGGGTCCCAGAAGACTTTGCAAATACAAACTGAGCCTTTCCAAGGATGCAGCTTGGTTGGCTTAACCCAAGTAGTTGAGCTGCCAATAAAAGGAGAGGTCCAGCTCTTCCACCATCCCATCCCTACAGTCTCCTCCTCCCTCCTCACTATTTTTGCTAAAGTCCCTGAGGAACACTAGATTTGTGGAATGGCTTTGCTGATCTGGCTGGAAATTAGGTTTAGTTTGGGGTTTGGGTTTTTTGATGGGCTGATTTTCAAGCCTGATCACTGACCTGATCTGATACATTGAGCAGGCACAAGGGCGCTGAGCTGACCCAACGGTCAGAGTTTAAAACACATGAAAAGAGAACTGCTTTGTCTGTGCAAACAAGGTCAAGAAGCAGACAAGATCTCATTGGTATGGACACTACATCCTGGTGGAGATATATTTTCCATGCAGTGCCTTGCACTGTGTTGGTATGCTGATGGTGTTGCTGCAGTAGAGGTTCCCAACTAGCCAGGAGAAAACTTTCCCTCAGAGAACCATCTCCCAGGCAAGTCTTAGCCTGGAATTTGTTTCTCTCTCTGCAGAAACGTAAAATCTGAATTGCCCTGAAGGGGATGAGAAAACAACCTAGATTTCTTGCAGAAATGATCCCAGAGACACCAAGATTTTTTTTCCTTTGTCCAAAAACCAGTAGAAGAAATTCAAAACCGCTCTTTGGTTTTAAGCAGAAGGCTGCACTAACACACCTCTGGAGTGAGCTGTTGTTCAGATGTTGTCCTTGTCATGGAAGAAATCAACCATGGTTTTCTCTCCGCTCCCATCTGCCTAACAGGTCTTCAAGGAGACACACCCAGGACCAAAATTTTGTGTTGTAAGGGACATGGTGGTTTGAATTTGTTTTCTTACCGGTTACAGATCATTCCAAAATTTCATGTGTCTTCACCAAAGTAATATTCTCTCAAAACTAGTGCTTTGCTAAGATTTAATTTTATAATTTTAAACTGTGATATTGAACAGTGCTGTGAAAAACAAACAAAAAAATCCACTTCAAAATAATAATAATAAAAAAGATGTTTTATTCTGAAATTATGCTGAAACCTGACACATCTACATTATGGGAACCTTATTCTCTTTTGAAGTAAAATTTCAAGCTAAATCAACATGGCTTTGCAAAGCATTTTCATTGCATGGGACTCTTTTTTCTAATGCAAAATAATTTCTCAGCGAGTTACACCCTAAAACTCGGGAATGTGGGAAATCCAGATCAGGAGCAAGCTGCGAGTGTGCCCGCCTGGGCTCTTCGCTAATTGGGATGGATGAAGCCTTTGCTGTGGCTTGGAGATTTCTCAAAGGTGGGGCAGTGAGGTGTTGTCTCTGGTGAGATTAGGAAATCTCTTTCTTCCTTTCCATTGCTGATACTCCAGACAATATAAATGTGCAGAATGTGATCTTGTAAAAGCTTTCAATCTCAGCTGAGGCTTTGCATTCCAGCTGTCAGGTTTTTACTTGTTTACCTTGGAGACTGGCTTCAAGGGATACGATGGAAGAGATAATTGGAGCTGAGTGGCTGCCAGCAAGCAAAATAACATATTTCAATAAAAAGTATTTTATTGTGCTAAAGGATACTTATATGAACAAATGGGACCCTCGGGTACAAACCAGAAATAATCCTAAGCATTTCTCTCCCCCTCTCTCTCTCCGTGTACCTCCCCTGCAGCAGGTTTCATACCACACACAACATCGCTGCATGCAGATTTCTATTGATGTTTCAACGCCTCACCGCAATGGGGCCCAGGAGTTTTTGGGCCCAGGCTTGCTGTGTTGTTAAAGAGGCACGGTGGATTGGGGCAGTTCGATAGCTGGAGACAAGCGGGGACCCCGGTGTCTCCCTCCCAGGCACCTGCCTCCCCTCCTCGCCCCCCCCCGGCC
>NW_008795373.1:289009-301733 GCF_000699145.1 Aptenodytes forsteri | reverse complement strand
CCACTCTTGTAGACCAGGTCTGGGGAAAGGCTGAACCCTAGGGCTGCCCCATCTCGCTATCATGCCTGACACCAGCCTCCAGCCCTTGCCCACCCCCCAGGTCTGGAGGGTTTACTGCTGTGATTTGTCCAGTGCAGAGATAAGAATAAACCCTGAAACTCAAATAGGACCTCACACTTTGAACTCTGTTTCCCTCCCTGCAGCAACCCAAATCTGGCTTTTACAAGAGGCAAAAGGTTTTTGTCCAGGCCCAACCTTTGAAAACATGTTCATGACCAAGTAACCTCCTTATTTATTATTAACACCTCTCTAAACAAAACCTTCTGGAGGAAGTGCTGTGTTTATGTGCTGAGCCTGCCATGCCTTCTGCTTCAGCAAGTCAGGAACGCAAAGTCTGATTGCAACAGCAGCCACAAAGTCAAAGGAAAAATAAGTCAGGGCTACGAATGGCTCAAATTAAACTTTTGCTGCTAAGCCCTGCCCCCCTGTGCCCCGTCAGCAGCTAGGCGTATGAGTTGGATAAACTATTTCAGCTGGCCCACTCAAATCCCCTAACCAGCTCTCTAGCAAATCACTTAAGTAGCATAGTGCATGAGAAACCCCTGGCACCGCACATTTTGGTTATTACCACCAAATGGAGCTTGAACTCCAGAGAAGATGTGGCCAATTAAACCAGCTCTTCCATCCAGCGGCTGAAACCCCATGTGAGCATCTTGTGTCTCACAGGTGTGATGGGAACTGGGATACTGAGAGCGGTAAGCAGCAGCCCCGGCCAAGCCAGCAGTTTGTGTCAGCCCTAGTCACGAGCTGCTGCCTCTGTGGCACATGAGCTGCCGCCTCTGTGCCACACGAGCTACCAAAGCGTGGTTCCACGCCCAGTCCTGGACTGCAGGACAAAGGATGTCCCTGGGGCTAAAGCCACGCACAGCGGTAGGACCAGCCATTGCCTTGGGCAGCAATACCGCATGACCAGTCCTTCCCACACCCCAATGGCATCTTGGAACTGGTAACGGCTCTCCTGCAACTGCACTGTCAACCAACTGCTATGGCTGCAAATGCAGCCAGGACAAAGAGGTGATTAATTTTCAGGCTGCTCAGCTCCCTGATCTGGCTCCCTGCAAGAGCACCAAGGCCAGCACAGGCATCCCTGATTCAGAGAGATTTAAGATGTTGTGGCCGTTGCCATCATGATTGCTATGGTGTAAATTTGAAAGTCCGCTCTCTCCTGCCTGGCCCAGTCCTGCACATTCAATGGAGTTAAGTAGATGCACTGTTGGGCTAGGTAGTCTGCCCTCAGTGACTGCATAGGAAGCCACAAACCACTTCTGCCTGACTCCTCATCTCGGTGTGTCTCTGCTTTCTTGCTCTAAAGTGCTATGTTAGCTTGCAAAGGCAAAGTTAAACCCTTCAGATTTACCATTTGAATATGACTCTCTGCAGGTCAGTGTCTTCACTAGTAAATGCACGTATGAATTTTCACTTCTTTTACACCTATCCTTCTTACCTTGTCCTAATAGAAAAGTGATTAATGACACCAATATTATCATGCCCTTCTTAAGTGAGAAATGTCTTTTACATCAACTACACAAAGATCAGGGGAACGTGCAGGCCAGTGTGTTTTACTGCACGTTGCAAAGTATGACAAAATGAACCAAGTTTCCTCTTTTTCACTGAGCATCCAAGAAAACAAGGTTTCCTTAATTAGAGTGTTTGGTTTGATATTTGTTTCTCAGCAGGAGGAAGTTAAAAAAATGAAGCCCCTGAACACCAACTGTGAGTATAAATTTGCTTTTGCTTAATGTTACTATTATTTTCCAGTCACATTTTTAACTGCTGAACACTTCCTGTACAGGATTTCCACCAGACATCTTGTGTGTACTTGCCTCAATGTGCAGTTACGTCCATCCTTCATTCAATATAGATGCTCACATACAATTTTTTTTTTAAAAATGCATATGGTGCTATAGCAAAAGCACATCTGAATAATCTTGAGACAGCTATTCATCCAAGGCTTAAATATTTCAGGGGAATTGTAAATTCCTTTTTGTTTTAGTTTTTTAATATTCAACAGGCAGATTCTGCTGCCAGTGACACATGCATGAATCCTGAATTGACCTCTTTCGTCATGCTGCTTTGATTTCACTAATTCACTTGAACATGGTGTTTGTGTACATAACGGGAAAGGGTGTCAAAGCACTTTGATTTATGCCAGATTTATACTGCTCTCACTAATGCCGTGCTGTGGCTTGCCCTCTGGGATGTCTGGGAGCTGGTAGTGCTGTGGGCTCCCTTGGAAGGACCTTAATGTCCCACCATGGGTTCTCCCAGGGCTGGGAAGGGGCAACTGGCCTTCTTAGATCCCAGCCCAAACTATAAGGACTACCACAGAGTCTCCTCTTTGCTCTTTTTGGGCTGTAATTTGGCGTATGAGGCATAACAAAGAGTGAAAGCTTGGAAGAATGCAAAGTTTCTCAAATAAAAATTCCTTCAAAGTCAAGCCCAGTGTGAGGCATTCACAGAAAGCATTTCAAATAAGTAAAGCATGAGCAGTTATGTGTCAAAATAGCCCTTTTCCAGGTAAACACAGCAATAAAATAACTACCATAGCTGGCATGTGTCAAGCACACCCAGCAGAAAAAGCATGAAAATGCAGAGAGCTGAGTTTATACCCCTGGTGGCAACCCCAGTTGGGGCTGAGGGTGCTGGTGAAGGGGCGAGGGGCGTGAAGGGACTTGCCAGGGTGCTGTCTGCATCAGACTGGTTTCTGAGATAAACAGAGGGCCTGTCAGCTCACTGCTATTCAGAAACTCAAAAAGGGAAACCCACAAACACAGGCACGAAACAGCAAAGCAGTGAGGAAGAAAGCTCATTCCTGCTTTATCCAAACAGAGCTAGTTGTTGCTTGAGCCCAAAGGGATGGCAGAAATGACCCCGAGGTCAGGATCTCAACTTGTCAGCTCGGATTATCCTTGTGTAAATCCCACAAAGCAGAGGGCATTCCTGCACGGTGTCGGGGGGCTGTTTTGCTTGCTCAGCTACCAAAGCGCCTGCCAGGGTTTCTGAGCACGCTTTGCTCTGGTGACATGACTTTGCACATCCTGAGGCTCAGTGCCAAGCCCAGCATATCATGCTGTGCCACGTCAGGCTTCCTGACCCAGCATGGGGATGATAACAAGAAAAGCCACCTGCTTTTAGGGGAGAAAGTTGAAACCACAAGTCCAGAAAGATATAAGGGCTTGAGCAGGGTGTGTCAAGCCTTTAAAGTGCTGTATGATCAGATTAGACAGAAGCGGTGCTAATAAAAGGCCAGATACTGGTATATTTAAAGCCACTGGGAAAAGACTTGCCAATCTGAATGGGTGCAAGGGAGGGCCCTGCAACAGTGGATTTTGAGGGGACACTCCAGGCTTAGACCCTGATGCTTAAGGCTTTCAGCCCTGCTTTAGGCAAGGGTGAGAGGCTGGACCACGGGCTCTCCAGAGGTCCCTTTCAATTTGCATTATCCCCTGACTCCGTGAACATGTTCTAAATGTGCTGAAAAGCTTCCTGGAGTTTCTAAAGTTTCTTGAGAAACTGTTGGGATAAGAAATACACCATCATCATAACACACGCTTGCCATGTCTTCTGGTGAGTGCCCTGTGCTGAGACTGAAAATAGCTCAGTTCAGACTCTGGCACTGCCTCAGACTTTCTGGGTGATGCTGAAAATAAAACCAAAATATCAGAGCAATGAGACTAAATGTCCCATTAACACAGCATCCTTTCTTTGGCAGGAGCTAAACCAGGTGCTAGGCAAATTGTTTAACCAGTAATCCCTGTGCTGTGCTTTCAGTGCCCACATGTTCAAGGATGAGAGTAATCCTTTCTTCCTTCTACTGTTTGCCTGTCTCTAGAGCAGAGCCCTATTTTTGCTCTGTTTGTACAGCACCCAGCACAAGAAACCCCAGGTCTCACTGAGTCCTTGGTGCAGTCAGCTACAAACTCTTCTCTCCTCTGAGTGGCCATGGACATGGCACCATGAAAATGCTGCTTCCTGTAACTTAATCTACTATGACTTGTCACTGAAGAGCAAACCCTGGAGGATAAATTCAAATAATACTTCTTTTTTCTTTTTTTATGAAATTCGGAAATACACTTCCACTCCTTTTTGGTTTTGAAGATGGTTTTATGAAAAGACAAGGGCTAGCACACAAGTCAGATGGCAGTATTCCTGCCTGGCCTACCGATAGTGTAAGATACAGTAAGGATGGGCAAAGGATGGCCACTGCTACCCTCTGGGACAGCAGATGGTAAATCCTCCAGCACAGCTCAGCTGCCCTCACTCAGCGTGTGGGGAAAGTGCCTGTGCCAGGCAAAGGTGCAAAACTCCTCTTCCACTAGAGACAGTGCGGAGCCAGGGGTTAGTTTGTTGTGATTTAGGGAATCCAGTTTTTGCTCAGTTTTTGTGCCAAACCCTAAACCCAACACTTGTGTTGTCACTGATGCTGTTGCAGGAGGGAGCCAGAGGCATCAAGCAGTAAATTCAAGAGAGTTAAGACCATCTGCTGCCCAGGACTGCCAGCCCACGGCTCCCTGCGGAGTCAGTTGAGACAAGCAGTTGCAATATCCAAGTTAAATTCCCTTGAAAGCTACCTAAACCCAGTCAGTAATGCTCTGTCCCTCTTGCATGCAGCAGTAGGTAAAAGCCAACCAAAGCAACAATTTTGCTAGAAATTCTATAAGTTCTTTACAGAGAGTAGTCAGATATATGTACATAATAAGTGAAAACATACATAGACATATATACACATCTTCTGGTTGGATCTGAGTTCTCACATCAGTCAGGTACCTGTCCTAAGGAGTCTTCCACATAAATGGTCATCCATGTGAGTCTAGTTTTCATAACCCTGTAAATAATGCTCTGGATTCAATCTCTGGGATTCCAAACGAGGACAAAATGTGACCAGAGACAGTGATAACACAGTTCCTTACAAAGGGATGAGAAAGAGGCCTGATTTTTGGCCACTCCAGATCATTATTTATAATGTAGAGGCAAAATCATCAAGGGGACGATAAGATCATTCATCACTGGACTGCACAAGGCTGAAAGACGAGTGTCCTCTCGATCTCTTTCTAAATGTCTCTGAGCTGAAAGCACTCCTGTCTCGGCAGCAGTTTTCTTCAGAAGCTAGCTAGTGCTATCAGTGCCTTTTGCCAATAGCAGCTATACTTACATTAAATGGTTGATTTGCAGAAGCAGAAGGAGAACAACATGTTCAGAGCAATGTTACACAACATCGCAAAGAGTTTGCACACTTCTGTCACTCCAGTAAACCACTTACAATGACACTCACATACTCCTATTTTTTCTCTGTATTTTGGAGATAAGCCTGTTTTGAATTCTCCTGTGGAATTATCTGATGGCTGCATGCAGCTTGATTCATTGCAGCCATTAGAGGGGAGCTGGATGACCCCCGAAACAATTCCCTGCTATGAATAGCCATTGTGATCCTACATGAACAATGGCACAAGATGTCACGCAACCTTTCCTGAGCTTCAGAGGGGGATGCTCAGATACAAGAACTTAAAAATAAAACAGCATCATTTCTATGAAGTGGAAGTGACTGCAATATGCACTGCCTCTTCTCTTGGAAGCATACTGGTGTTTGTGTAAGTGCTTTCTACCTCCAAATGCTGTCCTTTCTCCCCAAGCCTGTGCTGTAATTATAATTCTACCTTTAAATCTGAGTGTACTTTGTAGGCTTAATAAGACAACCGGCAGCAATAATGGTAGTAATTACAAATATGTTCGGTGTTCAGAACTAAATAAAAATACACTAAAGATGAAAAATGCCATCACTCCAGAATTTTTTGAAACAACACAGGCAGAAATAGGGAAGTTTGCATGACTATAAATATCACAAGCAGAGAGCTTACATTATTTAGGGCACATGTGTGATGAGCGTTCCTCTGAAAGACTCTGGGCAGCGTTAAAGCACAAGAGTACAAATGATCTGGGAAATATCAAAATATTATAATCTGCTACAGAGACATACAGCTTTTCTTTATGGCTTGCAAAAATATACTCGAGATTCCAGATGCACTCTGCTGCAGGAGCGCCTGTTTATGGCAAATGGAGAGTGCACAGGGAAGTATTGCTAAACAAGTTGGCAAGGGACCAGCATAAGCAACTCGGTAACAAGTTATTTTAATGGTGTTGTATTTCCTGTCCTGAGTGTCATGGTGAAACGTCTCAGGGAACAGTTTGTAACAACCGCCTTACAGTCATCCCACATGTGTATCATCAGGATCCAAAACACATGCAGAGTGGACACAAGACAAATTGGTAGGGATCTTGGTTGTCATGAGGAGTTCCTCAGCTCCTTGGGAGAAACTGTGCTGGAATTTAGCAATGTCCTGAACACGAACTGCTCCATATAGTTTGTATTTGGATGGCTCCAAATAAGCCATCAGGAGACCTGAAGTACGTTATTTTCCCATCTGCCCTCCAAAGGGCAGAAGGACAAACTGAGTATGTCTAAACAACAAATTACTATAACTCATCTTCTTATTATTTTATTATTTTTCATTTGCCAGTATCTATGAAGCAATTCTCCCAGTAGCTCCTCTCAGACACTACTAAATGGGCCATGTCTTTTCCAGAGGCCCATAACAAAACTGGGAGGTTTCCTATTTTTGCAGCCTGGGAAATGAAGCATGATAAAGTAGAATTTCTCTGAAGCTTTTATTTAACCCCAAGCTTCTCCTTTCTCCAGCCATCATGCAATGTGGGTCCAAGCTGTGCACCTGAGAGGCATCTGACTGCAGGCGCTTGGTCTTAGCACATGCAATACCACGAGGAACAAGCCACGTTTTGGGACCTTCCCAGTTCTTTGCTCCATGAGCTCCTTCTGGACTTTCCCACTTGTTCTCCGGCCTTCAGTCTCTCAGGAGGAAGAGGTGGTGTGCTTTTTGTGGTGCCAGCTGTGCCACCATCCCCGAGCTCTCACATCTCTGCCAGCAGGGAAAACAAGGTCCTAAGCTGAAAACGTGACAGATGCTGTTGGCGGCTGATGCAATTAAGACAAGACCTTGTTCTCCAGAACAAGGCAGAAGTCTATACAGGACTCCCCACCTTGGGTACTTCAAAATTAAATGTTTCTGACCTCAAACTGCTGGCTGGTGTACTTCTCCAATGCTGTTATCAGGTTAGGTGTTGATGTCGGTGATAAGAGAAGCAGTCCTCATGACACGTAACATTTCACACAGTTGAGAATGGGAACACAAAGTGCTACTGAAAAAACAGTCATTTTGTGGCCCTGCTCTGAGCACTGATGCTGGAAATGCTCTGTTCAAGCTAGCAGGGCAGCCGCTGCAGAGCCGAGGCTCCGGGTATGGGCTAGATTCACCCTTTATTGCTTTCTCTGGAAAAGACATGGGACCCACCCAGATTGCCCACTGCGGTCCCCTAAAGGCTGCTGCAAGGTCAGATTTGCTGTCTCTGCAAGCAGCAAGCCTGGAGCGAAGTCTCCTGCTTGAACAGACCAGGTGGGTCAGTTATTCCCAGCCCACAGGAGGGTCTCAGTCCATCACTGGGGACCCCTGAGAAGCTCAGATTCTGGTGGGCTGTGAAGTCCCTGCATGCAGGAGAAGCGGATAGCCCTAGAGCCTGCTGGTCTCCCAGCTGTTCTCTTTAGAAGTGGCATTAGGCTCAGTTTAGTTGCCTAACCAGTGGTGACCAGTGCTATTTAAGACACCCTTTGGCCTTTGCTCCCTTACTGCTGCAAACTCTGTGCCCATCTCCTAACCATGGGAGACAGCTCGGCTCCCCTAGGGCATCCCACATGGCACAGGGTGCTTACATTTCAGCTTGGAAACCAGGCCCACAGTCCTCAAATCCCCTTTTTTTAAAATTATCATCATCAACAAAACAAGCCCAGACTTACAAAATACAGTGCCTGTCAGTTCGTGTTTATGTATGTAGGATCCAGTGCATGTGGATGAAGGTATATATACCTTCAATACGCGCCCAAGCTTATGCAAACTTTCTACCAGGAGAGCAACAGCTCAGATGTACTCGCCCACTCACTGGTGGTTTCTGAATCTCATTTTCTAAATATCCTTGCCCGACCCACATGGCACAGGGTGCTTACATTTCAGCTTGGAAACCAGGCCCACAGTCCTCAAATCCCCTTTTTTTAAAATTATCATCATCAACAAAACAAGCCCAGACTTACAAAATACAGTGCCTGTCAGTTCGTGTTTATGTATGTAGGATCCAGTGCATGTGGATGAAGGTATATATACCTTCAATACGCGCCCAAGCTTATGCAAACTTTCTACCAGGAGAGCAACAGCTCAGATGTACTCGCCCACTCACTGGTGGTTTCTGAATCTCATTTTCTAAATATACCTTGCCCGATTCACGGGGGGGACCACAGTGTTTGGCACCTCCCGAGGGGAAACACAGATGTTTGGCTCCCGGCCCCTGGAATTTCTTTAACTTCTGTGGACAAAAGGGGAAAGGCCAGAGGTCAAGTAGCACTATTTATTCTGCCCCGTTTCCTACCAATTGTTCAAAACCGCCCAGCAGATAAAGCACGGGCATTTCTTGTCGGCAAGACCCGCGGGGGCTGCCGGCACGGCATGATGAATTCCAGTCATTCCTCCAGGCTGCTGGGGGCTGCCTGAGCCCCACTGAGGAAAACCAGCCCCAACAGCCCACAGCCTGGCAAGGAAGGACCTGCCCCCAGACAGACCACCCCATCCCCAAGGCACCGGCTCTGTTTGTTTGCTGTCACTCAGCGGGGAAGAAATCCTGGGCCTCAAGAGGTGTCTCGCCCGTTGGGAAGCCAGGTACCCCGCCGAGGCAGCCCCGGTGAGGATGCCCGAAGGGCTTCTTGCTTTTCAAGCACGACTGCAAAGGAGAGGGAGAGAGAAGAAGAGAGGCTTGCCCAGACTTTAAATATTTATTTTTTCATGCCCTTAAGCTTTAATTTAATTAAATTAAAGAGCGTGATGAGACAGTGGAACAGACGGCCAGAGAAGTTATGGATGCCCCATCACTGGAAGTGTTCAAGGTCAGGTTGGGCAGGGCTTTGAGCAACCTGATCTAGTGAAAGATGTCCCTGCCCATGGCAGGGGAGTTGGAACTAGATGATCTTTAAAGGTCCCTTCCAACCCAAACCATTCTGTGATTCTATGAATTTTGGAGAAGAGAGTCTGGAGCACACTCACAAAGTAAAAGTACTTGCTCAGAACTAGGTCCTCAGGATCTAGGTAGAAAAAACCTACAGCCCTAAGAAAAGAGCTGGGATCAGCACAGTCCCTTCTCGTGGCACTCTCCTAAAACCAGGTGGCTGCTCCCACAAGGACAGGCGCTGTCCCATAGTTATTTTTCCCAGCCCAAGCAGTCACAGACATGGCTATCAGACAGCAGCCCACACCTGGGCACTCACCGGGACGGGTACCCAAAAGCTGCTGTGCCCTGAATTGCCTCAACCCACACAGAGCAGCAGCCTCCAGTGGCACCAGTGCTTTCTGTGCCACCAGCGGGTCTGCACCCATGCGGGCAGTGAGCATGGGGCATTTTCATCTCAAAAAAAAAATTAGAATGTGCAGGGCTTCTTGCTTTTCAAGCACGACTGCAAAGGAGAGGGAGAGAGAAGAAGAGAGGCTTGCCCAGACTTTAAATATTTATTTTTTCATGCCCTTAAGCTTTAATTTAATTAAATTAAAGAGCGTGATGAGACAGTGGAACAGACGGCCAGAGAAGTTATGGATGCCCCATCACTGGAAGTGTTCAAGGTCAGGTTGGGCAGGGCTTTGAGCAACCTGATCTAGTGAAAGATGTCCCTGCCCATGGCAGGGGAGTTGGAACTAGATGATCTTTAAAGGTCCCTTCCAACCCAAACCATTCTGTGATTCTATGAATTTTGGAGAAGAGAGTCTGGAGCACACTCACAAAGTAAAAGTACTTGCTCAGAACTAGGTCCTCAGGATCTAGGTAGAAAAAACCTACAGCCCTAAGAAAAGAGCTGGGATCAGCACAGTCCCTTCTCGTGGCACTCTCCTAAAACCAGGTGGCTGCTCCCACAAGGACAGGCGCTGTCCCATAGTTATTTTTCCCAGCCCAAGCAGTCACAGACATGGCTATCAGACAGCAGCCCACACCTGGGCACTCACCGGGACGGGTACCCAAAAGCTGCTGTGCCCTGAATTGCCTCAACCCACACAGAGCAGCAGCCTCCAGTGGCACCAGTGCTTTCTGTGCCACCAGCGGGTCTGCACCCATGCGGGCAGTGAGCATGGGGCATTTTCATTCTCAAAAAAAAAATCTAGAATGTGCTCCAGCTGCTTTTTCTGTAAATATGTTCTGTGCTAAAAACAAAACACTGCAGTAACAACTGCAATGGTTTCCTGAACAGCAGGTCAGGGTGGCATAAAGCTCCCTGGCTGGTGTCCCTGGCATTACTGCTACTCAAATAATGGGGGAAACACCACAAGCGGTGGCCCGGCTCTCCATCCTGCCCTCACATCACCTGCAAGGGCCATAATTGAGCAGTACCTGTCACATGAAAATGTCCCCAGTTTGCAGGATATCCCTGCCACAGAGGTGGCACTCATTCTGCGCTACTTTCAGGTATTTCTATGGTGAGGTCTGAGAAATCTGCATCCTCCAGCCAGTCCTGATCACCCAAAGAGTCTTTTGGAGCCAGAGGGTTTTCTGCATCACCTGCAGCCTCCCCTTATGCGGGCCCGGAATCACCATCTGGCACTGGATGGTTTCCCAGCACCAGGGAAATGTGAATGTGGAGCAATGCTATCTTCCCTCCTTTCCCTCCCTCTGTCCCTGCCCTGGGCATGTGTGCTTACTTACTGTGTGGACATCTGCAGCTTCAAGGGCTGCAAATACTAATAAAGATCTAAGAAAATGAAAGCTTCAGCCTGCATTCTCATTGAATGCAATCAAGATTTTTTTAGAAACAAACCTATTTCATTCACTTATATGTTCTCTGTTGATTTAACCTCTCACAGAAGACTTTTGGGGGGAGCTTTTACGTCCATAAAGTGGTAACATTCCATGCTGCCCCTCTCCTCCCTTTCTCTTCTCCCCAGCCCCCAAGATGGTCTCAAATGCACCCTTATCCCTGCTCCTGCTCCAACAGGTAGAAAATCTGTTTAGAAATAAGAGTAAGAGCATGACAACAAGCAAGGTCATTACTGCCATGCCTGCTGCATGCCAGCACCACCAGGGCAAGCTAATCTACCTAACCTGAGTTCCCACAGTGAGTACTGAAGTGATTTCAGGGTATGCTACAATCCAAACAGGTGTCCATGCAAGAGTTAAAGCAACCAGTGCTGTGTCTTCACCACTGAGTCAAACCAG
Organism: Aptenodytes forsteri; assembly: GCF_000699145.1. NCBI lineage: Eukaryota > Metazoa > Chordata > Aves > Sphenisciformes > Spheniscidae > Aptenodytes > Aptenodytes forsteri. Next base: position 290,366 of record NW_008795373.1, on the reverse strand, counting down.
CCTGACATTTTGCAAGTTAGATGTACCCAAGTCTCTTATTTTGTTCTGTATTTCTACAGTACCTAGCACAGCAGTACTCTGATTCATACGTGACGTTCCCAGGCATGGTCCCAAAACAAACAAGAAGTTGCAACTCAGCAATCGCAGGCTTAACTGATGGGGCTTAAATCACTCACTGCAAGCCCACTAAAATGAAGAGGAGCGTGGCTTGGTTTCCATTGGAGCAGAAGCACTTTCTGTATGATTTCCAGATCAAGAAGCAGAGCTCAGGAGGTCCGAATTCTTTGGCCTGGCCACCAGACCTCAATTGGTTGATTGTAGGGGCACAATACGGCTGAGTTAATACTTAACCATTCCTGTAAAGGACTTTGGTCACACAGTGCTGTTAGCAACCACCTCCAAGCTAGCAGCAGCCCTATCACAGTGTCGCTGGCGTAACATCAGTCAGCAGGACCCTGCACCATGGCAACGGTGGTGAAACTCCCTGCAGACAGTGGGGAAAGGCTGTTCACAGTCCTTTGGGGTCAGCAGCATGGCCAGCATGTGAACTACATTGCTCACGAGACCCATGTCTGGAAATAAACAACCATCTGCACCTCCAGCTTGTCTTCACTTAAACTGTATATCCCTCCCTATCACTGTTCAAATGAATTTGGACCCTGACCCAATGAAGCATTCAAACGTGCTCCATTTTAACTACTGTTCTTGGTGGAACAGAGAGATGGGGTGACGACATGTGTGGAGTTTGTCTTTTACACTGGCAGGGACAGATGTTGAGTTCATCCCTGTGTGTTTGCTGATGGACAGTAGTAACCATGTTCGAAGAGGGCTGGTGTCCCCTGCTCAGCTCATCCCCAGGGGAAGAGCTGTGCGGTCACAGCACCTCTGCTCTCCTCTGTCCTGAGTGCACTCCTCCTTGTCCCCGCTAGCTGTCTTGTCCCCTGGCAGACTTGTGAACTAGGCTAGATCTGCCCCAAAGTGCTGGTGCGGTCTTCTTGTGGTTTAACCCCAGCAGGCAAGTAAGCACCACACAGTTGCTCACTCACTCTCCCCTGGTGGGATGGGGGAGAGAATCAGAAGAGTAAAAGTGAGAAAACTCGTGGGTTGAGATAAAGACAGTTTGACAGGGAAAGCAAAAGCCGCGCACGCAAGCAAAGCAAAACAAGGAATTCATTCACCACTTCCCATCGGCAGGCAGGTGTTGCCATCCCCACAGGAAAGCAGGGCTCCATCACGTGTAATGGTGACTTGGGAAGACAAACGCCATCACTCCAAACGTCCCCCCCTTCCTTCTTCTTCCCCCAGCTTTATATATTGAGCATGACGTCACATGGTATGGAATATCCCTTTGGTCAGT